>NC_056758.1:22706428-23023214 GCF_018687715.1 Carya illinoinensis
AAAGAACTAAAAAGAAAAGTAGGCCCAAAACATTGTTGAGAGATTACTAATCTTGTGTAAGTCAATTACTTCCCTTAATTCAACCTAAAGGGATAACCACGGGTAGATGGGGAACGTTAGAGGCGTGTGGCAGTTGTTGGACCTGAGGGAAACTAAATGTAAGGTTTATGTGGGCGTCCAAAGCGAGGAATGAAACAATAGACGAGTTTCCTTGTGTAAATTGGTCCAGTGCAAGAACTAAACAAGTGTGGTCAAGGTGGGGTGTAAACGTTGAAATTTTCCTTATGAAAATGGTCTAAAAGGCTTCGTGTAGGGGCCAACTTGTTGCAACGGCCATGAAGGATCGCCTTGGTACCGATTGGCGGTGATTCGAGCATTATCGACATGGAAGTGTGTCATCTCTTTGATAAAGCCAAATCATCTAATTCAATCTTAAAATGTTGGAAAACGACAAGAAAATCAATACGATCAAAATGAAGGAAATGGTTACGAAGAACAAAAAAGGAGGTTAAACTCGAAACAATGCTGAGAGATGACTAAATCTTGTGCAACTCGATTACATCCTTTGAATCGAGCAAAAAGCTTAACAATGCGGTATATGGGGAACCTTAGGGGAATGTGGCACTTCTTGAAGTTGAGGAAACTAAATTGTAAGGTTTATGTTTGCTTCAAATGGAAGAATGAAACAAAAGATTGGTTTCTTGTTGTAAATTCGTTCAATGCCAGAACTGAACTAGTATGGTAGAGGTGGGGTGCAAACGATGACATTACGGATGAGGAAATGGTGGGAATGGCATGGGCTAGGGGTGGACTTGTTGCAATGCACAAGAAGGAGAACTTAGGTCGGATTGGCGGTGATTTCAGCATTATTCACATGGCCTTTCTTTTATTGGTAGGTTTTGGATCCAGCCGAAGCTTCTAAGTCAATTTTAGAATGATGAGAAACAACAAAGAAAGTAATAAGATCCGTACAAAAAATGTTATAAAGAACTAAAAAGAAAAGTAGGCCCAAAACATTGTTGAGAGATTACAAATCTTGTGTAAGTCAATTACTTCCCTTAATTCAACCTAAAGGGATAACCACGGGTAGATGGGGAACGTTAGAGGCGTGTGGCAGTTGTTGGACCTGAGGGAAACTAAATGTAAGGTTTATGTGGGCGTCCAAAGCGAGGAATGAAACAATAGACGAGTTTCCTTGTGTAAATTGGTCCAGTGCAAGAACTAAACAAGTATGGTCAAGGTGGGGGTGTAAACGTTGAAATTTTCTTGATAAAAACGGTCTAAAAGGCTTCGGGTAGGGGCCAACTTGTTGCAACGGCCAGGAAGGATCGCCTTGGTGCCGATTGGCGGTGATTCGAGCATTATCGACATGGAAGTGTGTCATGTCTTTGATAAATCCTAATCATCTAATTGAATCTTAGAATGTTGGAAACGACAAGAAAATCATTATGATCAGAATGAAAAAAATGGTTACGAAGAACAAAAAAGGAGGTTAAACTCGAAAGATTGTTGAGAGATGACTAAATCTTGTGCAACTCGATTACATCCTTTGAATCAAGCTAAATGCTTAACGATGCGGCAGATGGGGAACCTTAGGGGAATGTGGCACATCTTGAAGTTGAGGAAACTAAATTGTAAGGTTTATGTTTGCTTCAAATCGAAGAATGAAACAAAAGATCGGTTTCTTGTTGTAAATTCGTTCAACGCCATAACTGAACTAGTATGGTAGAGGTGGGGTGCAAACGATGACATTACGGATAAGGAAATGGTGTGAATGGCATGGGCTAGGGGCGGACTTGTCGCAATGCACAAGAAGGAGAACTTAGGTCGGATTGGCGGTGATTTCAGAATTATTCACATGGCCTTTCTTTTATTGACAGGTTTTGGATCTAGCGTAATCTTCTAAGTCAATCTTAGAATGATGAGAAACAACAAAGAAAGCAATAAGATCCGTATAAACAATGTTATAAAGAACTAAAAAGAAAAGTAGGCCCAAAACATTGTTGAGAGATTACTAATCTTGTGTAAGTCAATTACTTCCCTTAATTCAACCTAAAGGGATAACCACGGGTAGATGGGGAACGTTAGAGGCGTGTGGCAGTTGTTGGACCTGAGGGAAACTAAATGTAAGGTTTATGTGGGCGTCCAAAGCGAGGAATGAAACAATAGACGAGTTTCCTTGTGTAAATTGGTCCAGTGCAAGAACTAAACAAGTGTGGTCAAGGTGGGGTGTAAACGTTGAAATTTTCCTTATGAAAATGGTCTAAAAGGCTTCGTGTAGGGGCCAACTTGTTGCAACGGCCATGAAGGATCGCCTTGGTACCGATTGGCGGTGATTCGAGCATTATCGACATGGAAGTGTGTCATGTCTTTGATAAAGCCAAATCATCTAATTCAATCTTAAAATGTTGGAAAACGACAAGAAAATCAATACGATCAAAATGAAGGAAATGGTTACGAAGAACAAAAAAGGAGGTTAAACTCGAAACAATGCTGAGAGATGACTAAATCTTGTGCAACTCGATTACATCCTTTGAATCGAGCAAAAAGCTTAACAATGCGGTATATGGGGAACCTTAGGGGAATGTGGCACTTCTTGAAGTTGAGGAAACTAAATTGTAAGGTTTATGTTTGCTTCAAATGGAAGAATGAAACAAAAGATTGGTTTCTTGTTGTAAATTCGTTCAATGCCAGAACTGAACTAGTATGGTAGAGGTGGGGTGCAAACGATGACATTACGGATGAGGAAATGGTGGGAATGGCATGGGCTAGGGGTGGACTTGTTGCAATGCACAAGAAGGAGAACTTAGGTCGGATTGGCGGTGATTTCAGCATTATTCACATGGCCTTTCTTTTATTGGTAGGTTTTGGATCCAGCCGAAGCTTCTAAGTCAATTTTAGAATGATGAGAAACAACAAAGAAAGTAATAAGATCCGTACAAAAAATGTTATAAAGAACTAAAAAGAAAAGTAGGCCCAAAACATTGTTGAGAGATTACAAATCTTGTGTAAGTCAATTACTTCCCTTAATTCAACCTAAAGGGATAACCACGGGTAGATGGGGAACGTTAGAGGCGTGTGGCAGTTGTTGGACCTGAGGGAAACTAAATGTAAGGTTTATGTGGGCGTCCAAAGCGAGGAATGAAACAATAGACGAGTTTCCTTGTGTAAATTGGTCCAGTGCAAGAACTAAACAAGTATGGTCAAGGTGGGGGTGTAAACGTTGAAATTTTCTTGATAAAAACGGTCTAAAAGGCTTCGGGTAGGGGCCAACTTGTTGCAACGGCCAGGAAGGATCGCCTTGGTGCCGATTGGCGGTGATTCGAGCATTATCGACATGGAAGTGTGTCATGTCTTTGATAAATCCTAATCATCTAATTGAATCTTAGAATGTTGGAAACGACAAGAAAATCATTATGATCAGAATGAAAAAAATGGTTACGAAGAACAAAAAAGGAGGTTAAACTCGAAAGATTGTTGAGAGATGACTAAATCTTGTGCAACTCGATTACATCCTTTGAATCAAGCTAAATGCTTAACGATGCGGCAGATGGGGAACCTTAGGGGAATGTGGCACATCTTGAAGTTGAGGAAACTAAATTGTAAGGTTTATGTTTGCTTCAAATCGAAGAATGAAACAAAAGATCGGTTTCTTGTTGTAAATTCGTTCAATGCCAGAACTGAACTAGTATGGTAGAGGTGGGGTGCAAACGATGACATTACGGATAAGGAAATGGTGTGAATGGCATGGGCTAGGGGCGGACTTGTCGCAATGCACAAGAAGGAGAACTTAGGTCGGATTGGCGGTGATTTCAGAATTATTCACATGGCCTTTCTTTTATTGACAGGTTTTGGATCTAGCCTAATCTTCTAAGTCAATCTTAGAATGATGAGAAACAACAAAGAAAGCAATAAGATCCGTATAAACAATGTTATAAAGAACTAAAAAGAAAAGTAGGCCCAAAACATTGTTGAGAGATTTCTAATCTTGTGTAAGTCAATTACTTCCCTTAATTCAACCTAAAGGGATAACCACGGGTAGATGGGGAACGTTAGAGGCGTGTGGCAGTTGTTGGACCTGAGGGAAACTAAATGTAAGGTTTATGTGGGCGTCCAAAGCGAGGAATGAAACAATAGACGAGTTTCCTTGTGTAAATTGGTCCAGTGCAAGAACTAAACAAGTGTGGTCAAGGTGGGGTGTAAACGTTGAAATTTTCCTTATGAAAATGGTCTAAAAGGCTTCGTGTAGGGGCCAACTTGTTGCAACGGCCATGAAGGATCGCCTTGGTACCGATTGGCGGTGATTCGAGCATTATCGACATGGAAGTGTGTCATGTCTTTGATAAAGCCAAATCATCTAATTCAATCTTAAAATGTTGGAAAACGACAAGAAAATCAATACGATCAAAATGAAGGAAATGGTTACGAAGAACAAAAAAGGAGGTTAAACTCGAAACAATGCTGAGAGATGACTAAATCTTGTGCAACTCGATTACATCCTTTGAATCAAGCAAAAAGCTTAACAATGCGGTATATGGGGAACCTTAGGGGAATGTGGCACTTCTTGAAGTTGAGGAAACTAAATTGTAAGGTTTATGTTTGCTTCAAATGGAAGAATGAAACAAAAGATTGGTTTCTTGTTGTAAATTCGTTCAATGCCAGAACTGAACTAGTATGGTAGAGGTGGGGTGCAAACGATGACATTACGGATGAGGAAATGGTGGGAATGGCATGGGCTAGGGGTGGAGTTGTTGCAATGCACAAGAAGGAGAACTTAGGTCGGATTGGCGGTGATTTCAGCATTATTCACATGGCCTTTCTTTTATTGGTAGGTTTTGGATCCAGCCGAAGCTTCTAAGTCAATTTTAGAATGATGAGAAACAACAAAGAAAGTAATAAGATCCGTACAAAAAATGTTATAAAGAACTAAAAAGAAAAGTAGGCCCAAAACATTGTTGAGAGATTACAAATCTTGTGTAAGTCAATTACTTCCCTTAATTCAACCTAAAGGGATAACCACGGGTAGATGGGGAACGTTAGAGGCGTGTGGCAGTTGTTGGACCTGAGGGAAACTAAATGTAAGGTTTATGTGGGCGTCCAAAGCGAGGAATGAAACAATAGACGAGTTTCCTTGTGTAAATTGGTCCAGTGCAAGAACTAAACAAGTATGGTCAAGGTGGGGGTGTAAACGTTGAAATTTTCTTGATAAAAACGGTCTAAAAGGCTTCGGGTAGGGGCCAACTTGTTGCAACGGCCAGGAAGGATCGCCTTGGTGCCGATTGGCGGTGATTCGAGCATTATCGACATGGAAGTGTGTCATGTCTTTGATAAATCCTAATCATCTAATTGAATCTTAGAATGTTGGAAACGACAAGAAAATCATTATGATCAGAATGAAAAAAATGGTTACGAAGAACAAAAAAGGAGGTTAAACTCGAAAGATTGTTGAGAGATGACTAAATCTTGTGCAACTCGATTACATCCTTTGAATCAAGCTAAATGCTTAACGATGCGGCAGATGGGGAACCTTAGGGTAATGTGGCACATCTTGAAGTTGAGGAAACTAAATTGTAAGGTTTATGTTTGCTTCAAATCGAAGAATGAAACAAAAGATCGGTTTCTTGTTGTAAATTCGTTCAATGCCAGAACTGAACTAGTATGGTAGAGGTGGGGTGCAAACGATGACATTACGGATAAGGAAATGGTGTGAATGGCATGGGCTAGGGGCGGACTTGTCGCAATGCACAAGAAGGAGAACTTAGGTCGGATTGGCGGTGATTTCAGAATTATTCACATGGCCTTTCTTTTATTGACAGGTTTTGGATCTAGCCTAATCTTCTAAGTCAATCTTAGAATGATGAGAAACAACAAAGAAAGCAATAAGATCCGTATAAACAATGTTATAAAGAACTAAAAAGAAAAGTAGGCCCAAAACATTGTTGAGAGATTACTAATCTTGTGTAAGTCAATTACTTCCCTTAATTCAACCTAAAGGGATAACCACGGGTAGATGGGGAACGTTAGAGGCGTGTGGCAGTTGTTGGACCTGAGGGAAACTAAATGTAAGGTTTATGTGGGCGTCCAAAGCGAGGAATGAAACAATAGACGAGTTTCCTTGTGTAAATTGGTCCAGTGCAAGAACTAAACAAGTGTGGTCAAGGTGGGGTGTAAACGTTGAAATTTTCCTTATGAAAATGGTCTAAAAGGCTTCGTGTAGGGGCCAACTTGTTGCAACGGCCATGAAGGATCGCCTTGGTACCGATTGGCGGTGATTCGAGCATTATCGACATGGAAGTGTGTCATGTCTTTGATAAAGCCAAATCATCTAATTCAATCTTAAAATGTTGGAAAACGACAAGAAAATCAATACGATCAAAATGAAGGAAATGGTTACGAAGAACAAAAAAGGAGGTTAAACTCGAAACAATGCTGAGAGATGACTAAATCTTGTGCAACTCGATTACATCCTTTGAATCAAGCAAAAAGCTTAACAATGCGGTATATGGGGAACCTTAGGGGAATGTGGCACTTCTTGAAGTTGAGGAAACTAAATTGTAAGGTTTATGTTTGCTTCAAATGGAAGAATGAAACAAAAGATTGGTTTCTTGTTGTAAATTCGTTCAATGCCAGAACTGAACTAGTATGGTAGAGGTGGGGTGCAAACGATGACATTACGGATGAGGAAATGGTGGGAATGGCATGGGCTAGGGGTGGACTTGTTGCAATGCACAAGAAGGAGAACTTAGGTCGGATTGGCGGTGATTTCAGCATTATTCACATGGCCTTTCTTTTATTGGTAGGTTTTGGATCCAGCCGAAGCTTCTAAGTCAATTTTAGAATGATGAGAAACAACAAAGAAAGTAATAAGATCCGTACAAAAAATGTTATAAAGAACTAAAAAGAAAAGTAGGCCCAAAACATTGTTGAGAGATTACAAATCTTGTGTAAGTCAATTACTTCCCTTAATTCAACCTAAAGGGATAACCACGGGTAGATGGGGAACGTTAGAGGCGTGTGGCAGTTGTTGGACCTGAGGGAAACTAAATGTAAGGTTTATGTGGGCGTCCAAAGCGAGGAATGAAACAATAGACGAGTTTCCTTGTGTAAATTGGTCCAGTGCAAGAACTAAACAAGTATGGTCAAGGTGGGGGTGTAAACGTTGAAATTTTCTTGATAAAAACGGTCTAAAAGGCTTCGGGTAGGGGCCAACTTGTTGCAACGGCCAGGAAGGATCGCCTTGGTGCCGATTGGCGGTGATTCGAGCATTATCGACATGGAAGTGTGTCATGTCTTTGATAAATCCTAATCATCTAATTGAATCTTAGAATGTTGGAAACGACAAGAAAATCATTATGATCAGAATGAAAAAAATGGTTACGAAGAACAAAAAAGGAGGTTAAACTCGAAAGATTGTTGAGAGATGACTAAATCTTGTGCAACTCGATTACATCCTTTGAATCAAGCTAAATGCTTAACGATGCGGCAGATGGGGAACCTTAGGGGAATGTGGCACATCTTGAAGTTGAGGAAACTAAATTGTAAGGTTTATGTTTGCTTCAAATCGAAGAATGAAACAAAAGATCGGTTTCTTGTTGTAAATTCGTTCAATGCCAGAACTGAACTAGTATGGTAGAGGTGGGGTGCAAACGATGACATTACGGATAAGGAAATGGTGTGAATGGCATGGGCTAGGGGCGGACTTGTCGCAATGCACAAGAAGGAGAACTTAGGTCGGATTGGCGGTGATTTCAGAATTATTCACATGGCCTTTCTTTTATTGACAGGTTTTGGATCTAGCCTAATCTTCTAAGTCAATCTTAGAATGATGAGAAACAACAAAGAAAGCAATAAGATCCGTATAAACAATGTTATAAAGAACTAAAAAGAAAAGTAGGCCCAAAACATTGTTGAGAGATTTCTAATCTTGTGTAAGTCAATTACTTCCCTTAATTCAACCTAAAGGGATAACCACGGGTAGATGGGGAACGTTAGAGGCGTGTGGCAGTTGTTGGACCTGAGGGAAACTAAATGTAAGGTTTATGTGGGCGTCCAAAGCGAGGAATGAAACAATAGACGAGTTTCCTTGTGTAAATTGGTCCAGTGCAAGAACTAAACAAGTGTGGTCAAGGTGGGGTGTAAACGTTGAAATTTTCCTTATGAAAATGGTCTAAAAGGCTTCGTGTAGGGGCCAACTTGTTGCAACGGCCATGAAGGATCGCCTTGGTACCGATTGGCGGTGATTCGAGCATTATCGACATGGAAGTGTGTCATGTCTTTGATAAAGCCAAATCATCTAATTCAATCTTAAAATGTTGGAAAACGACAAGAAAATCAATACGATCAAAATGAAGGAAATGGTTACGAAGAACAAAAAAGGAGGTTAAACTCGAAACAATGCTGAGAGATGACTAAATCTTGTGCAACTCGATTACATCCTTTGAATCAAGCAAAAAGCTTAACAATGCGGTATATGGGGAACCTTAGGGGAATGTGGCACTTCTTGAAGTTGAGGAAACTAAATTGTAAGGTTTATGTTTGCTTCAAATGGAAGAATGAAACAAAAGATTGGTTTCTTGTTGTAAATTCGTTCAATGCCAGAACTGAACTAGTATGGTAGAGGTGGGGTGCAAACGATGACATTACGGATGAGGAAATGGTGGGAATGGCATGGGCTAGGGGTGGACTTGTTGCAATGCACAAGAAGGAGAACTTAGGTCGGATTGGCGGTGATTTCAGCATTATTCACATGGCCTTTCTTTTATTGGTAGGTTTTGGATCCAGCCGAAGCTTCTAAGTCAATTTTAGAATGATGAGAAACAACAAAGAAAGTAATAAGATCCGTACAAAAAATGTTATAAAGAACTAAAAAGAAAAGTAGGCCCAAAACATTGTTGAGAGATTACAAATCTTGTGTAAGTCAATTACTTCCCTTAATTCAACCTAAAGGGATAACCACGGGTAGATGGGGAACGTTAGAGGCGTGTGGCAGTTGTTGGACCTGAGGGAAACTAAATGTAAGGTTTATGTGGGCGTCCAAAGCGAGGAATGAAACAATAGACGAGTTTCCTTGTGTAAATTGGTCCAGTGCAAGAACTAAACAAGTATGGTCAAGGTGGGGGTGTAAACGTTGAAATTTTCTTGATAAAAACGGTCTAAAAGGCTTCGGGTAGGGGCCAACTTGTTGCAACGGCCAGGAAGGATCGCCTTGGTGCCGATTGGCGGTGATTCGAGCATTATCGACATGGAAGTGTGTCATGTCTTTGATAAATCCTAATCATCTAATTGAATCTTAGAATGTTGGAAACGACAAGAAAATCATTATGATCAGAATGAAAAAAATGGTTACGAAGAACAAAAAAGGAGGTTAAACTCGAAAGATTGTTGAGAGATGACTAAATCTTGTGCAACTCGATTACATCCTTTGAATCAAGCTAAATGCTTAACGATGCGGCAGATGGGGAACCTTAGGGGAATGTGGCACATCTTGAAGTTGAGGAAACTAAATTGTAAGGTTTATGTTTGCTTCAAATCGAAGAATGAAACAAAAGATCGGTTTCTTGTTGTAAATTCGTTCAATGCCAGAACTGAACTAGTATGGTAGAGGTGGGGTGCAAACGATGACATTACGGATAAGGAAATGGTGTGAATGGCATGGGCTAGGGGCGGACTTGTCGCAATGCACAAGAAGGAGAACTTAGGTCGGATTGGCGGTGATTTCAGAATTATTCACATGGCCTTTCTTTTATTGACAGGTTTTGGATCTAGCCTAATCTTCTAAGTCAATCTTAGAATGATGAGAAACAACAAAGAAAGCAATAAGATCCGTATAAACAATGTTATAAAGAACTAAAAAGAAAAGTAGGCCCAAAACATTGTTGAGAGATTACTAATCTTGTGTAAGTCAATTACTTCCCTTAATTCAACCTAAAGGGATAACCACGGGTAGATGGGGAACGTTAGAGGCGTGTGGCAGTTGTTGGACCTGAGGGAAACTAAATGTAAGGTTTATGTGGGCGTCCAAAGCGAGGAATGAAACAATAGACGAGTTTCCTTGTGTAAATTGGTCCAGTGCAAGAACTAAACAAGTGTGGTCAAGGTGGGGTGTAAACGTTGAAATTTTCCTTATGAAAATGGTCTAAAAGGCTTCGTGTAGGGGCCAACTTGTTGCAACGGCCATGAAGGATCGCCTTGGTACCGATTGGCGGTGATTCGAGCATTATCGACATGGAAGTGTGTCATGTCTTTGATAAAGCCAAATCATCTAATTCAATCTTAAAATGTTGGAAAACGACAAGAAAATCAATACGATCAAAATGAAGGAAATGGTTACGAAGAACAAAAAAGGAGGTTAAACTCGAAACAATGCTGAGAGATGACTAAATCTTGTGCAACTCGATTACATCCTTTGAATCAAGCAAAAAGCTTAACAATGCGGTATATGGGGAACCTTAGGGGAATGTGGCACTTCTTGAAGTTGAGGAAACTAAATTGTAAGGTTTATGTTTGCTTCAAATGGAAGAATGAAACAAAAGATTGGTTTCTTGTTGTAAATTCGTTCAATGCCAGAACTGAACTAGTATGGTAGAGGTGGGGTGCAAACGATGACATTACGGATGAGGAAATGGTGGGAATGGCATGGGCTAGGGGTGGACTTGTTGCAATGCACAAGAAGGAGAACTTAGGTCGGATTGGCGGTGATTTCAGCATTATTCACATGGCCTTTCTTTTATTGGTAGGTTTTGGATCCAGCCGAAGCTTCTAAGTCAATTTTAGAATGATGAGAAACAACAAAGAAAGTAATAAGATCCGTACAAAAAATGTTATAAAGAACTAAAAAGAAAAGTAGGCCCAAAACATTGTTGAGAGATTACAAATCTTGTGTAAGTCAATTACTTCCCTTAATTCAACCTAAAGGGATAACCACGGGTAGATGGGGAACGTTAGAGGCGTGTGGCAGTTGTTGGACCTGAGGGAAACTAAATGTAAGGTTTATGTGGGCGTCCAAAGCGAGGAATGAAACAATAGACGAGTTTCCTTGTGTAAATTGGTCCAGTGCAAGAACTAAACAAGTATGGTCAAGGTGGGGGTGTAAACGTTGAAATTTTCTTGATAAAAACGGTCTAAAAGGCTTCGGGTAGGGGCCAACTTGTTGCAACGGCCAGGAAGGATCGCCTTGGTGCCGATTGGCGGTGATTCGAGCATTATCGACATGGAAGTGTGTCATGTCTTTGATAAATCCTAATCATCTAATTGAATCTTAGAATGTTGGAAACGACAAGAAAATCATTATGATCAGAATGAAAAAAATGGTTACGAAGAACAAAAAAGGAGGTTAAACTCGAAAGATTGTTGAGAGATGACTAAATCTTGTGCAACTCGATTACATCCTTTGAATCAAGCTAAATGCTTAACGATGCGGCAGATGGGGAACCTTAGGGGAATGTGGCACATCTTGAAGTTGAGGAAACTAAATTGTAAGGTTTATGTTTGCTTCAAATCGAAGAATGAAACAAAAGATCGGTTTCTTGTTGTAAATTCGTTCAATGCCAGAACTGAACTAGTATGGTAGAGGTGGGGTGCAAACGATGACATTACGGATAAGGAAATGGTGTGAATGGCATGGGCTAGGGGCGGACTTGTCGCAATGCACAAGAAGGAGAACTTAGGTCGGATTGGCGGTGATTTCAGAATTATTCACATGGCCTTTCTTTTATTGACAGGTTTTGGATCTAGCCTAATCTTCTAAGTCAATCTTAGAATGATGAGAAACAACAAAGAAAGCAATAAGATCCGTATAAACAATGTTATAAAGAACTAAAAAGAAAAGTAGGCCCAAAACATTGTTGAGAGATTACTAATCTTGTGTAAGTCAATTACTTCCCTTAATTCAACCTAAAGGGATAACCACGGGTAGATGGGGAACGTTAGAGGCGTGTGGCAGTTGTTGGACCTGAGGGAAACTAAATGTAAGGTTTATGTGGGCGTCCAAAGCGAGGAATGAAACAATAGACGAGTTTCCTTGTGTAAATTGGTCCAGTGCAAGAACTAAACAAGTGTGGTCAAGGTGGGGTGTAAACGTTGAAATTTTCCTTATGAAAATGGTCTAAAAGGCTTCGTGTAGGGGCCAACTTGTTGCAACGGCCATGAAGGATCGCCTTGGTACCGATTGGCGGTGATTCGAGCATTATCGACATGGAAGTGTGTCATGTCTTTGATAAAGCCAAATCATCTAATTCAATCTTAAAATGTTGGAAAACGACAAGAAAATCAATACGATCAAAATGAAGGAAATGGTTACGAAGAACAAAAAAGGAGGTTAAACTCGAAACAATGCTGAGAGATGACTAAATCTTGTGCAACTCGATTACATCCTTTGAATCAAGCAAAAAGCTTAACAATGCGGTATATGGGGAACCTTAGGGGAATGTGGCACTTCTTGAAGTTGAGGAAACTAAATTGTAAGGTTTATGTTTGCTTCAAATGGAAGAATGAAACAAAAGATTGGTTTCTTGTTGTAAATTCGTTCAATGCCAGAACTGAACTAGTATGGTAGAGGTGGGGTGCAAACGATGACATTACGGATGAGGAAATGGTGGGAATGGCATGGGCTAGGGGTGGACTTGTTGCAATGCACAAGAAGGAGAACTTAGGTCGGATTGGCGGTGATTTCAGCATTATTCACATGGCCTTTCTTTTATTGGTAGGTTTTGGATCCAGCCGAAGCTTCTAAGTCAATTTTAGAATGATGAGAAACAACAAAGAAAGTAATAAGATCCGTACAAAAAATGTTATAAAGAACTAAAAAGAAAAGTAGGCCCAAAACATTGTTGAGAGATTACAAATCTTGTGTAAGTCAATTACTTCCCTTAATTCAACCTAAAGGGATAACCACGGGTAGATGGGGAACGTTAGAGGCGTGTGGCAGTTGTTGGACCTGAGGGAAACTAAATGTAAGGTTTATGTGGGCGTCCAAAGCGAGGAATGAAACAATAGACGAGTTTCCTTGTGTAAATTGGTCCAGTGCAAGAACTAAACAAGTATGGTCAAGGTGGGGGGTGTAAACGTTGAAATTTTCTTGATAAAAACGGTCTAAAAGGCTTCGGGTAGGGGCCAACTTGTTGCAACGGCCAGGAAGGATCGCCTTGGTGCCGATTGGCGGTGATTCGAGCATTATCGACATGGAAGTGTGTCATGTCTTTGATAAATCCTAATCATCTAATTGAATCTTAGAATGTTGGAAACGACAAGAAAATCATTATGATCAGAATGAAAAAAATGGTTACGAAGAACAAAAAAGGAGGTTAAACTCGAAAGATTGTTGAGAGATGACTAAATCTTGTGCAACTCGATTACATCCTTTGAATCAAGCTAAATGCTTAACGATGCGGCAGATGGGGAACCTTAGGGGAATGTGGCACATCTTGAAGTTGAGGAAACTAAATTGTAAGGTTTATGTTTGCTTCAAATCGAAGAATGAAACAAAAGATCGGTTTCTTGTTGTAAATTCGTTCAATGCCAGAACTGAACTAGTATGGTAGAGGTGGGGTGCAAACGATGACATTACGGATAAGGAAATGGTGTGAATGGCATGGGCTAGGGGCGGACTTGTCGCAATGCACAAGAAGGAGAACTTAGGTCGGATTGGCGGTGATTTCAGAATTATTCACATGGCCTTTCTTTTATTGACAGGTTTTGGATCTAGCCTAATCTTCTAAGTCAATCTTAGAATGATGAGAAACAACAAAGAAAGCAATAAGATCCGTATAAACAATGTTATAAAGAACTAAAAAGAAAAGTAGGCCCAAAACATTGTTGAGAGATTACTAATCTTGTGTAAGTCAATTACTTCCCTTAATTCAACCTAAAGGGATAACCACGGGTAGATGGGGAACGTTAGAGGCGTGTGGCAGTTGTTGGACCTGAGGGAAACTAAATGTAAGGTTTATGTGGGCGTCCAAAGCGAGGAATGAAACAATAGACGAGTTTCCTTGTGTAAATTGGTCCAGTGCAAGAACTAAACAAGTGTGGTCAAGGTGGGGTGTAAACGTTGAAATTTTCCTTATGAAAATGGTCTAAAAGGCTTCGTGTAGGGGCCAACTTGTTGCAACGGCCATGAAGGATCGCCTTGGTACCGATTGGCGGTGATTCGAGCATTATCGACATGGAAGTGTGTCATGTCTTTGATAAAGCCAAATCATCTAATTCAATCTTAAAATGTTGGAAAACGACAAGAAAATCAATACGATCAAAATGAAGGAAATGGTTACGAAGAACAAAAAAGGAGGTTAAACTCGAAACAATGCTGAGAGATGACTAAATCTTGTGCAACTCGATTACATCCTTTGAATCAAGCAAAAAGCTTAACAATGCGGTATATGGGGAACCTTAGGGGAATGTGGCACTTCTTGAAGTTGAGGAAACTAAATTGTAAGGTTTATGTTTGCTTCAAATGGAAGAATGAAACAAAAGATTGGTTTCTTGTTGTAAATTCGTTCAATGCCAGAACTGAACTAGTATGGTAGAGGTGGGGTGCAAACGATGACATTACGGATGAGGAAATGGTGGGAATGGCATGGGCTAGGGGTGGACTTGTTGCAATGCACAAGAAGGAGAACTTAGGTCGGATTGGCGGTGATTTCAGCATTATTCACATGGCCTTTCTTTTATTGGTAGGTTTTGGATCCAGCCGAAGCTTCTAAGTCAATTTTAGAATGATGAGAAACAACAAAGAAAGTAATAAGATCCGTACAAAAAATGTTATAAAGAACTAAAAAGAAAAGTAGGCCCAAAACATTGTTGAGAGATTACAAATCTTGTGTAAGTCAATTACTTCCCTTAATTCAACCTAAAGGGATAACCACGGGTAGATGGGGAACGTTAGAGGCGTGTGGCAGTTGTTGGACCTGAGGGAAACTAAATGTAAGGTTTATGTGGGCGTCCAAAGCGAGGAATGAAACAATAGACGAGTTTCCTTGTGTAAATTGGTCCAGTGCAAGAACTAAACAAGTATGGTCAAGGTGGGGGGTGTAAACGTTGAAATTTTCTTGATAAAAACGGTCTAAAAGGCTTCGGGTAGGGGCCAACTTGTTGCAACGGCCAGGAAGGATCGCCTTGGTGCCGATTGGCGGTGATTCGAGCATTATCGACATGGAAGTGTGTCATGTCTTTGATAAATCCTAATCATCTAATTGAATCTTAGAATGTTGGAAACGACAAGAAAATCATTATGATCAGAATGAAAAAAATGGTTACGAAGAACAAAAAAGGAGGTTAAACTCGAAAGATTGTTGAGAGATGACTAAATCTTGTGCAACTCGATTACATCCTTTGAATCAAGCTAAATGCTTAACGATGCGGCAGATGGGGAACCTTAGGGGAATGTGGCACATCTTGAAGTTGAGGAAACTAAATTGTAAGGTTTATGTTTGCTTCAAATCGAAGAATGAAACAAAAGATCGGTTTCTTGTTGTAAATTCGTTCAATGCCAGAACTGAACTAGTATGGTAGAGGTGGGGTGCAAACGATGACATTACGGATAAGGAAATGGTGTGAATGGCATGGGCTAGGGGCGGACTTGTCGCAATGCACAAGAAGGAGAACTTAGGTCGGATTGGCGGTGATTTCAGAATTATTCACATGGCCTTTCTTTTATTGACAGGTTTTGGATCTAGCCTAATCTTCTAAGTCAATCTTAGAATGATGAGAAACAACAAAGAAAGCAATAAGATCCGTATAAACAATGTTATAAAGAACTAAAAAGAAAAGTAGGCCCAAAACATTGTTGAGAGATTACTAATCTTGTGTAAGTCAATTACTTCCCTTAATTCAACCTAAAGGGATAACCACGGGTAGATGGGGAACGTTAGAGGCGTGTGGCAGTTGTTGGACCTGAGGGAAACTAAATGTAAGGTTTATGTGGGCGTCCAAAGCGAGGAATGAAACAATAGACGAGTTTCCTTGTGTAAATTGGTCCAGTGCAAGAACTAAACAAGTGTGGTCAAGGTGGGGTGTAAACGTTGAAATTTTCCTTATGAAAATGGTCTAAAAGGCTTCGTGTAGGGGCCAACTTGTTGCAACGGCCATGAAGGATCGCCTTGGTACCGATTGGCGGTGATTCGAGCATTATCGACATGGAAGTGTGTCATGTCTTTGATAAAGCCAAATCATCTAATTCAATCTTAAAATGTTGGAAAACGACAAGAAAATCAATACGATCAAAATGAAGGAAATGGTTACGAAGAACAAAAAAGGAGGTTAAACTCGAAACAATGCTGAGAGATGACTAAATCTTGTGCAACTCGATTACATCCTTTGAATCAAGCAAAAAGCTTAACAATGCGGTATATGGGGAACCTTAGGGGAATGTGGCACTTCTTGAAGTTGAGGAAACTAAATTGTAAGGTTTATGTTTGCTTCAAATGGAAGAATGAAACAAAAGATTGGTTTCTTGTTGTAAATTCGTTCAATGCCAGAACTGAACTAGTATGGTAGAGGTGGGGTGCAAACGATGACATTACGGATGAGGAAATGGTGGGAATGGCATGGGCTAGGGGTGGACTTGTTGCAATGCACAAGAAGGAGAACTTAGGTCGGATTGGCGGTGATTTCAGCATTATTCACATGGCCTTTCTTTTATTGGTAGGTTTTGGATCCAGCCGAAGCTTCTAAGTCAATTTTAGAATGATGAGAAACAACAAAGAAAGTAATAAGATCCGTACAAAAAATGTTATAAAGAACTAAAAAGAAAAGTAGGCCCAAAACATTGTTGAGAGATTACAAATCTTGTGTAAGTCAATTACTTCCCTTAATTCAACCTAAAGGGATAACCACGGGTAGATGGGGAACGTTAGAGGCGTGTGGCAGTTGTTGGACCTGAGGGAAACTAAATGTAAGGTTTATGTGGGCGTCCAAAGCGAGGAATGAAACAATAGACGAGTTTCCTTGTGTAAATTGGTCCAGTGCAAGAACTAAACAAGTATGGTCAAGGTGGGGGGTGTAAACGTTGAAATTTTCTTGATAAAAACGGTCTAAAAGGCTTCGGGTAGGGGCCAACTTGTTGCAACGGCCAGGAAGGATCGCCTTGGTGCCGATTGGCGGTGATTCGAGCATTATCGACATGGAAGTGTGTCATGTCTTTGATAAATCCTAATCATCTAATTGAATCTTAGAATGTTGGAAACGACAAGAAAATCATTATGATCAGAATGAAAAAAATGGTTACGAAGAACAAAAAAGGAGGTTAAACTCGAAAGATTGTTGAGAGATGACTAAATCTTGTGCAACTCGATTACATCCTTTGAATCAAGCTAAATGCTTAACGATGCGGCAGATGGGGAACCTTAGGGGAATGTGGCACATCTTGAAGTTGAGGAAACTAAATTGTAAGGTTTATGTTTGCTTCAAATCGAAGAATGAAACAAAAGATCGGTTTCTTGTTGTAAATTCGTTCAATGCCAGAACTGAACTAGTATGGTAGAGGTGGGGTGCAAACGATGACATTACGGATAAGGAAATGGTGTGAATGGCATGGGCTAGGGGCGGACTTGTCGCAATGCACAAGAAGGAGAACTTAGGTCGGATTGGCGGTGATTTCAGAATTATTCACATGGCCTTTCTTTTATTGACAGGTTTTGGATCTAGCCTAATCTTCTAAGTCAATCTTAGAATGATGAGAAACAACAAAGAAAGCAATAAGATCCGTATAAACAATGTTATAAAGAACTAAAAAGAAAAGTAGGCCCAAAACATTGTTGAGAGATTACTAATCTTGTGTAAGTCAATTACTTCCCTTAATTCAACCTAAAGGGATAACCACGGGTAGATGGGGAACGTTAGAGGCGTGTGGCAGTTGTTGGACCTGAGGGAAACTAAATGTAAGGTTTATGTGGGCGTCCAAAGCGAGGAATGAAACAATAGACGAGTTTCCTTGTGTAAATTGGTCCAGTGCAAGAACTAAACAAGTGTGGTCAAGGTGGGGTGTAAACGTTGAAATTTTCCTTATGAAAATGGTCTAAAAGGCTTCGTGTAGGGGCCAACTTGTTGCAACGGCCATGAAGGATCGCCTTGGTACCGATTGGCGGTGATTCGAGCATTATCGACATGGAAGTGTGTCATGTCTTTGATAAAGCCAAATCATCTAATTCAATCTTAAAATGTTGGAAAACGACAAGAAAATCAATACGATCAAAATGAAGGAAATGGTTACGAAGAACAAAAAAGGAGGTTAAACTCGAAACAATGCTGAGAGATGACTAAATCTTGTGCAACTCGATTACATCCTTTGAATCAAGCAAAAAGCTTAACAATGCGGTATATGGGGAACCTTAGGGGAATGTGGCACTTCTTGAAGTTGAGGAAACTAAATTGTAAGGTTTATGTTTGCTTCAAATGGAAGAATGAAACAAAAGATTGGTTTCTTGTTGTAAATTCGTTCAATGCCAGAACTGAACTAGTATGGTAGAGGTGGGGTGCAAACGATGACATTACGGATGAGGAAATGGTGGGAATGGCATGGGCTAGGGGTGGACTTGTTGCAATGCACAAGAAGGAGAACTTAGGTCGGATTGGCGGTGATTTCAGCATTATTCACATGGCCTTTCTTTTATTGGTAGGTTTTGGATCCAGCCGAAGCTTCTAAGTCAATTTTAGAATGATGAGAAACAACAAAGAAAGTAATAAGATCCGTACAAAAAATGTTATAAAGAACTAAAAAGAAAAGTAGGCCCAAAACATTGTTGAGAGATTACAAATCTTGTGTAAGTCAATTACTTCCCTTAATTCAACCTAAAGGGATAACCACGGGTAGATGGGGAACGTTAGAGGCGTGTGGCAGTTGTTGGACCTGAGGGAAACTAAATGTAAGGTTTATGTGGGCGTCCAAAGCGAGGAATGAAACAATAGACGAGTTTCCTTGTGTAAATTGGTCCAGTGCAAGAACTAAACAAGTATGGTCAAGGTGGGGGGTGTAAACGTTGAAATTTTCTTGATAAAAACGGTCTAAAAGGCTTCGGGTAGGGGCCAACTTGTTGCAACGGCCAGGAAGGATCGCCTTGGTGCCGATTGGCGGTGATTCGAGCATTATCGACATGGAAGTGTGTCATGTCTTTGATAAATCCTAATCATCTAATTGAATCTTAGAATGTTGGAAACGACAAGAAAATCATTATGATCAGAATGAAAAAAATGGTTACGAAGAACAAAAAAGGAGGTTAAACTCGAAAGATTGTTGAGAGATGACTAAATCTTGTGCAACTCGATTACATCCTTTGAATCAAGCTAAATGCTTAACGATGCGGCAGATGGGGAACCTTAGGGGAATGTGGCACATCTTGAAGTTGAGGAAACTAAATTGTAAGGTTTATGTTTGCTTCAAATCGAAGAATGAAACAAAAGATCGGTTTCTTGTTGTAAATTCGTTCAATGCCAGAACTGAACTAGTATGGTAGAGGTGGGGTGCAAACGATGACATTACGGATAAGGAAATGGTGTGAATGGCATGGGCTAGGGGCGGACTTGTCGCAATGCACAAGAAGGAGAACTTAGGTCGGATTGGCGGTGATTTCAGAATTATTCACATGGCCTTTCTTTTATTGACAGGTTTTGGATCTAGCCTAATCTTCTAAGTCAATCTTAGAATGATGAGAAACAACAAAGAAAGCAATAAGATCCGTATAAACAATGTTATAAAGAACTAAAAAGAAAAGTAGGCCCAAAACATTGTTGAGAGATTACTAATCTTGTGTAAGTCAATTACTTCCCTTAATTCAACCTAAAGGGATAACCACGGGTAGATGGGGAACGTTAGAGGCGTGTGGCAGTTGTTGGACCTGAGGGAAACTAAATGTAAGGTTTATGTGGGTGTCCAAAGCGAGGAATGAAACAATAGACGAGTTTCCTTGTGTAAATTGGTCCAGTGCAAGAACTAAACAAGTGTGGTCAAGGTGGGGTGTAAACGTTGAAATTTTCCTTATGAAAATGGTCTAAAAGGCTTCGTGTAGGGGCCAACTTGTTGCAACGGCCATGAAGGATCGCCTTGGTACCGATTGGCGGTGATTCGAGCATTATCGACATGGAAGTGTGTCATGTCTTTGATAAAGCCAAATCATCTAATTCAATCTTAAAATGTTGGAAAACGACAAGAAAATCAATACGATCAAAATGAAGGAAATGGTTACGAAGAACAAAAAAGGAGGTTAAACTCGAAACAATGCTGAGAGATGACTAAATCTTGTGCAACTCGATTACATCCTTTGAATCAAGCAAAAAGCTTAACAATGCGGTATATGGGGAACCTTAGGGGAATGTGGCACTTCTTGAAGTTGAGGAAACTAAATTGTAAGGTTTATGTTTGCTTCAAATGGAAGAATGAAACAAAAGATTGGTTTCTTGTTGTAAATTCGTTCAATGCCAGAACTGAACTAGTATGGTAGAGGTGGGGTGCAAACGATGACATTACGGATGAGGAAATGGTGGGAATGGCATGGGCTAGGGGTGGACTTGTTGCAATGCACAAGAAGGAGAACTTAGGTCGGATTGGCGGTGATTTCAGCATTATTCACATGGCCTTTCTTTTATTGGTAGGTTTTGGATCCAGCCGAAGCTTCTAAGTCAATTTTAGAATGATGAGAAACAACAAAGAAAGTAATAAGATCCGTACAAAAAATGTTATAAAGAACTAAAAAGAAAAGTAGGCCCAAAACATTGTTGAGAGATTACAAATCTTGTGTAAGTCAATTACTTCCCTTAATTCAACCTAAAGGGATAACCACGGGTAGATGGGGAACGTTAGAGGCGTGTGGCAGTTGTTGGACCTGAGGGAAACTAAATGTAAGGTTTATGTGGGCGTCCAAAGCGAGGAATGAAACAATAGACGAGTTTCCTTGTGTAAATTGGTCCAGTGCAAGAACTAAACAAGTATGGTCAAGGTGGGGGGTGTAAACGTTGAAATTTTCTTGATAAAAACGGTCTAAAAGGCTTCGGGTAGGGGCCAACTTGTTGCAACGGCCAGGAAGGATCGCCTTGGTGCCGATTGGCGGTGATTCGAGCATTATCGACATGGAAGTGTGTCATGTCTTTGATAAATCCTAATCATCTAATTGAATCTTAGAATGTTGGAAACGACAAGAAAATCATTATGATCAGAATGAAAAAAATGGTTACGAAGAACAAAAAAGGAGGTTAAACTCGAAAGATTGTTGAGAGATGACTAAATCTTGTGCAACTCGATTACATCCTTTGAATCAAGCTAAATGCTTAACGATGCGGCAGATGGGGAACCTTAGGGGAATGTGGCACATCTTGAAGTTGAGGAAACTAAATTGTAAGGTTTATGTTTGCTTCAAATCGAAGAATGAAACAAAAGATCGGTTTCTTGTTGTAAATTCGTTCAATGCCAGAACTGAACTAGTATGGTAGAGGTGGGGTGCAAACGATGACATTACGGATAAGGAAATGGTGTGAATGGCATGGGCTAGGGGCGGACTTGTCGCAATGCACAAGAAGGAGAACTTAGGTCGGATTGGCGGTGATTTCAGAATTATTCACATGGCCTTTCTTTTATTGACAGGTTTTGGATCTAGCCTAATCTTCTAAGTCAATCTTAGAATGATGAGAAACAACAAAGAAAGCAATAAGATCCGTATAAACAATGTTATAAAGAACTAAAAAGAAAAGTAGGCCCAAAACATTGTTGAGAGATTACTAATCTTGTGTAAGTCAATTACTTCCCTTAATTCAACCTAAAGGGATAACCACGGGTAGATGGGGAACGTTAGAGGCGTGTGGCAGTTGTTGGACCTGAGGGAAACTAAATGTAAGGTTTATGTGGGCGTCCAAAGCGAGGAATGAAACAATAGACGAGTTTCCTTGTGTAAATTGGTCCAGTGCAAGAACTAAACAAGTGTGGTCAAGGTGGGGTGTAAACGTTGAAATTTTCCTTATGAAAATGGTCTAAAAGGCTTCGTGTAGGGGCCAACTTGTTGCAACGGCCATGAAGGATCGCCTTGGTACCGATTGGCGGTGATTCGAGCATTATCGACATGGAAGTGTGTCATGTCTTTGATAAAGCCAAATCATCTAATTCAATCTTAAAATGTTGGAAAACGACAAGAAAATCAATACGATCAAAATGAAGGAAATGGTTACGAAGAACAAAAAAGGAGGTTAAACTCGAAACAATGCTGAGAGATGACTAAATCTTGTGCAACTCGATTACATCCTTTGAATCAAGCAAAAAGCTTAACAATGCGGTATATGGGGAACCTTAGGGGAATGTGGCACTTCTTGAAGTTGAGGAAACTAAATTGTAAGGTTTATGTTTGCTTCAAATGGAAGAATGAAACAAAAGATTGGTTTCTTGTTGTAAATTCGTTCAATGCCAGAACTGAACTAGTATGGTAGAGGTGGGGTGCAAACGATGACATTACGGATGAGGAAATGGTGGGAATGGCATGGGCTAGGGGTGGACTTGTTGCAATGCACAAGAAGGAGAACTTAGGTCGGATTGGCGGTGATTTCAGCATTATTCACATGGCCTTTCTTTTATTGGTAGGTTTTGGATCCAGCCGAAGCTTCTAAGTCAATTTTAGAATGATGAGAAACAACAAAGAAAGTAATAAGATCCGTACAAAAAATGTTATAAAGAACTAAAAAGAAAAGTAGGCCCAAAACATTGTTGAGAGATTACAAATCTTGTGTAAGTCAATTACTTCCCTTAATTCAACCTAAAGGGATAACCACGGGTAGATGGGGAACGTTAGAGGCGTGTGGCAGTTGTTGGACCTGAGGGAAACTAAATGTAAGGTTTATGTGGGCGTCCAAAGCGAGGAATGAAACAATAGACGAGTTTCCTTGTGTAAATTGGTCCAGTGCAAGAACTAAACAAGTATGGTCAAGGTGGGGGGTGTAAACGTTGAAATTTTCTTGATAAAAACGGTCTAAAAGGCTTCGGGTAGGGGCCAACTTGTTGCAACGGCCAGGAAGGATCGCCTTGGTGCCGATTGGCGGTGATTCGAGCATTATCGACATGGAAGTGTGTCATGTCTTTGATAAATCCTAATCATCTAATTGAATCTTAGAATGTTGGAAACGACAAGAAAATCATTATGATCAGAATGAAAAAAATGGTTACGAAGAACAAAAAAGGAGGTTAAACTCGAAAGATTGTTGAGAGATGACTAAATCTTGTGCAACTCGATTACATCCTTTGAATCAAGCTAAATGCTTAACGATGCGGCAGATGGGGAACCTTAGGGGAATGTGGCACATCTTGAAGTTGAGGAAACTAAATTGTAAGGTTTATGTTTGCTTCAAATCGAAGAATGAAACAAAAGATCGGTTTCTTGTTGTAAATTCGTTCAATGCCAGAACTGAACTAGTATGGTAGAGGTGGGGTGCAAACGATGACATTACGGATAAGGAAATGGTGTGAATGGCATGGGCTAGGGGCGGACTTGTCGCAATGCACAAGAAGGAGAACTTAGGTCGGATTGGCGGTGATTTCAGAATTATTCACATGGCCTTTCTTTTATTGACAGGTTTTGGATCTAGCCTAATCTTCTAAGTCAATCTTAGAATGATGAGAAACAACAAAGAAAGCAATAAGATCCGTATCAACAATGTTATAAAGAACTAAAAAGAAAAGTAGGCCCAAAACATTGTTGAGAGATTACTAATCTTGTGTAAGTCAATTACTTCCCTTAATTCAACCTAAAGGGATAACCACGGGTAGATGGGGAACGTTAGAGGCGTGTGGCAGTTGTTGGACCTGAGGGAAACTAAATGTAAGGTTTATGTGGGCGTCCAAAGCGAGGAATGAAACAATAGACGAGTTTCCTTGTGTAAATTGGTCCAGTGCAAGAACTAAACAAGTGTGGTCAAGGTGGGGTGTAAACGTTGAAATTTTCCTTATGAAAATGGTCTAAAAGGCTTCGTGTAGGGGCCAACTTGTTGCAACGGCCATGAAGGATCGCCTTGGTACCGATTGGCGGTGATTCGAGCATTATCGACATGGAAGTGTGTCATGTCTTTGATAAAGCCAAATCATCTAATTCAATCTTAAAATGTTGGAAAACGACAAGAAAATCAATACGATCAAAATGAAGGAAATGGTTACGAAGAACAAAAAAGGAGGTTAAACTCGAAACAATGCTGAGAGATGACTAAATCTTGTGCAACTCGATTACATCCTTTGAATCAAGCAAAAAGCTTAACAATGCGGTATATGGGGAACCTTAGGGGAATGTGGCACTTCTTGAAGTTGAGGAAACTAAATTGTAAGGTTTATGTTTGCTTCAAATGGAAGAATGAAACAAAAGATTGGTTTCTTGTTGTAAATTCGTTCAATGCCAGAACTGAACTAGTATGGTAGAGGTGGGGTGCAAACGATGACATTACGGATGAGGAAATGGTGGGAATGGCATGGGCTAGGGGTGGACTTGTTGCAATGCACAAGAAGGAGAACTTAGGTCGGATTGGCGGTGATTTCAGCATTATTCACATGGCCTTTCTTTTATTGGTAGGTTTTGGATCCAGCCGAAGCTTCTAAGTCAATTTTAGAATGATGAGAAACAACAAAGAAAGTAATAAGATCCGTACAAAAAATGTTATAAAGAACTAAAAAGAAAAGTAGGCCCAAAACATTGTTGAGAGATTACAAATCTTGTGTAAGTCAATTACTTCCCTTAATTCAACCTAAAGGGATAACCACGGGTAGATGGGGAACGTTAGAGGCGTGTGGCAGTTGTTGGACCTGAGGGAAACTAAATGTAAGGTTTATGTGGGCGTCCAAAGCGAGGAATGAAACAATAGACGAGTTTCCTTGTGTAAATTGGTCCAGTGCAAGAACTAAACAAGTATGGTCAAGGTGGGGGGTGTAAACGTTGAAATTTTCTTGATAAAAACGGTCTAAAAGGCTTCGGGTAGGGGCCAACTTGTTGCAACGGCCAGGAAGGATCGCCTTGGTGCCGATTGGCGGTGATTCGAGCATTATCGACATGGAAGTGTGTCATGTCTTTGATAAATCCTAATCATCTAATTGAATCTTAGAATGTTGGAAACGACAAGAAAATCATTATGATCAGAATGAAAAAAATGGTTACGAAGAACAAAAAAGGAGGTTAAACTCGAAAGATTGTTGAGAGATGACTAAATCTTGTGCAACTCGATTACATCCAATCAAGCTAAATGCTTAACGATGCGGCAGATGGGGAACCTTAGGGGAATGTGGCACATCTTGAAGTTGAGGAAACTAAATTGTAAGGTTTATGTTTGCTTCAAATCGAAGAATGAAACAAAAGATCGGTTTCTTGTTGTAAATTCGTTCAATGCCAGAACTGAACTAGTATGGTAGAGGTGGGGTGCAAACGATGACATTACGGATAAGGAAATGGTGTGAATGGCATGGGCTAGGGGCGGACTTGTCGCAATGCACAAGAAGGAGAACTTAGGTCGGATTGGCGGTGATTTCAGAATTATTCACATGGCCTTTCTTTTATTGACAGGTTTTGGATCTAGCCTAATCTTCTAAGTCAATCTTAGAATGATGAGAAACAACAAAGAAAGCAATAAGATCCGTATAAACAATGTTATAAAGAACTAAAAAGAAAAGTAGGCCCAAAACATTGTTGAGAGATTACTAATCTTGTGTAAGTCAATTACTTCCCTTAATTCAACCTAAAGGGATAACCACGGGTAGATGGGGAACGTTAGAGGCGTGTGGCAGTTGTTGGACCTGAGGGAAACTAAATGTAAGGTTTATGTGGGCGTCCAAAGCGAGGAATGAAACAATAGACGAGTTTCCTTGTGTAAATTGGTCCAGTGCAAGAACTAAACAAGTGTGGTCAAGGTGGGGTGTAAACGTTGAAATTTTCCTTATGAAAATGGTCTAAAAGGCTTCGTGTAGGGGCCAACTTGTTGCAACGGCCATGAAGGATCGCCTTGGTACCGATTGGCGGTGATTCGAGCATTATCGACATGGAAGTGTGTCATGTCTTTGATAAAGCCAAATCATCTAATTCAATCTTAAAATGTTGGAAAACGACAAGAAAATCAATACGATCAAAATGAAGGAAATGGTTACGAAGAACAAAAAAGGAGGTTAAACTCGAAACAATGCTGAGAGATGACTAAATCTTGTGCAACTCGATTACATCCTTTGAATCAAGCAAAAAGCTTAACAATGCGGTATATGGGGAACCTTAGGGGAATGTGGCACTTCTTGAAGTTGAGGAAACTAAATTGTAAGGTTTATGTTTGCTTCAAATGGAAGAATGAAACAAAAGATTGGTTTCTTGTTGTAAATTCGTTCAATGCCAGAACTGAACTAGTATGGTAGAGGTGGGGTGCAAACGATGACATTACGGATGAGGAAATGGTGGGAATGGCATGGGCTAGGGGTGGACTTGTTGCAATGCACAAGAAGGAGAACTTAGGTCGGATTGGCGGTGATTTCAGCATTATTCACATGGCCTTTCTTTTATTGGTAGGTTTTGGATCCAGCCGAAGCTTCTAAGTCAATTTTAGAATGATGAGAAACAACAAAGAAAGTAATAAGATCCGTACAAAAAATGTTATAAAGAACTAAAAAGAAAAGTAGGCCCAAAACATTGTTGAGAGATTACAAATCTTGTGTAAGTCAATTACTTCCCTTAATTCAACCTAAAGGGATAACCACGGGTAGATGGGGAACGTTAGAGGCGTGTGGCAGTTGTTGGACCTGAGGGAAACTAAATGTAAGGTTTATGTGGGCGTCCAAAGCGAGGAATGAAACAATAGACGAGTTTCCTTGTGTAAATTGGTCCAGTGCAAGAACTAAACAAGTATGGTCAAGGTGGGGGGTGTAAACGTTGAAATTTTCTTGATAAAAACGGTCTAAAAGGCTTCGGGTAGGGGCCAACTTGTTGCAACGGCCAGGAAGGATCGCCTTGGTGCCGATTGGCGGTGATTCGAGCATTATCGACATGGAAGTGTGTCATGTCTTTGATAAATCCTAATCATCTAATTGAATCTTAGAATGTTGGAAACGACAAGAAAATCATTATGATCAGAATGAAAAAAATGGTTACGAAGAACAAAAAAGGAGGTTAAACTCGAAAGATTGTTGAGAGATGACTAAATCTTGTGCAACTCGATTACATCCTTTGAATCAAGCTAAATGCTTAACGATGCGGCAGATGGGGAACCTTAGGGGAATGTGGCACATCTTGAAGTTGAGGAAACTAAATTGTAAGGTTTATGTTTGCTTCAAATCGAAGAATGAAACAAAAGATCGGTTTCTTGTTGTAAATTCGTTCAATGCCAGAACTGAACTAGTATGGTAGAGGTGGGGTGCAAACGATGACATTACGGATAAGGAAATGGTGTGAATGGCATGGGCTAGGGGCGGACTTGTCGCAATGCACAAGAAGGAGAACTTAGGTCGGATTGGCGGTGATTTCAGAATTATTCACATGGCCTTTCTTTTATTGACAGGTTTTGGATCTAGCCTAATCTTCTAAGTCAATCTTAGAATGATGAGAAACAACAAAGAAAGCAATAAGATCCGTATCAACAATGTTATAAAGAACTAAAAAGAAAAGTAGGCCCAAAACATTGTTGAGAGATTACTAATCTTGTGTAAGTCAATTACTTCCCTTAATTCAACCTAAAGGGATAACCACGGGTAGATGGGGAACGTTAGAGGCGTGTGGCAGTTGTTGGACCTGAGGGAAACTAAATGTAAGGTTTATGTGGGCGTCCAAAGCGAGGAATGAAACAATAGACGAGTTTCCTTGTGTAAATTGGTCCAGTGCAAGAACTAAACAAGTGTGGTCAAGGTGGGGTGTAAACGTTGAAATTTTCCTTATGAAAATGGTCTAAAAGGCTTCGTGTAGGGGCCAACTTGTTGCAACGGCCATGAAGGATCGCCTTGGTACCGATTGGCGGTGATTCGAGCATTATCGACATGGAAGTGTGTCATGTCTTTGATAAAGCCAAATCATCTAATTCAATCTTAAAATGTTGGAAAACGACAAGAAAATCAATACGATCAAAATGAAGGAAATGGTTACGAAGAACAAAAAAGGAGGTTAAACTCGAAACAATGCTGAGAGATGACTAAATCTTGTGCAACTCGATTACATCCTTTGAATCAAGCAAAAAGCTTAACAATGCGGTATATGGGGAACCTTAGGGGAATGTGGCACTTCTTGAAGTTGAGGAAACTAAATTGTAAGGTTTATGTTTGCTTCAAATGGAAGAATGAAACAAAAGATTGGTTTCTTGTTGTAAATTCGTTCAATGCCAGAACTGAACTAGTATGGTAGAGGTGGGGTGCAAACGATGACATTACGGATGAGGAAATGGTGGGAATGGCATGGGCTAGGGGTGGACTTGTTGCAATGCACAAGAAGGAGAACTTAGGTCGGATTGGCGGTGATTTCAGCATTATTCACATGGCCTTTCTTTTATTGGTAGGTTTTGGATCCAGCCGAAGCTTCTAAGTCAATTTTAGAATGATGAGAAACAACAAAGAAAGTAATAAGATCCGTACAAAAAATGTTATAAAGAACTAAAAAGAAAAGTAGGCCCAAAACATTGTTGAGAGATTACAAATCTTGTGTAAGTCAATTACTTCCCTTAATTCAACCTAAAGGGATAACCACGGGTAGATGGGGAACGTTAGAGGCGTGTGGCAGTTGTTGGACCTGAGGGAAACTAAATGTAAGGTTTATGTGGGCGTCCAAAGCGAGGAATGAAACAATAGACGAGTTTCCTTGTGTAAATTGGTCCAGTGCAAGAACTAAACAAGTATGGTCAAGGTGGGGGGTGTAAACGTTGAAATTTTCTTGATAAAAACGGTCTAAAAGGCTTCGGGTAGGGGCCAACTTGTTGCAACGGCCAGGAAGGATCGCCTTGGTGCCGATTGGCGGTGATTCGAGCATTATCGACATGGAAGTGTGTCATGTCTTTGATAAATCCTAATCATCTAATTGAATCTTAGAATGTTGGAAACGACAAGAAAATCATTATGATCAGAATGAAAAAAATGGTTACGAAGAACAAAAAAGGAGGTTAAACTCGAAAGATTGTTGAGAGATGACTAAATCTTGTGCAACTCGATTACATCCAATCAAGCTAAATGCTTAACGATGCGGCAGATGGGGAACCTTAGGGGAATGTGGCACATCTTGAAGTTGAGGAAACTAAATTGTAAGGTTTATGTTTGCTTCAAATCGAAGAATGAAACAAAAGATCGGTTTCTTGTTGTAAATTCGTTCAATGCCAGAACTGAACTAGTATGGTAGAGGTGGGGTGCAAACGATGACATTACGGATAAGGAAATGGTGTGAATGGCATGGGCTAGGGGCGGACTTGTCGCAATGCACAAGAAGGAGAACTTAGGTCGGATTGGCGGTGATTTCAGAATTATTCACATGGCCTTTCTTTTATTGACAGGTTTTGGATCTAGCCTAATCTTCTAAGTCAATCTTAGAATGATGAGAAACAACAAAGAAAGCAATAAGATCCGTATAAACAATGTTATAAAGAACTAAAAAGAAAAGTAGGCCCAAAACATTGTTGAGAGATTACTAATCTTGTGTAAGTCAATTACTTCCCTTAATTCAACCTAAAGGGATAACCACGGGTAGATGGGGAACGTTAGAGGCGTGTGGCAGTTGTTGGACCTGAGGGAAACTAAATGTAAGGTTTATGTGGGCGTCCAAAGCGAGGAATGAAACAATAGACGAGTTTCCTTGTGTAAATTGGTCCAGTGCAAGAACTAAACAAGTGTGGTCAAGGTGGGGTGTAAACGTTGAAATTTTCCTTATGAAAATGGTCTAAAAGGCTTCGTGTAGGGGCCAACTTGTTGCAACGGCCATGAAGGATCGCCTTGGTACCGATTGGCGGTGATTCGAGCATTATCGACATGGAAGTGTGTCATGTCTTTGATAAAGCCAAATCATCTAATTCAATCTTAAAATGTTGGAAAACGACAAGAAAATCAATACGATCAAAATGAAGGAAATGGTTACGAAGAACAAAAAAGGAGGTTAAACTCGAAACAATGCTGAGAGATGACTAAATCTTGTGCAACTCGATTACATCCTTTGAATCAAGCAAAAAGCTTAACAATGCGGTATATGGGGAACCTTAGGGGAATGTGGCACTTCTTGAAGTTGAGGAAACTAAATTGTAAGGTTTATGTTTGCTTCAAATGGAAGAATGAAACAAAAGATTGGTTTCTTGTTGTAAATTCGTTCAATGCCAGAACTGAACTAGTATGGTAGAGGTGGGGTGCAAACGATGACATTACGGATGAGGAAATGGTGGGAATGGCATGGGCTAGGGGTGGACTTGTTGCAATGCACAAGAAGGAGAACTTAGGTCGGATTGGCGGTGATTTCAGCATTATTCACATGGCCTTTCTTTTATTGGTAGGTTTTGGATCCAGCCGAAGCTTCTAAGTCAATTTTAGAATGATGAGAAACAACAAAGAAAGTAATAAGATCCGTACAAAAAATGTTATAAAGAACTAAAAAGAAAAGTAGGCCCAAAACATTGTTGAGAGATTACAAATCTTGTGTAAGTCAATTACTTCCCTTAATTCAACCTAAAGGGATAACCACGGGTAGATGGGGAACGTTAGAGGCGTGTGGCAGTTGTTGGACCTGAAGGAAACTAAATGTAAGGTTTATGTGGGCGTCCAAAGCGAGGAATGAAACAATAGACGAGTTTCCTTGTGTAAATTGGTCCAGTGCAAGAACTAAACAAGTATGGTCAAGGTGGGGGGTGTAAACGTTGAAATTTTCTTGATAAAAACGGTCTAAAAGGCTTCGGGTAGGGGCCAACTTGTTGCAACGGCCAGGAAGGATCGCCTTGGTGCCGATTGGCGGTGATTCGAGCATTATCGACATGGAAGTGTGTCATGTCTTTGATAAATCCTAATCATCTAATTGAATCTTAGAATGTTGGAAACGACAAGAAAATCATTATGATCAGAATGAAAAAAATGGTTACGAAGAACAAAAAAGGAGGTTAAACTCGAAAGATTGTTGAGAGATGACTAAATCTTGTGCAACTCGATTACATCCTTTGAATCAAGCTAAATGCTTAACGATGCGGCAGATGGGGAACCTTAGGGGAATGTGGCACATCTTGAAGTTGAGGAAACTAAATTGTAAGGTTTATGTTTGCTTCAAATCGAAGAATGAAACAAAAGATCGGTTTCTTGTTGTAAATTCGTTCAATGCCAGAACTGAACTAGTATGGTAGAGGTGGGGTGCAAACGATGACATTACGGATAAGGAAATGGTGTGAATGGCATGGGCTAGGGGCGGACTTGTCGCAATGCACAAGAAGGAGAACTTAGGTCGGATTGGCGGTGATTTCAGAATTATTCACATGGCCTTTCTTTTATTGACAGGTTTTGGATCTAGCCTAATCTTCTAAGTCAATCTTAGAATGATGAGAAACAACAAAGAAAGCAATAAGATCCGTATAAACAATGTTATAAAGAACTAAAAAGAAAAGTAGGCCCAAAACATTGTTGAGAGATTACTAATCTTGTGTAAGTCAATTACTTCCCTTAATTCAACCTAAAGGGATAACCACGGGTAGATGGGGAACGTTAGAGGCGTGTGGCAGTTGTTGGACCTGAGGGAAACTAAATGTAAGGTTTATGTGGGCGTCCAAAGCGAGGAATGAAACAATAGACGAGTTTCCTTGTGTAAATTGGTCCAGTGCAAGAACTAAACAAGTGTGGTCAAGGTGGGGTGTAAACGTTGAAATTTTCCTTATGAAAATGGTCTAAAAGGCTTCGTGTAGGGGCCAACTTGTTGCAACGGCCATGAAGGATCGCCTTGGTACCGATTGGCAGTGATTCGAGCATTATCGACATGGAAGTGTGTCATGTCTTTGATAAAGCCAAATCATCTAATTCAATCTTAAAATGTTGGAAAACGACAAGAAAATCAATACGATCAAAATGAAGGAAATGGTTACGAAGAACAAAAAAGGAGGTTAAACTCGAAACAATGCTGAGAGATGACTAAATCTTGTGCAACTCGATTACATCCTTTGAATCAAGCAAAAAGCTTAACAATGCGGTATATGGGGAACCTTAGGGGAATGTGGCACTTCTTGAAGTTGAGGAAACTAAATTGTAAGGTTTATGTTTGCTTCAAATGGAAGAATGAAACAAAAGATTGGTTTCTTGTTGTAAATTCGTTCAATGCCAGAACTGAACTAGTATGGTAGAGGTGGGGTGCAAACGATGACATTACGGATGAGGAAATGGTGGGAATGGCATGGGCTAGGGGTGGACTTGTTGCAATGCACAAGAAGGAGAACTTAGGTCGGATTGGCGGTGATTTCAGCATTATTCACATGGCCTTTCTTTTATTGGTAGGTTTTGGATCCAGCCGAAGCTTCTAAGTCAATTTTAGAATGATGAGAAACAACAAAGAAAGTAATAAGATCCGTACAAAAAATGTTATAAAGAACTAAAAAGAAAAGTAGGCCCAAAACATTGTTGAGAGATTACAAATCTTGTGTAAGTCAATTACTTCCCTTAATTCAACCTAAAGGGATAACCACGGGTAGATGGGGAACGTTAGAGGCGTGTGGCAGTTGTTGGACCTGAGGGAAACTAAATGTAAGGTTTATGTGGGCGTCCAAAGCGAGGAATGAAGCAATAGACGAGTTTCCTTGTGTAAATTGGTCCAGTGCAAGAACTAAACAAGTATGGTCAAGGTGGGGGGTGTAAACGTTGAAATTTTCTTGATAAAAACGGTCTAAAAGGCTTCGGGTAGGGGCCAACTTGTTGCAACGGCCAGGAAGGATCGCCTTGGTGCCGATTGGCGGTGATTCGAGCATTATCGACATGGAAGTGTGTCATGTCTTTGATAAATCCTAATCATCTAATTGAATCTTAGAATGTTGGAAACGACAAGAAAATCATTATGATCAGAATGAAAAAAATGGTTACGAAGAACAAAAAAGGAGGTTAAACTCGAAAGATTGTTGAGAGATGACTAAATCTTGTGCAACTCGATTACATCCTTTGAATCAAGCTAAATGCTTAACGATGCGGCAGATGGGGAACCTTAGGGGAATGTGGCACATCTTGAAGTTGAGGAAACTAAATTGTAAGGTTTATGTTTGCTTCAAATCGAAGAATGAAACAAAAGATCGGTTTCTTGTTGTAAATTCGTTCAATGCCAGAACTGAACTAGTATGGTAGAGGTGGGGTGCAAACGATGACATTACGGATAAGGAAATGGTGTGAATGGCATGGGCTAGGGGCGGACTTGTCGCAATGCACAAGAAGGAGAACTTAGGTCGGATTGGCGGTGATTTCAGAATTATTCACATGGCCTTTCTTTTATTGACAGGTTTTGGATCTAGCCTAATCTTCTAAGTCAATCTTAGAATGATGAGAAACAACAAAGAAAGCAATAAGATCCGTATAAACAATGTTATAAAGAACTAAAAAGAAAAGTAGGCCCAAAACATTGTTGAGAGATTACTAATCTTGTGTAAGTCAATTACTTCCCTTAATTCAACCTAAAGGGATAACCACGGGTAGATGGGGAACGTTAGAGGCGTGTGGCAGTTGTTGGACCTGAGGGAAACTAAATGTAAGGTTTATGTGGGCGTCCAAAGCGAGGAATGAAACAATAGACGAGTTTCCTTGTGTAAATTGGTCCAGTGCAAGAACTAAACAAGTGTGGTCAAGGTGGGGTGTAAACGTTGAAATTTTCCTTATGAAAATGGTCTAAAAGGCTTCGTGTAGGGGCCAACTTGTTGCAACGGCCATGAAGGATCGCCTTGGTACCGATTGGCGGTGATTCGAGCATTATCGACATGGAAGTGTGTCATGTCTTTGATAAAGCCAAATCATCTAATTCAATCTTAAAATGTTGGAAAACGACAAGAAAATCAATACGATCAAAATGAAGGAAATGGTTACGAAGAACAAAAAAGGAGGTTAAACTCGAAACAATGCTGAGAGATGACTAAATCTTGTGCAACTCGATTACATCCTTTGAATCAAGCAAAAAGCTTAACAATGCGGTATATGGGGAACCTTAGGGGAATGTGGCACTTCTTGAAGTTGAGGAAACTAAATTGTAAGGTTTATGTTTGCTTCAAATGGAAGAATGAAACAAAAGATTGGTTTCTTGTTGTAAATTCGTTCAATGCCAGAACTGAACTAGTATGGTAGAGGTGGGGTGCAAACGATGACATTACGGATGAGGAAATGGTGGGAATGGCATGGGCTAGGGGTGGACTTGTTGCAATGCACAAGAAGGAGAACTTAGGTCGGATTGGCGGTGATTTCAGCATTATTCACATGGCCTTTCTTTTATTGGTAGGTTTTGGATCCAGCCGAAGCTTCTAAGTCAATTTTAGAATGATGAGAAACAACAAAGAAAGTAATAAGATCCGTACAAAAAATGTTATAAAGAACTAAAAAGAAAAGTAGGCCCAAAACATTGTTGAGAGATTACAAATCTTGTGTAAGTCAATTACTTCCCTTAATTCAACCTAAAGGGATAACCACGGGTAGATGGGGAACGTTAGAGGCGTGTGGCAGTTTGTTGGACCTGAGGGAAACTAAATGTAAGGTTTATGTGGGCGTCCAAAGCGAGGAATGAAACAATAGACGAGTTTCCTTGTGTTAAATTGGTCCAGTGCAAGAACTAAACCAAGTATGGTCAAGGTGGGGGGGTGTAAACGTTTGAAATTTTCTTGATAAAAACGGTCTAAAAGGCTTCGGGTAGGGGCCAACTTGTTGCAACGGCCAGGAAGGATCGCCTTGGTGCCGATTGGCGGTGATTCGAGCATTATCGACATGGAAGTGTGTCCATGTCTTTGATAAATCCTAATCATCTAATTGAATCTTAGAATGTTGGAAACGACAAGAAAATCATTATGATCAGAATGAAAAAAATGGTTACGAAGAACAAAAAAAGGAGGTTAAACTCGAAAGATTGTTGAGAGATGACTAAATCTTGTGCAACTCGATTACATCCTTTGAATCAAGCTAAATGCTTAACGATGCGGCAGATGGGGGAACCTTAGGGGAATGTGGCACATCTTGAAGTTGAGGAAACTAAATTGTAAGGTTTATGTTTGCTTCAAATCGAAGAATGAAACAAAAGATCGGTTTCTTGTTGTAAATTCGTTCAATGCCAGAACTGAACTAGTATGGTAGAGGTGGGGTGCAAACGATGACATTACGGATAAGGAAATGGTGTGAATGGCATGGGCTAGGGGCGGACTTGTCGCAATGCACAAGAAGGAGAACTTAGGTCGGGATTGGCGGTGATTTCAGAATTATTCACATGGCCTTTCTTTTATTGACAGGTTTTGGATCTAGCCTAATCTTCTAAGTCAATCTTAGAATGATGAGAAACAACAAAGAAAGCAATAAGATCCGTATAAACAATGTTATAAAGAACTAAAAAGAAAAGTAGGCCCAAAACATTGTTGAGAGATTACTAATCTTGTGTAAGTCAATTACTTCCCTTAATTCAACCTAAAGGGATAACCACGGGTAGATGGGGAACGTTAGAGGCGTGTGGCAGTTGTTGGACCTGAGGGAAACTAAATGTAAGGTTTATGTGGGCGTCCAAAGCGAGGAATGAAACAATAGACGAGTTTCCTTGTGTAAATTGGTCCAGTGCAAGAACTAAACAAGTGTGGTCAAGGTGGGGTGTAAACGTTGAAATTTTCCTTATGAAAATGGTCTAAAAGGCTTCGTGTAGGGGCCAACTTGTTGCAACGGCCATGAAGGATCGCCTTGGTACCGATTGGCGGTGATTCGAGCATTATCGACATGGAAGTGTGTCATGTCTTTGATAAAGCCAAATCATCTAATTCAATCTTAAAATGTTGGAAAACGACAAGAAAATCAATACGATCAAAATGAAGGAAATGGTTTACGAAGAACAAAAAAGGAGGTTAAACTCGAAACAATGCTGAGAGATGACTAAATCTTGTGCAACTCGATTACATCCTTTGAATCAAGCAAAAAGCTTAACAATGCGGTATATGGGGAACCTTAGGGGAATGTGGCACTTCTTGAAGTTGAGGGAAACTAAATTGTAAGGTTTATGTTTGCTTCAAATGGAAGAATGAAACAAAAGATTGGTTTTCTTGTTGTAAATTCGTTCAATGCCAGAACTGAACTAGTATGGTAGAGGTGGGGTGCAAACGATGACATTACGGATGAGGAAATGGTGGGAATGGCATGGCTAGGGGTGGACTTGTTGCAATGCACAAGAAGGAGAACTTAGGTCGGATTGGCGGTGATTTCAGCATTATTCACATGGCCTTTCTTTTATTGGTAGGTTTTGGATCCAGCCGAAGCTTCTAAGTCAATTTTAGAATGATGAGAAACAACAAAGAAAGTAATAAGATCCGTACAAAAAATGTTATAAAGAACTAAAAAGAAAAGTAGGCCCAAAACATTGTTGAGAGATTACAAATCTTGTGTAAGTCAATTACTTCCCTTAATTCAACCTAAAGGGATAACCACGGGTAGATGGGGAACGTTAGAGGCGTGTGGCAGTTGTTGGACCTGAGGGAAACTAAATGTAAGGTTTTATGTGGGCGTCCAAAGCGAGGAATGAAACAATAGACGAGTTTCCTTGTGTAAATTGGTCCAGTGCAAGAACTAAACAAGTATGGTCAAGGTGGGGGGTGTAAACGTTGAAATTTTCTTGATAAAAACGGTCTAAAAGGCTTCGGGTAGGGGCCAACTTGTTGCAACGGCCAGGAAGGATCGCCTTGGTGCCGATTGGCGGTGATTCGAGCATTATCGACATGGAAGTGTGTCATGTCTTTGATAAATCCTAATCATCTAATTGAATCTTAGAATGTTGGGAAACGACAAGAAAATCATTATGATCAGAATGAAAAAAATGGTTACGAAGAACAAAAAAGGAGGTTAAACTCGAAAGATTGTTGAGAGATGACTAAATCTTGTGCAACTCGATTACATCCTTTGAATCAAGCTAAATGCTTAACGATGCGGCAGATGGGGAACCTTAGGGGAATGTGGCACATCTTGAAGTTGAGGAAAACTAAATTGTAAGGTTTATGTTTGCTTCAAATCGAAGAATGAAACAAAAGATCGGTTTCTTGTTGTAAATTCGTTCAATGCCAGAACTGAACTAGTATGGTAGAGGTGGGGTGCAAACGATGACATTACGGATAAGGAAATGGTGTGAATGGCATGGGCTAGGGGCGGACTTGTCGCAATGCACAAGAAGGAGAACTTAGGTCGGATTGGCGGTGATTTCAGAATTATTCACATGGCCTTTCTTTTATTGACAGGTTTTGGATCTAGCCTAATCTTCTAAGTCAATCTTAGAATGATGAGAAACAACAAAGAAAGCAATAAGATCCGTATAAACAATGTTATAAAGAACTAAAAAGAAAAGTAGGCCCAAAACATTGTTGAGAGATTACTAATCTTGTGTAAGTCAATTACTTCCCTTAATTCAACCTAAAGGGATAACCCACGGGTAGATGGGGAACGTTAGAGGCGTGTGGCAGTTGTTGGACCTGAGGGAAACTAAATGTAAGGTTTATGTGGGCGTCCAAAGCGAGGAATGAAACAATAGACGAGTTTCCTTGTGTAAATTGGTCCAGTGCAAGAACTAAACAAGTGTGGTCAAGGTGGGGTGTAAACGTTGAATTTTCCTTATGAAAATGGTCTAAAAGGCTTCGTGTAGGGGCCAACTTGTTGCAACGGCCATGAAGGATCGCCTTGGGTACCGATTGGCGGTGATTCGAGCATTATCGACATGGAAGTGTGTCATGTCTTTGATAAAGCCAAATCATCTAATTCAATCTTAAAATGTTGGAAAACGACAAGAAAATCAATACGATCAAAATGAAGGAAATGGTTACGAAGAACAAAAAAGGAGGTTAAACTCGAAACAATGCTGAGAGATGACTAAATCTTGTGCAACTCGATTACATCCTTTGAATCAAGCAAAAAGCTTAACAATGCGGTATATGGGGAACCTTAGGGGAATGTGGCACTTCTTGAAGTTGAGGAAACTAAATTGTAAGGTTTATGTTTGCTTCAAATGGAAGAATGAAACAAAAGATTGGTTTCTTGTTGTAAATTCGTTCAATGCCAGAACTGAACTAGTATGGTAGAGGTGGGGTGCAAACGATGACATTACGGATGAGGAAATGGTGGGGAATGGCATGGGCTAGGGGTGGACTTGTTGCAATGCACAAGAAGGAGAACTTAGGTCGGATTGGCGGTGATTTCAGCATTATTCACATGGCCTTTCTTTTATTGGTAGGTTTTGGATCCAGCCGAAGCTTCTAAGTCAATTTTAGAATGATGAGAAACAACAAAGAAAGTAATAAGATCCGTACAAAAAATGTTATAAAGAACTAAAAAGAAAAGTAGGCCCAAAACATTGTTGAGAGATTACAAATCTTGTGTAAGTCAATTACTTCCCTTAATTCAACCTAAAGGGATAACCACGGGTAGATGGGGAACGTTAGAGGCGTGTGGCAGTTGTTGGACCTGAGGGAAACTAAATGTAAGGTTTATGTGGGCGTCCAAAGCGAGGAATGAAACAATAGACGAGTTTCCTTGTGTAAATTGGTCCAGTGCAAGAACTAAACAAGTATGGTCAAGGTGGGGGGGTGTAAACGTTGAAATTTTCTTGATAAAAACGGTCTAAAAGGCTTCGGGTAGGGGCCAACTTGTTGCAACGGCCAGGAAGGATCGCCTTGGTGCCGATTGGCGGTGATTCGAGCATTATCGACATGGAAGTGTGTCATGTCTTTGATAAATCCTAATCATCTAATTGAATCTTAGAATGTTGGAAACGACAAGAAAATCATTATGATCAGAATGAAAAAAATGGTTACGAAGAACAAAAAAGGAGGTTAAACTCGAAAGATTGTTGAGAGATGACTAAATCTTGTGCAACTCGATTACATCCTTTGAATCAAGCTAAATGCTTAACGATGCGGCAGATGGGGAACCTTAGGGGAATGTGGCACATCTTGAAGTTGAGGAAACTAAATTGTAAGGTTTATGTTTGCTTCAAATCGAAGAATGAAACAAAAGATCGGTTTCTTGTTGTAAATTCGTTCAATGCCAGAACTGAACTAGTATGGTAGAGGTGGGGTGCAAACGATGACATTACGGATAAGGAAATGGTGTGAATGGCATGGGCTAGGGGCGGACTTGTCGCAATGCACAAGAAGGAGAACTTAGGTCGGATTGGCGGTGATTTCAGAATTATTCACATGGCCTTTCTTTTATTGACAGGTTTTGGATCTAGCCTAATCTTCTAAGTCAATCTTAGAATGATGAGAAACAACAAAGAAAGCAATAAGATCCGTATAAACAATGTTATAAAGAACTAAAAAGAAAAGTAGGCCCAAAACATTGTTGAGAGATTACTAATCTTGTGTAAGTCAATTACTTCCCTTAATTCAACCTAAAGGGATAACCACGGGTAGATGGGGAACGTTAGAGGCGTGTGGCAGTTGTTGGACCTGAGGGAAACTAAATGTAAGGTTTATGTGGGCGTCCAAAGCGAGGAATGAAACAATAGACGAGTTTCCTTGTGTAAATTGGTCCAGTGCAAGAACTAAACAAGTGTGGTCAAGGTGGGGTGTAAACGTTGAAATTTTCCTTATGAAAATGGTCTAAAAGGCTTCGTGTAGGGGCCAACTTGTTGCAACGGCCATGAAGGATCGCCTTGGTACCGATTGGCGGTGATTCGAGCATTATCGACATGGAAGTGTGTCATGTCTTTGATAAAGCCAAATCATCTAATTCAATCTTAAAATGTTGGAAAACGACAAGAAAATCAATACGATCAAAATGAAGGAAATGGTTACGAAGAACAAAAAAGGAGGTTAAACTCGAAACAATGCTGAGAGATGACTAAATCTTGTGCAACTCGATTACATCCTTTGAATCAAGCAAAAAGCTTAACAATGCGGTATATGGGGAACCTTAGGGGAATGTGGCACTTCTTGAAGTTGAGGAAACTAAATTGTAAGGTTTATGTTTGCTTCAAATGGAAGAATGAAACAAAAGATTGGTTTCTTGTTGTAAATTCGTTCAATGCCAGAACTGAACTAGTATGGTAGAGGTGGGGTGCAAACGATGACATTACGGATGAGGAAATGGTGGGAATGGCATGGGCTAGGGGTGGACTTGTTGCAATGCACAAGAAGGAGAACTTAGGTCGGATTGGCGGTGATTTCAGCATTATTCACATGGCCTTTCTTTTATTGGTAGGTTTTGGATCCAGCCGAAGCTTCTAAGTCAATTTTAGAATGATGAGAAACAACAAAGAAAGTAATAAGATCCGTACAAAAAATGTTATAAAGAACTAAAAAGAAAAGTAGGCCCAAAACATTGTTGAGAGATTACAAATCTTGTGTAAGTCAATTACTTCCCTTAATTCAACCTAAAGGGATAACCACGGGTAGATGGGGAACGTTAGAGGCGTGTGGCAGTTGTTGGACCTGAGGGAAACTAAATGTAAGGTTTATGTGGGCGTCCAAAGCGAGGAATGAAACAATAGACGAGTTTCCTTGTGTAAATTGGTCCAGTGCAAGAACTAAACAAGTATGGTCAAGGTGGGGGGTGTAAACGTTGAAATTTTCTTGATAAAAAGGGTCTAAAAGGCTTCGGGTAGGGGCCAACTTGTTGCAACGGCCAGGAAGGATCGCCTTGGTGCCGATTGGCGGTGATTCGAGCATTATCGACATGGAAGTGTGTCATGTCTTTGATAAATCCTAATCATCTAATTGAATCTTAGAATGTTGGAAACGACAAGAAAATCATTATGATCAGAATGAAAAAAATGGTTACGAAGAACAAAAAAGGAGGTTAAACTCGAAAGATTGTTGAGAGATGACTAAATCTTGTGCAACTCGATTACATCCTTTGAATCAAGCTAAATGCTTAACGATGCGGCAGATGGGGAACCTTAGGGGAATGTGGCACATCTTGAAGTTGAGGAAACTAAATTGTAAGGTTTATGTTTGCTTCAAATCGAAGAATGAAACAAAAGATCGGTTTCTTGTTGTAAATTCGTTCAATGCCAGAACTGAACTAGTATGGTAGAGGTGGGGTGCAAACGATGACATTACGGATAAGGAAATGGTGTGAATGGCATGGGCTAGGGGCGGACTTGTCGCAATGCACAAGAAGGAGAACTTAGGTCGGATTGGCGGTGATTTCAGAATTATTCACATGGCCTTTCTTTTATTGACAGGTTTTGGATCTAGCCTAATCTTCTAAGTCAATCTTAGAATGATGAGAAACAACAAAGAAAGCAATAAGATCCGTATAAACAATGTTATAAAGAACTAAAAAGAAAAGTAGGCCCAAAACATTGTTGAGAGATTACTAATCTTGTGTAAGTCAATTACTTCCCTTAATTCAACCTAAAGGGATAACCACGGGTAGATGGGGAACGTTAGAGGCGTGTGGCAGTTGTTGGACCTGAGGGAAACTAAATGTAAGGTTTATGTGGGCGTCCAAAGCGAGGAATGAAACAATAGACGAGTTTCCTTGTGTAAATTGGTCCAGTGCAAGAACTAAACAAGTGTGGTCAAGGTGGGGTGTAAACGTTGAAATTTTCCTTATGAAAATGGTCTAAAAGGCTTCGTGTAGGGGCCAACTTGTTGCAACGGCCATGAAGGATCGCCTTGGTACCGATTGGCGGTGATTCGAGCATTATCGACATGGAAGTGTGTCATGTCTTTGATAAAGCCAAATCATCTAATTCAATCTTAAAATGTTGGAAAACGACAAGAAAATCAATACGATCAAAATGAAGGAAATGGTTACGAAGAACAAAAAAGGAGGTTAAACTCGAAACAATGCTGAGAGATGACTAAATCTTGTGCAACTCGATTACATCCTTTGAATCAAGCAAAAAGCTTAACAATGCGGTATATGGGGAACCTTAGGGGAATGTGGCACTTCTTGAAGTTGAGGAAACTAAATTGTAAGGTTTATGTTTGCTTCAAATGGAAGAATGAAACAAAAGATTGGTTTCTTGTTGTAAATTCGTTCAATGCCAGAACTGAACTAGTATGGTAGAGGTGGGGTGCAAACGATGACATTACGGATGAGGAAATGGTGGGAATGGCATGGGCTAGGGGTGGACTTGTTGCAATGCACAAGAAGGAGAACTTAGGTCGGATTGGCGGTGATTTCAGCATTATTCACATGGCCTTTCTTTTATTGGTAGGTTTTGGATCCAGCCGAAGCTTCTAAGTCAATTTTAGAATGATGAGAAACAACAAAGAAAGTAATAAGATCCGTACAAAAAATGTTATAAAGAACTAAAAAGAAAAGTAGGCCCAAAACATTGTTGAGAGATTACAAATCTTGTGTAAGTCAATTACTTCCCTTAATTCAACCTAAAGGGATAACCACGGGTAGATGGGGAACGTTAGAGGCGTGTGGCAGTTGTTGGACCTGAGGGAAACTAAATGTAAGGTTTATGTGGGCGTCCAAAGCGAGGAATGAAACAATAGACGAGTTTCCTTGTGTAAATTGGTCCAGTGCAAGAACTAAACAAGTATGGTCAAGGTGGGGGGTGTAAACGTTGAAATTTTCTTGATAAAAATGGTCTAAAAGGCTTCGGGTAGGGGCCAACTTGTTGCAACGGCCAGGAAGGATCGCCTTGGTGCCGATTGGCGGTGATTCGAGCATTATCGACATGGAAGTGTGTCATGTCTTTGATAAATCCTAATCATCTAATTGAATCTTAGAATGTTGGAAACGACAAGAAAATCATTATGATCAGAATGAAAAAAAATGGTTACGAAGAACAAAAAAGGAGGTTAAACTCGAAAGATTGTTGAGAGATGACTAAATCTTGTGCAACTCGATTACATCCTTTGAATCAAGCTAAATGCTTAACGATGCGGCAGATGGGGAACCTTAGGGGAATGTGGCACATCTTGAAGTTGAGGAAACTAAATTGTAAGGTTTATGTTTGCTTCAAATCGAAGAATGAAACAAAAGATCGGTTTCTTGTTGTAAATTCGTTCAATGCCAGAACTGAACTAGTATGGTAGAGGTGGGGTGCAAACGATGACATTACGGATAAGGAAATGGTGTGAATGGCATGGGCTAGGGGCGGACTTGTCGCAATGCACAAGAAGGAGAACTTAGGTCGGATTGGCGGTGATTTCAGAATTATTCACATGGCCTTTCTTTTATTGACAGGTTTTGGATCTAGCCTAATCTTCTAAGTCAATCTTAGAATGATGAGAAACAACAAAGAAAGCAATAAGATCCGTATAAACAATGTTATAAAGAACTAAAAAGAAAAGTAGGCCCAAAACATTGTTGAGAGATTACTAATCTTGTGTAAGTCAATTACTTCCCTTAATTCAACCTAAAGGGATAACCACGGGTAGATGGGGAACGTTAGAGGCGTGTGGCAGTTGTTGGACCTGAGGGAAACTAAATGTAAGGTTTATGTGGGCGTCCAAAGCGAGGAATGAAACAATAGACGAGTTTCCTTGTGTAAATTGGTCCAGTGCAAGAACTAAACAAGTGTGGTCAAGGTGGGGTGTAAACGTTGAAATTTTCCTTATGAAAATGGTCTAAAAGGCTTCGTGTAGGGGCCAACTTGTTGCAACGGCCATGAAGGATCGCCTTGGTACCGATTGGCGGTGATTCGAGCATTATCGACATGGAAGTGTGTCATGTCTTTGATAAAGCCAAATCATCTAATTCAATCTTAAAATGTTGGAAAACGACAAGAAAATCAATACGATCAAAATGAAGGAAATGGTTACGAAGAACAAAAAAGGAGGTTAAACTCGAAACAATGCTGAGAGATGACTAAATCTTGTGCAACTCGATTACATCCTTTGAATCAAGCAAAAAGCTTAACAATGCGGTATATGGGGAACCTTAGGGGAATGTGGCACTTCTTGAAGTTGAGGAAACTAAATTGTAAGGTTTATGTTTGCTTCAAATGGAAGAATGAAACAAAAGATTGGTTTCTTGTTGTAAATTCGTTCAATGCCAGAACTGAACTAGTATGGTAGAGGTGGGGTGCAAACGATGACATTACGGATGAGGAAATGGTGGGAATGGCATGGGCTAGGGGTGGACTTGTTGCAATGCACAAGAAGGAGAACTTAGGTCGGATTGGCGGTGATTTCAGCATTATTCACATGGCCTTTCTTTTATTGGTAGGTTTTGGATCCAGCCGAAGCTTCTAAGTCAATTTTAGAATGATGAGAAACAACAAAGAAAGTAATAAGATCCGTACAAAAAATGTTATAAAGAACTAAAAAGAAAAGTAGGCCCAAAACATTGTTGAGAGATTACAAATCTTGTGTAAGTCAATTACTTCCCTTAATTCAACCTAAAGGGATAACCACGGGTAGATGGGGAACGTTAGAGGCGTGTGGCAGTTGTTGGACCTGAGGGAAACTAAATGTAAGGTTTATGTGGGCGTCCAAAGCGAGGAATGAAACAATAGACGAGTTTCCTTGTGTAAATTGGTCCAGTGCAAGAACTAAACAAGTATGGTCAAGGTGGGGGGTGTAAACGTTGAAATTTTCTTGATAAAAACGGTCTAAAAGGCTTCGGGTAGGGGCCAACTTGTTGCAACGGCCAGGAAGGATCGCCTTGGTGCCGATTGGCGGTGATTCGAGCATTATCGACATGGAAGTGTGTCATGTCTTTGATAAATCCTAATCATCTAATTGAATCTTAGAATGTTGGAAACGACAAGAAAATCATTATGATCAGAATGAAAAAAATGGTTACGAAGAACAAAAAAGGAGGTTAAACTCGAAAGATTGTTGAGAGATGACTAAATCTTGTGCAACTCGATTACATCCTTTGAATCAAGCTAAATGCTTAACGATGCGGCAGATGGGGAACCTTAGGGGAATGTGGCACATCTTGAAGTTGAGGAAACTAAATTGTAAGGTTTATGTTTGCTTCAAATCGAAGAATGAAACAAAAGATCGGTTTCTTGTTGTAAATTCGTTCAATGCCAGAACTGAACTAGTATGGTAGAGGTGGGGTGCAAACGATGACATTACGGATAAGGAAATGGTGTGAATGGCATGGGCTAGGGGCGGACTTGTCGCAATGCACAAGAAGGAGAACTTAGGTCGGATTGGCGGTGATTTCAGAATTATTCACATGGCCTTTCTTTTATTGACAGGTTTTGGATCTAGCCTAATCTTCTAAGTCAATCTTAGAATGATGAGAAACAACAAAGAAAGCAATAAGATCCGTATAAACAATGTTATAAAGAACTAAAAAGAAAAGTAGGCCCAAAACATTGTTGAGAGATTACTAATCTTGTGTAAGTCAATTACTTCCCTTAATTCAACCTAAAGGGATAACCACGGGTAGATGGGGAACGTTAGAGGCGTGTGGCAGTTGTTGGACCTGAGGGAAACTAAATGTAAGGTTTATGTGGGCGTCCAAAGCGAGGAATGAAACAATAGACGAGTTTCCTTGTGTAAATTGGTCCAGTGCAAGAACTAAACAAGTGTGGTCAAGGTGGGGTGTAAACGTTGAAATTTTCCTTATGAAAATGGTCTAAAAGGCTTCGTGTAGGGGCCAACTTGTTGCAACGGCCATGAAGGATCGCCTTGGTACCGATTGGCGGTGATTCGAGCATTATCGACATGGAAGTGTGTCATGTCTTTGATAAAGCCAAATCATCTAATTCAATCTTAAAATGTTGGAAAACGACAAGAAAATCAATACGATCAAAATGAAGGAAATGGTTACGAAGAACAAAAAAGGAGGTTAAACTCGAAACAATGCTGAGAGATGACTAAATCTTGTGCAACTCGATTACATCCTTTGAATCAAGCAAAAAGCTTAACAATGCGGTATATGGGGAACCTTAGGGGAATGTGGCACTTCTTGAAGTTGAGGAAACTAAATTGTAAGGTTTATGTTTGCTTCAAATGGAAGAATGAAACAAAAGATTGGTTTCTTGTTGTAAATTCGTTCAATGCCAGAACTGAACTAGTATGGTAGAGGTGGGGTGCAAACGATGACATTACGGATGAGGAAATGGTGGGAATGGCATGGGCTAGGGGTGGACTTGTTGCAATGCACAAGAAGGAGAACTTAGGTCGGATTGGCGGTGATTTCAGCATTATTCACATGGCCTTTCTTTTATTGGTAGGTTTTGGATCCAGCCGAAGCTTCTAAGTCAATTTTAGAATGATGAGAAACAACAAAGAAAGTAATAAGATCCGTACAAAAAATGTTATAAAGAACTAAAAAGAAAAGTAGGCCCAAAACATTGTTGAGAGATTACAAATCTTGTGTAAGTCAATTACTTCCCTTAATTCAACCTAAAGGGATAACCACGGGTAGATGGGGAACGTTAGAGGCGTGTGGCAGTTGTTGGACCTGAGGGAAACTAAATGTAAGGTTTATGTGGGCGTCCAAAGCGAGGAATGAAACAATAGACGAGTTTCCTTGTGTAAATTGGTCCAGTGCAAGAACTAAACAAGTATGGTCAAGGTGGGGGGTGTAAACGTTGAAATTTTCTTGATAAAAAGGGTCTAAAAGGCTTCGGGTAGGGGCCAACTTGTTGCAACGGCCAGGAAGGATCGCCTTGGTGCCGATTGGCGGTGATTCGAGCATTATCGACATGGAAGTGTGTCATGTCTTTGATAAATCCTAATCATCTAATTGAATCTTAGAATGTTGGAAACGACAAGAAAATCATTATGATCAGAATGAAAAAAATGGTTACGAAGAACAAAAAAGGAGGTTAAACTCGAAAGATTGTTGAGAGATGACTAAATCTTGTGCAACTCGATTACATCCTTTGAATCAAGCTAAATGCTTAACGATGCGGCAGATGGGGAACCTTAGGGGAATGTGGCACATCTTGAAGTTGAGGAAACTAAATTGTAAGGTTTATGTTTGCTTCAAATCGAAGAATGAAACAAAAGATCGGTTTCTTGTTGTAAATTCGTTCAATGCCAGAACTGAACTAGTATGGTAGAGGTGGGGTGCAAACGATGACATTACGGATAAGGAAATGGTGTGAATGGCATGGGCTAGGGGCGGACTTGTCGCAATGCACAAGAAGGAGAACTTAGGTCGGATTGGCGGTGATTTCAGAATTATTCACATGGCCTTTCTTTTATTGACAGGTTTTGGATCTAGCCTAATCTTCTAAGTCAATCTTAGAATGATGAGAAACAACAAAGAAAGCAATAAGATCCGTATAAACAATGTTATAAAGAACTAAAAAGAAAAGTAGGCCCAAAACATTGTTGAGAGATTACTAATCTTGTGTAAGTCAATTACTTCCCTTAATTCAACCTAAAGGGATAACCACGGGTAGATGGGGAACGTTAGAGGCGTGTGGCAGTTGTTGGACCTGAGGGAAACTAAATGTAAGGTTTATGTGGGCGTCCAAAGCGAGGAATGAAACAATAGACGAGTTTCCTTGTGTAAATTGGTCCAGTGCAAGAACTAAACAAGTGTGGTCAAGGTGGGGTGTAAACGTTGAAATTTTCCTTATGAAAATGGTCTAAAAGGCTTCGTGTAGGGGCCAACTTGTTGCAACGGCCATGAAGGATCGCCTTGGTACCGATTGGCGGTGATTCGAGCATTATCGACATGGAAGTGTGTCATGTCTTTGATAAAGCCAAATCATCTAATTCAATCTTAAAATGTTGGAAAACGACAAGAAAATCAATACGATCAAAATGAAGGAAATGGTTACGAAGAACAAAAAAGGAGGTTAAACTCGAAACAATGCTGAGAGATGACTAAATCTTGTGCAACTCGATTACATCCTTTGAATCAAGCAAAAAGCTTAACAATGCGGTATATGGGGAACCTTAGGGGAATGTGGCACTTCTTGAAGTTGAGGAAACTAAATTGTAAGGTTTATGTTTGCTTCAAATGGAAGAATGAAACAAAAGATTGGTTTCTTGTTGTAAATTCGTTCAATGCCAGAACTGAACTAGTATGGTAGAGGTGGGGTGCAAACGATGACATTACGGATGAGGAAATGGTGGGAATGGCATGGGCTAGGGGTGGACTTGTTGCAATGCACAAGAAGGAGAACTTAGGTCGGATTGGCGGTGATTTCAGCATTATTCACATGGCCTTTCTTTTATTGGTAGGTTTTGGATCCAGCCGAAGCTTCTAAGTCAATTTTAGAATGATGAGAAACAACAAAGAAAGTAATAAGATCCGTACAAAAAATGTTATAAAGAACTAAAAAGAAAAGTAGGCCCAAAACATTGTTGAGAGATTACAAATCTTGTGTAAGTCAATTACTTCCCTTAATTCAACCTAAAGGGATAACCACGGGTAGATGGGGAACGTTAGAGGCGTGTGGCAGTTGTTGGACCTGAGGGAAACTAAATGTAAGGTTTATGTGGGCGTCCAAAGCGAGGAATGAAACAATAGACGAGTTTCCTTGTGTAAATTGGTCCAGTGCAAGAACTAAACAAGTATGGTCAAGGTGGGGGGTGTAAACGTTGAAATTTTCTTGATAAAAATGGTCTAAAAGGCTTCGGGTAGGGGCCAACTTGTTGCAACGGCCAGGAAGGATCGCCTTGGTGCCGATTGGCGGTGATTCGAGCATTATCGACATGGAAGTGTGTCATGTCTTTGATAAATCCTAATCATCTAATTGAATCTTAGAATGTTGGAAACGACAAGAAAATCATTATGATCAGAATGAAAAAAATGGTTACGAAGAACAAAAAAGGAGGTTAAACTCGAAAGATTGTTGAGAGATGACTAAATCTTGTGCAACTCGATTACATCCTTTGAATCAAGCTAAATGCTTAACGATGCGGCAGATGGGGAACCTTAGGGGAATGTGGCACATCTTGAAGTTGAGGAAACTAAATTGTAAGGTTTATGTTTGCTTCAAATCGAAGAATGAAACAAAAGATCGGTTTCTTGTTGTAAATTCGTTCAATGCCAGAACTGAACTAGTATGGTAGAGGTGGGGTGCAAACGATGACATTACGGATAAGGAAATGGTGTGAATGGCATGGGCTAGGGGCGGACTTGTCGCAATGCACAAGAAGGAGAACTTAGGTCGGATTGGCGGTGATTTCAGAATTATTCACATGGCCTTTCTTTTATTGACAGGTTTTGGATCTAGCCTAATCTTCTAAGTCAATCTTAGAATGATGAGAAACAACAAAGAAAGCAATAAGATCCGTATAAACAATGTTATAAAGAACTAAAAAGAAAAGTAGGCCCAAAACATTGTTGAGAGATTACTAATCTTGTGTAAGTCAATTACTTCCCTTAATTCAACCTAAAGGGATAACCACGGGTAGATGGGGAACGTTAGAGGCGTGTGGCAGTTGTTGGACCTGAGGGAAACTAAATGTAAGGTTTATGTGGGCGTCCAAAGCGAGGAATGAAACAATAGACGAGTTTCCTTGTGTAAATTGGTCCAGTGCAAGAACTAAACAAGTGTGGTCAAGGTGGGGTGTAAACGTTGAAATTTTCCTTATGAAAATGGTCTAAAAGGCTTCGTGTAGGGGCCAACTTGTTGCAACGGCCATGAAGGATCGCCTTGGTACCGATTGGCGGTGATTCGAGCATTATCGACATGGAAGTGTGTCATGTCTTTGATAAAGCCAAATCATCTAATTCAATCTTAAAATGTTGGAAAACGACAAGAAAATCAATACGATCAAAATGAAGGAAATGGTTACGAAGAACAAAAAAGGAGGTTAAACTCGAAACAATGCTGAGAGATGACTAAATCTTGTGCAACTCGATTACATCCTTTGAATCAAGCAAAAAGCTTAACAATGCGGTATATGGGGAACCTTAGGGGAATGTGGCACTTCTTGAAGTTGAGGAAACTAAATTGTAAGGTTTATGTTTGCTTCAAATGGAAGAATGAAACAAAAGATTGGTTTCTTGTTGTAAATTCGTTCAATGCCAGAACTGAACTAGTATGGTAGAGGTGGGGTGCAAACGATGACATTACGGATGAGGAAATGGTGGGAATGGCATGGGCTAGGGGTGGACTTGTTGCAATGCACAAGAAGGAGAACTTAGGTCGGATTGGCGGTGATTTCAGCATTATTCACATGGCCTTTCTTTTATTGGTAGGTTTTGGATCCAGCCGAAGCTTCTAAGTCAATTTTAGAATGATGAGAAACAACAAAGAAAGTAATAAGATCCGTACAAAAAATGTTATAAAGAACTAAAAAGAAAAGTAGGCCCAAAACATTGTTGAGAGATTACAAATCTTGTGTAAGTCAATTACTTCCCTTAATTCAACCTAAAGGGATAACCACGGGTAGATGGGGAACGTTAGAGGCGTGTGGCAGTTGTTGGACCTGAGGGAAACTAAATGTAAGGTTTATGTGGGCGTCCAAAGCGAGGAATGAAACAATAGACGAGTTTCCTTGTGTAAATTGGTCCAGTGCAAGAACTAAACAAGTATGGTCAAGGTGGGGGGTGTAAACGTTGAAATTTTCTTGATAAAAAGGGTCTAAAAGGCTTCGGGTAGGGGCCAACTTGTTGCAACGGCCAGGAAGGATCGCCTTGGTGCCGATTGGCGGTGATTCGAGCATTATCGACATGGAAGTGTGTCATGTCTTTGATAAATCCTAATCATCTAATTGAATCTTAGAATGTTGGAAACGACAAGAAAATCATTATGATCAGAATGAAAAAAATGGTTACGAAGAACAAAAAAGGAGGTTAAACTCGAAAGATTGTTGAGAGATGACTAAATCTTGTGCAACTCGATTACATCCTTTGAATCAAGCTAAATGCTTAACGATGCGGCAGATGGGGAACCTTAGGGGAATGTGGCACATCTTGAAGTTGAGGAAACTAAATTGTAAGGTTTATGTTTGCTTCAAATCGAAGAATGAAACAAAAGATCGGTTTCTTGTTGTAAATTCGTTCAATGCCAGAACTGAACTAGTATGGTAGAGGTGGGGTGCAAACGATGACATTACGGATAAGGAAATGGTGTGAATGGCATGGGCTAGGGGCGGACTTGTCGCAATGCACAAGAAGGAGAACTTAGGTCGGATTGGCGGTGATTTCAGAATTATTCACATGGCCTTTCTTTTATTGACAGGTTTTGGATCTAGCCTAATCTTCTAAGTCAATCTTAGAATGATGAGAAACAACAAAGAAAGCAATAAGATCCGTATAAACAATGTTATAAAGAACTAAAAAGAAAAGTAGGCCCAAAACATTGTTGAGAGATTACTAATCTTGTGTAAGTCAATTACTTCCCTTAATTCAACCTAAAGGGATAACCACGGGTAGATGGGGAACGTTAGAGGCGTGTGGCAGTTGTTGGACCTGAGGGAAACTAAATGTAAGGTTTATGTGGGCGTCCAAAGCGAGGAATGAAACAATAGACGAGTTTCCTTGTGTAAATTGGTCCAGTGCAAGAACTAAACAAGTGTGGTCAAGGTGGGGTGTAAACGTTGAAATTTTCCTTATGAAAATGGTCTAAAAGGCTTCGTGTAGGGGCCAACTTGTTGCAACGGCCATGAAGGATCGCCTTGGTACCGATTGGCGGTGATTCGAGCATTATCGACATGGAAGTGTGTCATGTCTTTGATAAAGCCAAATCATCTAATTCAATCTTAAAATGTTGGAAAACGACAAGAAAATCAATACGATCAAAATGAAGGAAATGGTTACGAAGAACAAAAAAGGAGGTTAAACTCGAAACAATGCTGAGAGATGACTAAATCTTGTGCAACTCGATTACATCCTTTGAATCAAGCAAAAAGCTTAACAATGCGGTATATGGGGAACCTTAGGGGAATGTGGCACTTCTTGAAGTTGAGGAAACTAAATTGTAAGGTTTATGTTTGCTTCAAATGGAAGAATGAAACAAAAGATTGGTTTCTTGTTGTAAATTCGTTCAATGCCAGAACTGAACTAGTATGGTAGAGGTGGGGTGCAAACGATGACATTACGGATGAGGAAATGGTGGGAATGGCATGGGCTAGGGGTGGACTTGTTGCAATGCACAAGAAGGAGAACTTAGGTCGGATTGGCGGTGATTTCAGCATTATTCACATGGCCTTTCTTTTATTGGTAGGTTTTGGATCCAGCCGAAGCTTCTAAGTCAATTTTAGAATGATGAGAAACAACAAAGAAAGTAATAAGATCCGTACAAAAAATGTTATAAAGAACTAAAAAGAAAAGTAGGCCCAAAACATTGTTGAGAGATTACAAATCTTGTGTAAGTCAATTACTTCCCTTAATTCAACCTAAAGGGATAACCACGGGTAGATGGGGAACGTTAGAGGCGTGTGGCAGTTGTTGGACCTGAGGGAAACTAAATGTAAGGTTTATGTGGGCCTCCAAAGCGAGGAATGAAACAATAGACGAGTTTCCTTGTGTAAATTGGTCCAGTGCAAGAACTAAACAAGTATGGTCAAGGTGGGGGGTGTAAACGTTGAAATTTTCTTGATAAAAACGGTCTAAAAGGCTTCGGGTAGGGGCCAACTTGTTGCAACGGCCAGGAAGGATCGCCTTGGTGCCGATTGGCGGTGATTCGAGCATTATCGACATGGAAGTGTGTCATGTCTTTGATAAATCCTAATCACCTAATTGAATCTTAGAATGTTGGAAACGACAAGAAAATCATTATGATCAGAATGAAAAAAATGGTTACGAAGAACAAAAAAGGAGGTTAAACTCGAAAGATTGTTGAGAGATGACTAAATCTTGTGCAACTCGATTACATCCTTTGAATCAAGCTAAATGCTTAACGATGCGGCAGATGGGGAACCTTAGGGGAATGTGGCACATCTTGAAGTTGAGGAAACTAAATTGTAAGGTTTATGTTTGCTTCAAATCGAAGAATGAAACAAAAGATCGGTTTCTTGTTGTAAATTCGTTCAATGCCAGAACTGAACTAGTATGGTAGAGGTGGGGTGCAAACGATGACATTACGGATAAGGAAATGGTGTGAATGGCATGGGCTAGGGGCGGACTTGTCGCAATGCACAAGAAGGAGAACTTAGGTCGGATTGGCGGTGATTTCAGAATTATTCACATGGCCTTTCTTTTATTGACAGGTTTTGGATCTAGCCTAATCTTCTAAGTCAATCTTAGAATGATGAGAAACAACAAAGAAAGCAATAAGATCCGTATAAACAATGTTATAAAGAACTAAAAAGAAAAGTAGGCCCAAAACATTGTTGAGAGATTACTAATCTTGTGTAAGTCAATTACTTCCCTTAATTCAACCTAAAGGGATAACCACGGGTAGATGGGGAACGTTAGAGGCGTGTGGCAGTTGTTGGACCTGAGGGAAAGTAAATGTAAGGTTTATGTGGGCGTCCAAAGCGAGGAATGAAACAATAGACGAGTTTTCCTGTGTAAATTGGTCCAGTGCAAGAACTAAACAAGTGTGGTCAAGGTGGGGTGTAAACGTTGAAATTTTCCTTATGAAAATGGTCTAAAAGGCTTCGTGGAGGGGCCAACTTGTTGCAACGGCCATGAAGGATCGCCTTGGTACCGATTGGCGGTGATTCGAGCATTATCGACATGGAAGTGTGTCATGTCTTTGATAAAGCCAAATCATCTAATTCAATCTTAAAATGTTGGAAAACGACAAGAAAATCAATACGATCAAAATGAAGGAAATGGTTACGAAGAACAAAAAAGGAGGTTAAACTCGAAACAATGCTGAGAGATGACTAAATCTTGTGCAACTCGATTACATCCTTTGAATCAAGCAAAAAGCTTAACAATGCGGTATATGGGGAACCTTAGGGGAATGTGGCACTTCTTGAAGTTGAGGAAACTAAATTGTAAGGTTTATGTTTGCTTCAAATGGAAGAATGAAACAAAAGATTGGTTTCTTGTTGTAAATTCGTTCAATGCCAGAACTGAACTAGTATGGTAGAGGTGGGGTGCAAACGATGACATTACGGATGAGGAAATGGTGGGAATGGCATGGGCTAGGGGTGGACTTGTTGCAATGCACAAGAAGGAGAACTTAGGTCGGATTGGCGGTGATTTCAGCATTATTCACATGGCCTTTCTTTTATTGGTAGGTTTTGGATCCAGCCGAAGCTTCTAAGTCAATTTTAGAATGATGAGAAACAACAAAGAAAGTAATAAGATCCGTACAAAAAATGTTATAAAGAACTAAAAAGAAAAGTAGGCCCAAAACATTGTTGAGAGATTACAAATCTTGTGTAAGTCAATTACTTCCCTTAATTCAACCTAAAGGGATAACCACGGGTAGATGGGGAACGTTAGAGGCGTGTGGCAGTTGTTGGACCTGAGGGAAACTAAATGTAAGGTTTATGTGGGCGTCCAAAGCGAGGAATGAAACAATAGACGAGTTTCCTTGTGTAAATTGGTCCAGTGCAAGAACTAAACAAGTATGGTCAAGGTGGGGGTGTAAACGTTGAAATTTTCTTGATAAAAACGGTCTAAAAGGCTTCGGGTAGGGGCCAACTTGTTGCAACGGCCAGGAAGGATCGCCTTGGTGCCGATTGGCGGTGATTCGAGCATTATCGACATGGAAGTGTGTCATGTCTTTGATAAATCCTAATCATCTAATTGAATCTTAGAATGTTGGAAACGACAAGAAAATCATTATGATCAGAATGAAAAAAATGGTTACGAAGAACAAAAAAGGAGGTTAAACTCGAAAGATTGTTGAGAGATGACTAAATCTTGTGCAACTCGATTACATCCTTTGAATCAAGCTAAATGCTTAACGATGCGGCAGATGGGGAACCTTAGGGGAATGTGGCACATCTTGAAGTTGAGGAAACTAAATTGTAAGGTTTATGTTTGCTTCAAATCGAAGAATGAAACAAAAGATCGGTTTCTTGTTGTAAATTCGTTCAATGCCAGAACTGAACTAGTATGGTAGAGGTGGGGTGCAAACGATGACATTACGGATAAGGAAATGGTGTGAATGGCATGGGCTAGGGGCGGACTTGTCGCAATGCACAAGAAGGAGAACTTAGGTCGGATTGGCGGTGATTTCAGAATTATTCACATGGCCTTTCTTTTATTGACAGGTTTTGGATCTAGCCTAATCTTCTAAGTCAATCTTAGAATGATGAGAAACAACAAAGAAAGCAATAAGATCCGTATAAACAATGTTATAAAGAACTAAAAAGAAAAGTAGGCCCAAAACATTGTTGAGAGATTACTAATCTTGTGTAAGTCAATTACTTCCCTTAATTCAACCTAAAGGGATAACCACGGGTAGATGGGGAACGTTAGAGGCGTGTGGCAGTTGTTGGACCTGAGGGAAACTAAATGTAAGGTTTATGTGGGCGTCCAAAGCGAGGAATGAAACAATAGACGAGTTTCCTTGTGTAAATTGGTCCAGTGCAAGAACTAAACAAGTGTGGTCAAGGTGGGGTGTAAACGTTGAAATTTTCCTTATGAAAATGGTCTAAAAGGCTTCGTGTAGGGGCCAACTTGTTGCAACGGCCATGAAGGATCGCCCTGGTATCGATTGGCGGTGATTCGAGCATTATCGACATGGAAGTGTGTCATGTCTTTGATAAAGCCAAATCATCTAATTCAATCTTAAAATGTTGGAAAACGACAAGAAAATCAATATGATCAAAATGAAGGAAATGGTTACGAAGAACAAAAAAGGAGGTTAAACTCGAAACAATGCTGAGAGATGACTAAATCTTGTGCAACTCGATTACATCCTTTGAATCAAGCAAAAAGCTTAACAATGCGGTATATGGGGAACCTTAGGGGAATGTGGCACTTCTTGAAGTTGAGGAAACTAAATTGTAAGGTTTATGTTTGCTTCAAATGGAAGAATGAAACAAAAGATTGGTTTCTTGTTGTAAATTCGTTCAATGCCATAACTGAACTAGTATGGTAGAGGTGGGGTGCAAACGATGACATTACGGATGAGGAAATGGTGGGAATGGCATGGGCTAGGGGTGGACTTGTTGCAATGCACAAGAAGGAGAACTTAGGTCGGATTGGCGGTGATTTCAGCATTATTCACATGGCCTTTCTTTTATTGGTAGGTTTTGGATCCAGCCGAAGCTTCTAAGTCAATTTTAGAATGATGAGAAACAACAAAGAAAGTAATAAGATCCGTACAAAAAATGTTATAAAGAACTAAAAAGAAAAGTAGGCCCAAAACATTGTTGAGAGATTACAAATCTTGTGTAAGTCAATTACTTCCCTTAATTCAACCTAAAGGGATAACCACGGGTAGATGGGGAACGTTAGAGGCGTGTGGCAGTTGTTGGACCTGAGGGAAACTAAATGTAAGGTTTATGTGGGCGTCCAAAGCGAGGAATGAAACAATAGACGAGTTTCCTTGTCTAAATTGGTCCAGTGCAAGAACTAAACAAGTATGGTCAAGGTGGGGGTGTAAACGTTGAAATTTTCTTGATAAAAACGGTCTAAAAGGCTTCGGGTAGGGGCCAACTTGTTGCAACGGCCAGGAAGGATCGCCTTGGTGCCGATTGGCGGGGATTCGAGCATTATCGACATGGAAGTGTGTCATGTCTTTGATAAATCCTAATCATCTAATTGAATCTTAGAATGTTGGAAACGACAAGAAAATCATTATGATCAGAATGAAAAAAATGGTTACGAAGAACAAAAAAGGAGGTTAAACTCGAAAGGTTGTTGAGAGATGACTAAATCTTGTGCAACTCGATTACATCCTTTGAATCAAGCTAAATGCTTAACGATGCGGCAGATGGGGAACCTTAGGGGAATGTGGCACATCTTGAAGTTGAGGAAACTAAATTGTAAGGTTTATGTTTGCTTCAAATCGAAGAATGAAACAAAAGATCGGTTTCTTGTTGTAAATTCGTTCAATGCCAGAACTGAACTAGTATGGTAGAGGTGGGGTGCAACCGATGACATTACGGATAAGGAAATGGTGTGAATGGCATGGGCTAGGGGCGGACTTGTCGCAATGCACAAGAAGGAGAACTTAGGTCGGATTGGCGGTGATTTCAGAATTATTCACATGGCCTTTCTTTTATTGACAGGTTTTGGATCTAGCCTAATCTTCTAAGTCAATCTTAGAATGATGAGAAACAACAAAGAAAGCAATAAGATCCGTATAAACAATGTTATAAAGAACTAAAAAGAAAAGTAGGCCCAAAACATTGTTGAGAGATTACTAATCTTGTGTAAGTCAATTACTTCCCTTAATTCAACCTAAAGGGATAACCACGGGTAGATGGGGAACGTTAGAGGCGTGTGGCAGTTGTTGGACCTGAGGGAAACTAAATGTAAGCTTTATGTGGGCGTCCAAAGCGAGGAATGAAACAATAGACGAGTTTCCTTGTGTAAATTGGTCCAGTGCAAGAACTAAACAAGTGTGGTCAAGGTGGGGTGTAAACGTTGAAATTTGCCTTATGAAAATGGTCTAAAAGGCTTCGTGTAGGGGCCAACTTGTTGCAACGGCCATGAAGGATCGCCTTGGTACCGATTGGCGGTGATTCGAGCATTATCGACATGGAAGTGTGTCATGTCTTTGATAAAGCCAAATCATCTAATTCAATCTTAAAATGTTGGAAAACGACAAGAAAATCAATATGATCAAAATGAAGGAAATGGTTACGAAGAACAAAAAAGGAGGTTAAACTCGAAACAATGCTGAGAGATGACTAAATCTTGTGCAACTCGATTACATCCTTTGAATCAAGCAAAAAGCTTAACAATGCGGTATATGGGGAACCTTAGGGGAATGTGGCACTTCTTGAAGTTGAGGAAACTAAATTGTAAGGTTTATGTTTGCTTCAAATGGAAGAATGAAACAAAAGATTGGTTTCTTGTTGTAAATTCGTTCAATGCCATAACTGAACTAGTATGGTAGAGGTGGGGTGCAAACGATGACATTACGGATGAGGAAATGGTGGGAATGGCATGGGCTAGGGGTGGACTTGTTGCAATGCACAAGAAGGAGAACTTAGGTCGGATTGGCGGTGATTTCAGCATTATTCACATGGCCTTTCTTTTATTGGTAGGTTTTGGATCCAGCCGAAGCTTCTAAGTCAAATTTAGAATGATGAGAAACAACAAAGAAAGTAATAAGATCCGTACAAAAAATGTTATAAAGAACTAAAAAGAAAAGTAGGCCCAAAACATTGTTGAGAGATTACAAATCTTGTGTAAGTCAATTACTTCCCTTAATTCAACCTAAAGGGATAACCACGGGTAGATGGGGAACGTTAGAGTCGTGTGGCAGTTGTTGGACCTGAGGGAAACTAAATGTAAGGTTTATGTGGGCGTCCAAAGCGAGGAATGAAACAATAGACGAGTTTCCTTGTGTAAATTGGTCCAGTGCAAGAACTAAACAAGTATGGTCAAGGTGGGGGTGTAAACGTTGAAATTTTCTTGATAAAAACGGTCTAAAAGGCTTCGGGTAGGGGCCAACTTGTTGCAACGGCCAGGAAGGATCGCCTTGGTGCCGATTGGCGGTGATTTGAGCATTATCGACATGGAAGTGTGTCATGTCTTTGATAAATCCTAATCATCTAATTGAATCTTAGAATGTTGGAAACGACAAGAAAATCATTATGATCAGAATGAAAAAAATGGTTATGAAGAACAAAAAAGGAGGTTAAACTCGAAAGATTGTTGAGAGATGACTAAATCTTGTGCAACTCGATTGCATCCTTTGAATCAAGCTAAATGCTTAACGATGCGGCAGATGGGGAACCTTAGGGGAATGTGGCACATCTTGAAGTTGAGGAAACTAAATTGTAAGGTTTATGTTTGCTTCAAATCGAAGAATGAAACAAAAGATCGGTTTCTTGTTGTAAATTCGTTCAATGCCAGAACTGAACTAGTATGGTAGAGGTGGGGTGCAACCGATGACATTACGGATAAGGAAATGGTGTGAATGGCATGGGCTAGGGGCGGACTTGTCGCAATGCACAAGAAGGAGAACTTAGGTCGGATTGGCGGTGATTTCAGAATTATTCACATGGCCTTTCTTTTATTGACAGGTTTTGGATCTAGCCTAATCTTCTAAGTCAATCTTAGAATGATGAGAAACAACAAAGAAAGCAATAAGATCCGTATAAACAATGTTATAAAGAACTAAAAAGAAAAGTAGGCCCAAAACATTGTTGAGAGATTACTAATCTTGTGTAAGTCAATTACTTCCCTTAATTCAACCTAAAGGGATAACCACGGGTAGATGGGGAACGTTAGAGGCGTGTGGCAGTTGTTGGACCTGAGGGAAACTAAATGCAAGGTTTATGTGGGCGTCCAAAGCGAGGAATGAAACAATAGACGAGTTTCCTTGTGTAAATTGGTCCAGTGCAAGAACTAAACAAGTGTGGTCAAGGTGGGGTGTAAACGTTGAAATTTTCCTTATGAAAATGGTCTAAAAGGCTTCGTGTAGGGGCCAACTTGTTGCAACGGCCATGAAGGATCGCCTTGGTACCGATTGGCGGTGATTCGAGCATTATCGACATGGAAGTGTGTCATGTCTTTGATAAAGCCAAATCATCTAATTCAATCTTAAAATGTTGGAAAACGACAAGAAAATCAATATGATCAGAATGAAGGAAATGGTTACGAAGAACAAAAAAGGAGGTTAAACTCGAAACAATGCTGAGAGATGACTAAATCTTGTGCAACTCGATTACATCCTTTGAATCAAGCTAAATGCTTAACGATGCGGTATATGGGGAACCTTAGGGGAATGTGGCACTTCTTGAAGTTGAGGAAACTAAATTGTAAGGTTTATGTTTGCTTCAAATGGAAGAATGAAACAAAAGATTGGTTTCTTGTTGTAAATTCGTTCAATGCCAGAACTGAACTAGTATGGTAGAGGTGGGGTGCAAACAATGACATTACGGATGAGGAAATGGTGGGAATGGCATGGGCTAGGGGTGGACTTGTTGCAATGCACAAGAAGGAGAACTTAGGTCGGATTGGCGGTGATTTCAGAATTATTCACATGGCCTTTCTTTTATTGACAGGTTTTGGATCTAGCCTAATCTTCTAAGTCAATCTTAGAATGATGAGAAACAACAAAGAAAGCAATAAGATCCATATAAACAATGTTATAAAGAACTAAAAAGAAAAGTAGGCCCAAAACATTGTTGAGAGATTACTAATCTTGTGTAAGTCAATTACTTCCCTTAATTCAACCTAAAGGGATAACCACGGGTAGATGGGAAACGTTAGAGGCGTGTGGCAGTTGTTGGACCTGAGGGAAACTAAATGTAAGGTTTATGTGGGCGTCCAAAGCGAGGAATGAAACAATAGACGAGTTTCCTTGTGTAAATTGGTCCAGTGCAAGAACTAAACAAGTATGGTCAAGGTGGGGGTGTAAACGTTGAAATTTTCTTGATAAAAACGGTCTAAAAGACTTCGGGTAGGGGCCAACTTGTTGCAACGGCCAGGAAGGATCGCCTTGGTGCCGATTGGCGGTGATTCGAGCATTATCGACATGGAAGTGTGTCATGTCTTTGATAAATCCTAATCATCTAATTGAATCTTAGAATGTTGGAAACGACAAGAAAATCATTATGATCAGAATGAAAAAAATGGTTATGAAGAACAAAAAAAGGAGGTTAAACTCGAAAGATTGTTGAGAGATGACTAAATCTTGTGCAATTCGATTACATCCTTTGAATCAAGCTAAATGCTTAACGATGCGGCAGATGGGGAACCTTAGGGGAATGTGGCACATCTTGAAGTTGAGGAAACTAAATTGTAAGATTTATGTTCGCTTCAAATCGAAGAATGAAACAAAAGATCGGTTTCTTGTTGTAAATTCGTTCAATGCCAGAACTGAACTAGTATGGTAGAGGTGGGGTGCAAACGATGACATTACGGATAAGGAAATGGTGTGAATGGCATGGGCTAGGGGCGGACTTGTCGCAATGCACAAGAAGGAGACCTTAGGTCGGATTGGCGGTGATTTCAGAATTATTCACATGGCCTTTCTTTTATTGACAGGTTTTGGATCTAGCCTAATCTTCTAAGTCAATCTTAGAATGATGAGAAACAACAAAGAAAGCAATAAGATCCGTATAAACAATGTTATAAAGAACTAAAAAGAAAAGTAGGCCCAAAACATTGTTGAGAGATTACTAATCTTGTGTAAGTCAATTACTTCCCTTAATTCAACCTAAAGGGATAACCACGGGTAGATGGGGAACGTTAGAGGCGTGTGGCAGTTGTTGGACCTGAGGGAAACTAAATGTAAGGTTTATGTGGGCGTCCAAAGCGAGGAATGAAACAATAGACGAGTTTCCTTGTGTAAATTGGTCCAGTGCAAGAACTAAACAAGTGTGGTCAAGGTGGGGTGTAAACGTTGTAATTTTCCTTATGAAAATGGTCTAAAAGGCTTCGTGTAGGGGCCAACTTGTTGCAACGGCCATGAAGGATCGCCTTGGTACCGATTGGCGGTGATTCGAGCATTATCGACATGGAAGTGTGTCATGTCTTTGATAAAGCCAAATCATCTAATTCAAACTTAAAATGTTGGAAAACGACAAGAAAATCAATACGATCAAAATGAAGGAAATGGTTACGAAGAACAAAAAAGGAGGTTAAACTCGAAACAATGCTGAGAGATGACTAAATCTTGTGCAACTCGATTACATCCTTTGAATCAAGCAAAAAGCTTAACAATGCGGTATATGGGGAACCTTAGGGGAATGTGGCACTTCTTGAAGTTGAGGAAACTAAATTGTAAGGTTTATGTTTGCTTCAAATGGAAGAATGAAACAAAAGATTGGTTTCTTGTTGTAAATTCGTTCAATGCCAGAACTGAACTAGTATGGTAGAGGTGGGGTGCAAACGATGACATTACGGATGAGGAAATGGTGGGAATGGCATGGGCTAGGGGTGGACTTGTTGCAATGCACAAGAAGGAGAACTTAGGTCGGATTCGCGGTGATTTCAGCATTATTCACATGGCCTTTCTTTTATTGGTAGGTTTTGGATCCAGCCGAAGCTTCTAAGTCAAATTTAGAATGATGAGAAACAACAAAGAAAGTAATAAGATCCGTACAAAAAATGTTATAAAGAACTAAAAAGAAAAGTAGGCCCAAAACATTGTTGAGAGATTACAAATCTTGTGTAAGTCAATTACTTCCCTTAATTCAACCTAAAGGGATAACCACGGGTAGATGGGGAACGTTAGAGGCGTGTGGCAGTTGTTGGACCTGAGGGAAACTAAATGTAAGGTTTATGTGGGCGTCCAAAGCGAGGAATGAAACAATAGACGAGTTTCCTTGTGTAAATTGGTCCAGTGCAAGAACTAAACAAGTATGGTCAAGGTGGGGGTGTAAACGTTGAAATTTTCTTGATAAAAACGGTCTAAAAGGCTTCGGGTAGGGGCCAACTTGTTGCAACGGCCAGGAAGGATCGCCTTGGTGCCGATTGGCGGTGATTCGAGCATTATCGACATGGAAGTGTGTCATGTCTTTGATAAATCCTAATCATCTAATTGAATCTTAGAATGTTGGAAACGACAAGAAAATCATTATGATCAGAATGAAAAAAATGGTTAGGAAGAACAAAAAAGGAGGTTAAACTCGAAAGATTGTTGAGAGATGACTAAATCTTGTGCAACTCGATTACATCCTTTGAATCAAGCTAAATGCTTAACGATGCGGTATATGGGGAACCTTAGGGGAATGTGGCACTTCTTGAAGTTGAGGAAACTAAATTGTAAGGTTTATGTTTGCTTCAAATGGAAGAATGAAACAAAAGATTGGTTTCTTGTTGTAAATTCGTTCAATGCCAGAACTGAACTAGTATGGTAGAGGTGGGGTGCAAACGATGACATTACGGATGAGGAAATGGTGGGAATGGCATGGGCTAGGGGTGGACTTGTTGCAATGCACAAGAAGGAGAACTTAGGTCGGATTGGCGGTGATTTCAGCATTATTCACATGGCCTTTCTTTTATTGGTAGGTTTTGGATCCAGCCGAAGCTTCTAAGTCAAATTTAGAATGATGAGAAACAACAAAGAAAGTAATAAGATCCGTACAAAAAATGTTATAAAGAACTAAAAAGAAAAGTAGGCCCAAAACATTGTTGAGAGATTACAAATCTTGTGTAAGTCAATTACTTCCCTTAATTCAACCTAAAGGGATAACCACGGGTAGATGGGGAACGTTAGAGGCGTGTGGCAGTTGTTGGACCTGAGGGAAACTAAATGTAAGGTTTATGTGGGCGTCCAAAGCGAGGAATGAAACAATAGACGAGTTTCCTTGTGTAAATTGGTCCAGTGCAAGAACTAAACAAGTATGGTCAAGGTGGGGGTGTAAACGTTGAAATTTTCTTGATAAAAACGGTCTAAAAGGCTTCGGGTAGGGGCCAACTTGTTGCAACGGCCAGGAAGGATCGCCTTGGTGCCGATTGGCGGTGATTCGAGCATTATCGACATGGAAGTGTGTCATGTCTTTGATAAATCCTAATCATCTAATTGAATCTTAGAATGTTGGAAACGACAAGAAAATCATTATGATCAAAATGAAAAAAATGGTTATGAAGAACAAAAAAGGAGGTTAAACTCGAAAGATTGTTGAGAGATGACTAAATCTTGTGCAACTCGATTACATCCTTTGAATCAAGCTAAATGCTTAACGATGCGGCAGATGGGGAACCTTAGGGGAATGTGGCACATCTTGAAGTTGAGGAAACTAAATTGTAAGGTTTATGTTTGCTTCAAATCGAAGAATGAAACAAAAGACCGGTTTCTTGTTGTAAATTCGTTCAATGCCAGAACTGAACTAGTATGGTAGAGGTGGGGTGCAAACGATGACATTACGGATAAGGAAATGGTGTGAATGGCATGGGCTAGGGGCGGACTTGTCGCAATGCACAAGAAGGAGAACTTAGGTCGGATTGGCGGTGATTTCAGAATTATTCACATGGCCTTTCTTTTATTGACAGGTTTTGGATCTAGCCTAATCTTCTAAGTCAATCTTAGAATGATGAGAAACAACAAAGAAAGCAATAAGATCCGTATAAACAATGTTATAAAGAACTAAAAAGAAAAGTAGGCCCAAAACATTGTTGAGAGATTACTAATCTTGTGTAAGTCAATTACTTCCCTTAATTCAACCTAAAGGGATAACCACGGGTAGATGGGGAACGTTAGAGGCGTGTGGCAGTTGTTGGACCTGAGGGAAACTAAATGTAAGGTTTATGTGGGCGTCCAAAGCGAGGAATGAAACAATAGACGAGTTTCCTTGTGTAAATTGGTCCAGTGCAAGAACTAAACAAGTGTGGTCAAGGTGGGGTGTAAACGTTGAAATTTTCCTTATGAAAATGGTCTAAAAGGCTTCGTGTAGGGGCCAACTTGTTGCAACGGCCATGAAGGATCGCCTTGGTACCGATTGGCGGTGATTCGAGCATTATCGACATGGAAGTGTGTCATGTCTTTGATAAAGCCAAATCATCTAATTCAATCTTAAAATGTTGGAAAACGACAAGAAAATCAATACGATCAAAATGAAGGAAATGGTTACGAAGAACAAAAAAGGAGGTTAAACTCGAAACAATGCTGAGAGATGACTAAATCTTGTGCAACTCGATTACATCCTTTGAATCAAGCAAAAAGCTTAACAATGCGGTATATGGGGAACCTTAGGGGAATGTGGCACTTCTTGAAGTTGAGGAAACTAAATTGTAAGGTTTATGTTTGCTTCAAATGGAAGAATGAAACAAAAGATTGGTTTCTTGTTGTAAATTCGTTCAATGCCAGAACTGAACTAGTATGGTAGAGGTGGGGTGCAAACGATGACATTACGGATGAGGAAATGGTGGGAATGGCATGGGCTAGGGGTGGACTTGTTGCAATGCACAAGAAGGAGAACTTAGGTCGGATTGGCGGTGATTTCAGCATTATTCACATGGCCTTTCTTTTATTGGTAGGTTTTGGATCCAGCCGAAGCTTCTAAGTCAATTTTAGAATGATGAGAAACAACAAAGAAAGTAATAAGATCCGTACAAAAAATGTTATAAAGAACTAAAAAGAAAAGTAGGCCCAAAACATTGTTGAGAGATTACAAATCTTGTGTAAGTCAATTACTTCCCTTAATTCAACCTAAAGGGATAACCACGGGTAGATGGGGAACGTTAGAGGCGTGTGGCAGTTGTTGGACCTGAGGGAAACTAAATGTAAGGTTTATGTGGGCGTCCAAAGCGAGGAATGAAACAATAGACGAGTTTCCTTGTGTAAATTGGTCCAGTGCAAGAACTAAACAAGTGTGGTCAAGGTGGGGGTGTAAACGTTGAAATTTTCTTGATAAAAACGGTCTAAAAGGCTTCGGGTAGGGGCCAACTTGTTGCAACGGCCAGGAAGGATCGCCTTGGTGCCGATTGGCGGTGATTCGAGCATTATCGACATGGAAGTGTGTCATGTCTTTGATAAATCCTAATCATCTAATTGAATCTTAGAATGTTGGAAACGACAAGAAAATCATTATGATCAGAATGAAAAAAATGGTTAGGAAGAACAAAAAAGGAGGTTAAACTCGAAAGATTGTTGAGAGATGACTAAATCTTGTGCAACTCGATTACATCCTTTGAATCAAGCTAAATGCTTAACGATGCGGCAGATGGGGAACCTTAGGGGAATGTGGCACATCTTGAAGTTGAGGAACCTAAATTGTAAGGTTTATGTTTGCTTCAAATCGAAGAATGAAACAAAAGATCGGTTTCTTGTTGTAAATTCGTTCAATGCCAGAACTTAACTAGTATGGTAGAGGTGGGGTGCAAACGATGACATTACGGATAAGGAAATGGTGTGAATGGCATGGGCTAGGGGCGGACTTGTCGCAATGCACAAGAAGGAGAACTTAGGTCGGATTGGCGGTGATTTCAGAATTATTCACATGGCCTTTCTTTTATTGACAGGTTTTGGATCTAGCCTAATCTTCTAAGTCAATCTTAGAATGATGAGAAACAACAAAGAAAGCAATAAGATCCGTATAAACAATGTTATAAAGAACTAAAAAGAAAAGTAGGCCCAAAACATTGTTGAGAGATTACTAATCTTGTGTAAGTCAATTACTTCCCTTAATTCAACCTAAAGGGATAACCACGGGTAGATGGGGAACGTTAGAGGCGTGTGGCAGTTGTTGGACCTGAGGGAAACTAAATGTAAGGTTTATGTGGGCGTCCAAAGCGAGGAATGAAACAATAGACGAGTTTCCTTGTGTAAATTGGTCCAGTGCAAGAACTAAACAAGTATGGTCAAGGTGGGGGTGTAAACGTTGAAATTTTCTTGATAAAAACGGTCTAAAAGGCTTCGGGTAGGGGCCAACTTGTTGCAACGGCCAAGAAGGATCGCCTTGGTGCCGATTGGCGGTGATTCGAGCATTATCGACATGGAAGTGTGTCATGTCTTTGATAAATCCTAATCATCTAATTGAATCTTAGAATGTTGGAAACGACAAGAAAATCATTATGATCAGAATGAAAAAAATGGTTACGAAGAACAAAAAAGGAGGTTAAACTCGAAAGATTGTTGAGAGACGACTAAATCTTGTGCAACTCGATTACATCCTTTGAATCAAGCTAAATGCTTAACGATGCGGCAGATGGGAACCTTAGGGGAATGTGGCACATCTTGAAGTTGAGGAAACTAAATTGTAAGGTTTATGTTTGCTTCAAATCGAAGAATGAAACAAAAGATCGGTTTCTTGTTGTAAATTCGTTCAATGCCAGAACTGAACTAGTATGGTAGAGGTGGGGTGCAAACGATGACATTACGGATAAGGAAATGGTGTGAATGGCATGGGCTAGGGGCGGACTTGTCGCAATGCACAAGAAGGAGAACTTAGGTCGGATTGGCGGTGATTTCAGAATTATTCACATGGCCTTTCTTTTATTGACAGGTTTTGGATCTAGCCTAATCTTCTAAGTCAATCTTAGAATGATGAGAAACAACAAAGAAAGCAATAAGATCCGTATAAACAATGTTATAAAGAACTAAAAAGAAAAGTAGGCCCAAAACATTGTTGAGAGATTACTAATCTTGTGTAAGTCAATTACTTCCCTTAATTCAACCTAAAGGGATAACCACGGGTAGATGGGGAACGTTAGAGGCGTGTGGCAGTTGTTGGACCTGAGGGAAACTAAATGTAAGGTTTATGTGGGCGTCCAAAGCGAGGAATGAAACAATAGACGAGTTTCCTTGTGTAAATTGGTCCAGTGCAAGAACTAAACAAGTGTGGTCAAGGTGGGGTGTAAACGTTGAAATTTTCCTTATGAAAATGGTCTAAAAGGCTTCGTGTAGGGGCCAACTTGTTGCAACGGCCATGAAGGATCGCCTTGGTACCGATTGGCGGTGATTCGAGCATTATCGACATGGAAGTGTGTCATGTCTTTGATAAAGCCAAATCATCTAATTCAATCTGAAAATGTTGGAAAACGACAAGAAAATCAATACGATCAAAATGAAGGAAATGGTTACGAAGAACAAAAAAGGAGGTTAAACTCGAAACAATGCTGAAGATGACTAAATCTTGTGCAACTCGATTACATCCTTTGAATCAAGCAAAAAGCTTAACAATGCGGTATATGGGGAACCTTAGGGGAATGTGGCACTTCTTGAAGTTGAGGAAACTAAATTGTAAGGTTTATGTTTGCTTCAAATGGAAGAATGAAACAAAAGATTGGTTTCTTGTTGTAAATTCGTTCAATGCCAGAACTGAACTAGTATGGTAGAGGTGGGGTGCAAACGATGACATTACGGATGAGGAAATGGTGGGAATGGCATGGGCTAGGGGTGGACTTGTTGCAATGCACAAGAAGGAGAACTTAGGTCGGATTGGCGGTGATTTCAGCATTATTCACATGGCCTTTCTTTTATTGGTAGGTTTTGGATCCAGCCGAAGCTTCTAAGTCAAATTTAGAATGATGAGAAACAACAAAGAAAGTAATAAGATCCGTACAAAAAATGTTATAAAGAACTAAAAAGAAAAGTAGGCCCAAAACATTGTTGAGAGATTACAAATCTTGTGTAAGTCAATTACTTCCCTTAATTCAACCTAAAGGGATAACCACGGGTAGATGGGGAACGTTAGAGGCGTGTGGCAGTTGTTGGACCTGAGGGAAACTAAATGTAAGGTTTATGTGGGCGTCCAAAGCGAGGAATGAAACAATAGACGAGTTTCCTTGTGTAAATTGGTCCAGTGCAAGAACTAAACAAGTATGGTCAAGGTGGGGGTGTAAACGTTGAAATTTTCTTGATAAAAACGGTCTAAAAGGCTTCGGGTAGGGGCCAACTTGTTGCAACGGCCAGGAAGGATCGCCTTGGTGCCGATTGGCGGTGATTCGAGCATTATCGACATGGAAGTGTGTCATGTCTTTGATAAATCCTAATCATCTAATTGAATCTTAGAATGTTGGAAACGACAAGAAAATCATTATGATCAGAATGAAAAAAATGGTTATGAAGAACAAAAAAGGAGGTTAAACTCGAAAGATTGTTGAGAGATGACTAAATCTTGTGCAACTCGATTACATCCTTTGAATCAAGCTAAATGCTTAACGATGCGGCAGATGGGGAACCTTAGGGGAATGTGGCACATCTTGAAGTTGAGGAAACTAAATTGTAAGGTTTATGTTTGCTTCAAATCGAAGAATGAAACAAAAGATCGGTTTCTTGTTGTAAATTCGTTCAATGCCAGAACTGAACTAGTATGGTAGAGGTGGGGTGCAAACGATGACATTACGGATAAGGAAATGGTGTGAATGGCATGGGCTAGGGGCGGACTTGTCGCAATGCACAAGAAGGAGAACTTAGGTCGGATTGGCGGTGATTTCAGAATTATTCACATGGCCTTTCTTTTATTGACAGGTTTTGGATCTAGCCTAATCTTCTAAGTCAATCTTAGAATGATGAGAAACAACAAAGAAAGCAATAAGATCCGTATAAACAATGTTATAAAGAACTAAAAAGAAAAGTAGGCCCAAAACATTGTTGAGAGATTACTAATCTTGTGTAAGTCAATTACTTCCCTTAATTCAACCTAAAGGGATAACCACGGGTAGATGGGGAACGTTAGAGGCGTGTGGCATTTGTTGGACCTGAGGGAAACTAAATGTAAGGTTTATGTGGGCGTCCAAAGCGAGGAATGAAACAATAGACGAGTTTCCTTGTGTAAATTGGTCCAGTGCAAGAACTAAACAAGTGTGGTCAAGGTGGGGTGTAAACGTTGAAATTTTCCTTATGAAACTGGTCTAAAAGGCTTCGTGTAGGGGCCAACTTGTTGCAACGGCCATGAAGGATCGCCCTGGTATCGATTGGCGGTGATTCGAGCATTATCGACATGGAAGTGTGTCATGTCTTTGATAAAGCCAAATCATCTAATTCAATCTTAAAATGTTGGAAAACGACAAGAAAATCAATATGATCAAAATGAAGGAAATGGTTACGAAGAACAAAAAAGGAGGTTAAACTCGAAACAATGCTGAGAGATGACTAAATCTTGTGCAACTCGATTACATCCTTTGAATCAAGCAAAAAGCTTAACAATGCGGTATATGGGGAACCTTAGGGGAATGTGGCACTTCTTGAAGTTGAGGAAACTAAATTGTAAGGTTTATGTTTGCTTCAAATGGAAGAATGAAACAAAAGATTGGTTTCTTGTTGTAAATTCGTTCAATGCCAGAACTGAACTAGTATGGTAGAGGTGGGGTGCAAACGATGACATTACGGATGAGGAAATGGTGGGAATGGCATGGGCTAGGGGTGGACTTGTTGCAATGCACAAGAAGGAGAACTTAGGTCGGATTGGTGGTGATTTCAGCATTATTCACATGGCCTTTCTTTTATTGGTAGGTTTTGGATCCAGCCGAAGCTTCTAAGTCAAATTTAGAATGATGAGAAACAACAAAGAAAGTAATAAGATCCGTACAAAAAATGTTATAAAGAACTAAAAAGAAAAGTAGGCCCAAAACATTGTTGAGAGATTACAAATCTTGTGTAAGTCAATTACTTCCCTTAATTCAACCTAAAGGGATAACCACGGGTAGATGGGGAACGTTAGAGGCGTGTGGCAGTTGTTGGACCTGAGGGAAACTAAATGTAAGGTTTATGTGGGCGTCCAAAGCGAGGAATGAAACAATAGACGAGTTTCCTTGTGTAAATTGGTCCAGTGCAAGAACTAAACAAGTATGGTCAAGGTGGGGGTGTAAACGTTGAAATTTTCTTGATAAAAACGGTCTAAAAGGCTTCGGGTAGGGGCCAACTTGTTGCAACGGCCAGGAAGGCTCGCCTTGGTGCCGATTGGCGGTGATTCGAGCATTATCGACATGGAAGTGTGTCATGTCTTTGATAAATCCTAATCATCTAATTGAATCTTAGAATGTTGGAAACGACAAGAAAATCATTATGATCAGAATGAAAAAAATGGTTAGGAAGAACAAAAAAGGAGGTTAAACTCGAAAGGTTGTTGAGAGATGACTAAATCTTGTGCAACTCGATTACATCCTTTGAATCAAGCTAAATGCTTAACGATGCGGCAGATGGGGAACCTTAGGGGAATGTGGCACATCTTGAAGTTGAGGAAACTAAATTGTAAGGTTTATGTTTGCTTCAAATCGAAGAATGAAACAAAAGATCGGTTTCTTGTTGTAAATTCGTTCAATGCCAGAACTGAACTAGTATGGTAGAGGTGGGGTGCAACCGATGACATTACGGATAAGGAAATGGTGTGAATGGCATGGGCTAGGGGCGGACTTGTCGCAATGCACAAGAAGGAGAACTTAGGTCGGATTGGCGGTGATTTCAGAATTATTCACATGGCCTTTCTTTTATTGACAGGTTTTGGATCTAGCCTAATCTTCTAAGTCAATCTTAGAATGATGAGAAACAACAAAGAAAGCAATAAGATCCGTATAAACAATGTTATAAAGAACTAAAAAGAAAAGTAGGCCCAAAACATTGTTGAGAGATTACTAATCTTGTGTAAGTCAATTACTTCCCTTAATTCAACCTAAAGGGATAACCACGGGTAGATGGGGAACGTTAGAGGCGTGTGGCAGTTGTTGGACCTGAGGGAAACTAAATGTAAGCTTTATGTGGGCGTCCAAAGCGAGGAATGAAACAATAGACGAGTTTCCTTGTGTAAATTGGTCCAGTGCAAGAACTAAACAAGTGTGGTCAAGGTGGGGTGTAAACGTTGAAATTTGCCTTATGAAAATGGTCTAAAAGGCTTCGTGTAGGGGCCAACTTGTTGCAACGGCCATGAAGGATCGCCTTGGTACCGATTGGCGGTGATTCGAGCATTATCGACATGGAAGTGTGTCATGTCTTTGATAAAGCCAAATCATCTAATTCAATCTTAAAATGTTGGAAAACGACAAGAAAATCAATATGATCAAAATGAAGGAAATGGTTACGAAGAACAAAAAAGGAGGTTAAACTCGAAACAATGCTGAGAGATGACTAAATCTTGTGCAACTCGATTACATCCTTTGAATCAAGCAAAAAGCTTAACAATGCGGTATATGGGGAACCTTAGGGGAATGTGGCACATCTTGAAGTTGAGGAAACTAAATTGTAAGGTTTATGTTTGCTTCAAATCGAAGAATGAAACAAAAGATCGGTTTCTTGTTGTAAATTCGTTCAATGCCAGAACTGAACTAGTATGGTAGAGGTGGGGTGCAACCGATGACATTACGGATAAGGAAATGGTGTGAATGGCATGGGCTAGGGGCGGACTTGTCGCAATGCACAAGAAGGAGAACTTAGGTCGGATTGGCGGTGATTTCAGAATTATTCACATGGCCTTTCTTTTATTGACAGGTTTTGGATCTAGCCTAATCTTCTAAGTCAATCTTAGAATGATGAGAAACAACAAAGAAAGCAATAAGATCCGTATAAACAATGTTATAAAGAACTAAAAAGAAAAGTAGGCCCAAAACATTGTTGAGAGATTACTAATCTTGTGTAAGTCAATTACTTCCCTTAATTCAACCTAAAGGGATAACCACGGGTAGATGGGGAACGTTAGAGGCGTGTGGCAGTTGTTGGACCTGAGGGAAACTAAATGTAAGCTTTATGTGGGCGTCCAAAGCGAGGAATGAAACAATAGACGAGTTTCCTTGTGTAAATTGGTCCAGTGCAAGATCTAAACAAGTATGGTCAAGGTGGGGGTGTAAACGTTGAAATGTTGGAAAACGACAAGAAAATCAATATGATCAAAATGAAGGAAATGGTTACGAAGAACAAAAAAGGAGGTTAAACTCGAAACAATGCTGAGAGATGACTAAATCTTGTGCAACTCGATTACATCCTTTGAATCAAGCAAAAAGCTTAACAATGCGGTATATGGGGAACCTTAGGGGAATGTGGCACTTCTTGAAGTTGAGGAAACTAAATTGTAAGGTTTATGTTTGCTTCAAATGGAAGAATGAAACAAAAGATTGGTTTCTTGTTGTAAATTCGTTCAATGCCAGAACTGAACTAGTATGGTAGAGGTGGGGTGCAAACGATGACATTACGGATGAGGAAATGGTGGGAATGGCATGGGCTAGGGGTGGACTTGTTGCAATGCACAAGAAGGAGAGCTTAGGTCGGATTGGCGGTGATTTCAGCATTATTCACATGGCCTTTCTTTTATTGGTAGGTTTTGGATCCAGCCGAAGCTTCTAAGTCAAATTTAGAATGATGAGAAACAACAAAGAAAGTAATAAGATCCGTACAAAAAATGTTATAAAGAACTAAAAAGAAAAGTAGGCCCAAAACATTGTTGAGAGATTACAAATCTTGTGTAAGTCAATTACTTCCCTTAATTCAACCTAAAGGGATAACCACGGGTAGATGGGGAACGTTAGAGGCGTGTGGCAGTTGTTGGACCTGAGGGAAACTAAATGTAAGGTTTATGTGGGCGTCCAAAGCGAGGAATGAAACAATAGACGATTTTCCTTGTGTAAATTGGTCCAGTGCAAGAACTAAACAAGTATGGTCAAGGTGGGGGTGTAAACGTTGAAATTTTCTTGATAAAAACGGTCTAAAAGGCTTCGGGTAGGGGCCAACTTGTTGCAACGGCCAGGAAGGATCGCCTTGGTGCCGATTGGCGGTGATTCGAGCATTATCGACATGGAAGTGTGTCATGTCTTTGATAAATCCTAATCATCTAATTGAATCTTAGAATGTTGGAAACGACAAGAAAATCATTATGATCAGAATGAAAAAAATGGTTAGGAAGAACAAAAAAGGAGGTTAAACTCGAAAGGTTGTTGAGAGATGACTAAATCTTGTGCAACTCGATTACATCCTTTGAATCAAGCAAAAAGCTTAACAATGCGGTATATGGGGAACCTTAGGGGAATGTGGCACTTCTTGAAGTTGAGGAAACTAAATTGTAAGGTTTATGTTTGCTTCAAATGGAAGAATGAAACAAAAGATTGGTTTCTTGTTGTAAATTCGTTCAATGCCAGAACTGAACTAGTATGGTAGAGGTGGGGTGCAAACGATGACATTACGGATGAGGAAATGGTGGGAATGGCATGGGCTAGGGGTGGACTTGTTGCAATGCACAAGAAGAAGAACTTAGGTCGGATTGGCGGTGATTTCAGCATTATTCACATGGCCTTTCTTTTATTGGTAGGTTTTGGATCCAGCCGAAGCTTCTAAGTCAATTTTAGAATGATGAGAAACAACAAAGAAAGTAATAAGATCCGTACAAAAAATGTTATAAAGAACTAAAAAGAAAAGTAGGCCCAAAACATTGTTGAGAGATTACAAATCTTGTGTAAGTCAATTACTTCCCTTAATTCAACCTAAAGGGATAACCACGGGTAGATGGGGAACGTTAGAGGCGTGTGGCAGTTGTTGGACCTGAGGGAAACTAAATGTAAGGTTTATGTGGGCGTCCAAAGCGAGGAATGAAACAATAGACGAGTTTCCTTGTGTAAATTGGTCCAGTGCAAGAACTAAACAAGTATGGTCAAGGTGGGGGTGTAAACGTTGAAATTTTCTTGATAAAAACGGTCTAAAAGGCTTCGGGTAGGGGCCAACTTGTTGCAACGGCCAGGAAGGATCGCCTTGGTGCCGATTGGCGGTGATTCGAGCATTATCGACATGGAAGTGTGTCATGTCTTTGATAAATCCTAATCATCTAAATGAATCTTAGAATGTTGGAAACGACAAGAAAATCATTATGATCAGAATGAAAAAAACGGTTATGAAGAACAAAAAAAGGAGGTTAAACTCGAAAGATTGTTGAGAGATGACTAAATCTTGTGCAACTCGATTACATCCTTTGAATCAAGCTAAATGCTTAACGATGCGGCAGATGGGGAACCTTAGGGGAATGTGGCACATCTTCAAGTTGAGGAAACTAAATTGTAAGGTTTATGTTCGCTTCAAATCGAAGAATGAAACAAAAGATCGGTTTCTTGTTGTAAATTCGTTCAATGCCAGAACTGAACTAGTATGGTAGAGGTGGGGTGCAAACGATGACATTACGGATAAGGAAATGGTGTGAATGGCATGGGCTAGGGGCGGACTTGTCGCAATGCACAAGAAGGAGAGACCTTAGGTCGGATTGGCGGTGATTTCAGAATTATTCACATGGCCTTTCTTTTATTGACAGGTTTTGGATCCAGCCTAATCTTCTAAGTCAATCTTAGAATGATGAGAAACAACAAAGAAAGCAATAAGATCCGTATAAACAATGTTATAAAGAACTAAAAAGAAAAGTAGGCCCAAAACATTGTTGAGAGATTACTAATCTTGTGTAAGTCAATTACTTCCCTTAATTCAACCTAAAGGGATAACCACGGGTAGATGGGGAACGTTAGAGGCGTGTGGCAGTTGTTGGACCTGAGGGAAACTAAATGTAAGGTTTATGTGGGCGTCCAAAGCGAGGAATGAAACAATAGACGAGTTTCCTTGTGTAAATTGGTCCAGTGCAAGAACTAAACAAGTGTGGTCAAGGTGGGGTGTAAACGTTGAAATTTTCCTTATGAAAATGGTCTAAAAGGCTTCGTGTAGGGGCCAACTTGTTGCAACGGCCATGAAGGATCGCCTTGGTACCGATTGGCGGTGATTCGAGCATCATCGACATGGAAGTGTGTCATGTCTTTGATAAAGCCAAATCATCTAATTCAATCTTAAAATGTTGGAAAACGACAAGAAAATCAATATGATCAAAATGAAGGAAATGGTTACGAAGAACAAAAAAGGAGGTTAAACTCGAAACAATGCTGAGAGATGACTAAATCTTGTGCAACTCGATTACATCCTTTGAATCAAGCAAAAAGCTGAACAATGCGGTATATGGGGAACCTTAGGGGAATGTGGCACTTCTTGAAGTTGAGGAAACTAAATTGTAAGGTTTATGTTTGCTTCAAATGGAAGAATGAAACAAAAGATTGGTTTCTTGTTGTAAATTCGTTCAATGCCAGAACTGAACTAGTATGGTAGAGGTGGGGTGCAAACGATGACATTACGGATGAGGAAATGGTGGGAATGGCATGGGCTAGGGGTGGACTTGTTGCAATGCACAAGAAGGAGAACTTAGGTCGGATTGGCGGTGATTTCAGCATTATTCACATGGCCTTTCTTTTATTGGTAGGTTTTGGATCCAGCCGAAGCTTCTAAGTCAATTTTAGAATGATGAGAAACAACAAAGAAAGTAATAAGATCCGTACAAAAAATGTTATAAAGAACTAAAAAGAAAAGTAGGCCCAAAACATTGTTGAGAGATTACAAATCTTGTGTAAGTCAATTACTTCCCTTAATTCAACCTAAAGGGATAACCACGGGTAGATGGGGAACGTTAGAGGCGTGTGGCAGTTGTTGGACCTGAGGGAAACTAAATGTAAGGTTTATGTGGGCGTCCAAAGCGAGGAATGAAACAATAGACGAGTTTCCTTGTGTAAATTGGTCCAGTGCAAGAACTAAACAAGTATGGTCAAGGTGGGGGTGTAAACGTTGAAATTTTCTTGATAAAAACGGTCTAAAAGGCTTCGGGTAGGGGCCAACTTGTTGCAACGGCCAGGAAGGATCGCCTTGGTGCCGATTGGCGGTGATTCGAGCATTATCGACATGGAAGTGTGTCATGTCTTTGATAAATCCTAATCATCTAATTGAATCTTAGAATGTTGGGAACGACAAGAAAATCATTATGATCAGAATGAAAAAAATGGTTATGAAGAACAAAAAAAGGAGGTTAAACTCGAAAGATTGTTGAGAGATGACTAAATCTTGTGCAACTCGATTACATCCTTTGAATCAAGCTAAATGCTTAACGATGCGGCAGATGGGGAACCTTAGGGGAATGTGGCACCTCTTGAAGTTGAGGAAACTAAATTGTAAGGTTTATGTTCGCTTCAAATCGAAGAATGAAACAAAAGATCGGTTTCTTGTTGTAAATTCGTTCAATGCCAGAACTGAACTAGTATGGTAGATGTGGGGTGCAAACGATGACATTACGGATAAGGAAATGGTGTGAATGGCATGGGCTAGGGGCGGACTTGTCGCAATGCACAAGAAGGAGACCTTAGGTCGGATTGGCGGTGATTTCAGAATTATTCACATGGCCTTTCTTTTATTGACAGGTTTTGGATCTAGCCTAATCTTCTAAGTCAATCTTAGAATGATGAGAAACAACAAAGAAAGCAATAAGATCCGTATAAACAATGTTATAAAGAACTAAAAAGAAAAGTAGGCCCAAAACATTGTTGAGAGATTACTAATCTTGTGTAAGTCAATTACTTCCCTTAATTCAACCTAAAGGGATAACCACGGGTAGATGGGGAACGTTAGAGGCGTGTGGCAGTTGTTGGACCTGAGGGAAACTAAATGTAAGGTTTATGTGGGCGTCCAAAGCGAGGAATGAAACAATAGACGAGTTTCCTTGTGTAAATTGGTCCAGTGCAAGAACTAAACAAGTATGGTCAAGGTGGGGGTGTAAACGTTGAAATTTTCTTGATAAAAACGGTCTAAAAGGCTTCGGGTAGGGGCCAACTTGTTGCAACGGCCAGGAAGGATCGCCTTGGTGCCGATTGGCGGTGATTCGAGCATTATCGACATGGAAGTGTGTCATGTCTTTGATAAATCCTAATCATCTAAATGAATCTTAGAATGTTGGAAACGACAAGAAAATCATTATGATCAGAATGAAAAAAACGGTTATGAAGAACAAAAAAAGGAGGTTAAACTCGAAAGATTGTTGAGAGATGACTAAATCTTGTGCAACTCGATTACATCCTTTGAATCAAGCTAAATGCTTAACGATGCGGCAGATGGGGAACCTTAGGGGAATGTGGCACATCTTGAAGTTGAGGAAACTAAATTGTAAGGTTTATGTTCGCTTCAAATCGAAGAATGAAACAAAAGATCGGTTTCTTGTTGTAAATTCGTTCAATGCCAGAACTGAACTAGTATGGTAGAGGTGGGGTGCAAACGATGACATTACGGATAAGGAAATGGTGTGAATGGCATGGGCTAGGGGCGGACTTGTCGCAATGCACAAGAAGGAGAGACCTTAGGTCGGATTGGCGGTGATTTCAGAATTATTCACATGGCCTTTCTTTTATTGACAGGTTTTGGATCTAGCCTAATCTTCTAAGTCAATCTTAGAATGATGAGAAACAACAAAGAAAGCAATAAGATCCGTATAAACAATGTTATAAAGAACTAAAAAGAAAAGTAGGCCCAAAACATTGTTGAGAGATTACTAATCTTGTGTAAGTCAATTACTTCCCTTAATTCAACCTAAAGGGATAACCACGGGTAGATGGGGAACGTTAGAGGCGTGTGGCAGTTGTTGGACCTGAGGGAAACTAAATGTAAGGTTTATGTGGGCGTCCAAAGCGAGGAATGAAACAATAGACGAGTTTCCTTGTGTAAATTGGTCCAGTGCAAGAACTAAACAAGTGTGGTCAAGGTGGGGTGTAAACGTTGAAATTTTCCTTATGAAAATGGTCTAAAAGGCTTCGTGTAGGGGCCAACTTGTTGCAACGGCCATGAAGGATCGCCTTGGTACCGATTGGCGGTGATTCGAGCATCATCGACATGGAAGTGTGTCATGTCTTTGATAAAGCCAAATCATCTAATTCAATCTTAAAATGTTGGAAAACGACAAGAAAATCAATATGATCAAAATGAAGGAAATGGTTACGAAGAACAAAAAAGGAGGTTAAACTCGAAACAATGCTGAGAGATGACTAAATCTTGTGCAACTCGATTACATCCTTTGAATCAAGCAAAAAGCTTAACAATGCGGTATATGGGGAACCTTAGGGGAATGTGGCACTTCTTGAAGTTGAGGAAACTAAATTGTAAGGTTTATGTTTGCTTCAAATGGAAGAATGAAACAAAAGATTGGTTTCTTGTTGTAAATTCGTTCAATGCCAGAACTGAACTAGTATGGTAGAGGTGGGGTGCAAACGATGACATTACGGATGAGGAAATGGTGGGAATGGCATGGGCTAGGGGTGGACTTGTTGCAATGCACAAGAAGGAGAACTTAGGTCGGATTGGCGGTGATTTCAGCATTATTCACATGGCCTTTCTTTTATTGGTAGGTTTTGGATCCAGCCGAAGCTTCTAAGTCAATTTTAGAATGATGAGAAACAACAAAGAAAGTAATAAGATCCGTACAAAAAATGTTATAAAGAACTAAAAAGAAAAGTAGGCCCAAAACATTGTTGAGAGATTACAAATCTTGTGTAAGTCAATTACTTCCCTTAATTCAACCTAAAGGGATAACCACGGGTAGATGGGGAACGTTAGAGGCGTGTGGCAGTTGTTGGACCTGAGGGAAACTAAATGTAAGGTTTATGTGGGCGTCCAAAGCGAGGAATGAAACAATAGACGAGTTTCCTTGTGTAAATTGGTCCAGTGCAAGAACTAAACAAGTATGGTCAAGGTGGGGGTGTAAACGTTGAAATTTTCTTGATAAAAACGGTCTAAAAGGCTTCGGGTAGGGGCCACCTTGTTGCAACGGCCAGGAAGGATCGCCTTGGTGCCGATTGGCGGTGATTCGAGCATTATCGACATGGAAGTGTGTCATGTCTTTGATAAATCCTAATCATCTAAATGAATCTTAGAATGTTGGAAACGACAAGAAAATCATTATGATCAGAATGAAAAAAACGGTTATGAAGAACAAAAAAAGGAGGTTAAACTCGAAAGATTGTTGAGAGATGACTAAATCTTGTGCAACTCGATTACATCCTTTGAATCAAGCTAAATGCTTAACGATGCGGCAGATGGGGAACCTTAGGGGAATGTGGCACATCTTGAAGTTGAGGAAACTAAATTGTAAGGTTTATGTTCGCTTCAAATCGAAGAATGAAACAAAAGATCGGTTTCTTGTTGTAAATTCGTTCAATGCCAGAACTGAACTAGTATGGTAGAGGTGGGGTGCAAACGATGACATTACGGATAAGGAAATGGTGTGAATGGCATGGGCTAGGGGCGGACTTGTCGCAATGCACAAGAAGGAGAGACCTTAGGTCGGATTGGCGGTGATTTCAGAATTATTCACATGGCCTTTCTTTTATTGACAGGTTTTGGATCTAGCCTAATCTTCTAAGTCAATCTTAGAATGATGAGAAACAACAAAGAAAGCAATAAGATCCGTATAAACAATGTTATAAAGAACTAAAAAGAAAAGTAGGCCCAAAACATTGTTGAGAGATTACTAATCTTGTGTAAGTCAATTACTTCCCTTAATTCAACCTAAAGGGATAACCACGGGTAGATGGGGAACGTTAGAGGCGTGTGGCAGTTGTTGGACCTGAGGGAAACTAAATGTAAGGTTTATGTGGGCGTCCAAAGCGAGGAATGAAACAATAGACGAGTTTCCTTGTGTAAATTGGTCCAGTGCAAGAACTAAACAAGTGTGGTCAAGGTGGGGTGTAAACGTTGAAATTTTCCTTATGAAAATGGTCTAAAAGGCTTCGTGTAGGGGCCAACTTGTTGCAACGGCCATGAAGGATCGCCTTGGTACCGATTGGCGGTGATTCGAGCATCATCGACATGGAAGTGTGTCATGTCTTTGATAAAGCCAAATCATCTAATTCAATCTTAAAATGTTGGAAAACGACAAGAAAATCAATATGATCAAAATGAAGGAAATGGTTACGAAGAACAAACAAGGAGGTTAAACTCGAAACAATGCTGAGAGATGACTAAATCTTGCGCAACTCGATTACATCCTTTGAATCAAGCAAAAAGCTTAACAATGCGGTATATGGGGAACCTTAGGGGAATGTGGCACTTCTTGAAGTTGAGGAAACTAAATTGTAAGGTTTCTGTTTGCTTCAAATGGAAGAATGAAACAAAAGATTGGTTTCTTGTTGTAAATTCGTTCAATGCCAGAACTGAACTAGTATGGTAGAGGTGGGGTGCAAACGATGACATTACGGATGAGGAAATGGTGGGAATGGCATGGGCTAGGGGTGGACTTGTTGCAATGCACAAGAAGGAGAACTTAGGTCGGATTGGCGGTGATTTCAGCATTATTCACATGGCCTTTCTTTTATTGGTAGGTTTTGGATCCAGCCGAAGCTTCTAAGTCAATTTTAGAATGATGAGAAACAACAAAGAAAGTAATAAGATCCGTACAAAAAATGTTATAAAGAACTAAAAAGAAAAGTAGGCCCAAAACATTGTTGAGAGATTACAAATCTTGTGTAAGTCAATTACTTCCCTTAATTCAACCTAAAGGGATAACCACGGGTAGATGGGGAACGTTAGAGGCGTGTGGCAGTTGTTGGACCTGAGGGAAACTAAATGTAAGGTTTATGTGGGCGTCCAAAGCGAGGAATGAAACAATAGACGAGTTTCCTTGTGTAAATTGGTCCAGTGCAAGAACTAAACAAGTATGGTCAAGGTGGGGGTGTAAACGTTGAAATTTTCTTGATAAAAACGGTCTAAAAGGCTTCGGGTAGGGGCCAACTTGTTGCAACGGCCAGGAAGGATCGCCTTGGTGCCGATTGGCGGTGATTCGAGCATTATCGACATGGAAGTGTGTCATGTCTTTGATAAATCCTAATCATCTAATTGAATCTTAGAATGTTGGAAACGACAAGAAAATCATTATGATCAGAATGAAAAAAATGGTTATGAAGAACAAAAAAAGGAGGTTAAACTCGAAAGATTGTTGAGAGATGACTAAATCTTGTGCAACTCGATTACATCCTTTGAATCAAGCTAAATGCTTAACGATGCGGCAGATGGGGAACCTTAGGGGAATGTGGCACATCTTGAAGTTGAGGAAACTAAATTGTAAGGTTTATGTTTGCTTCAAATCGAAGAATGAAACAAAAGATCGGTTTCTTGTTGTAAATTCGTTCAATGCCAGAACTGAACTAGTATGGTAGAGGTGGGGTGCAAACGATGACATTACGGATAAGGAAATGGTGTGAATGGCATGGGCTAGGGGCGGACTTGTCGCAATGCACAAGAAGGAGAGACCTTAGGTCGGATTGGCGGTGATTTCAGAATTATTCACATGGCCTTTCTTTTATTGACAGGTTTTGGATCTAGCCTAATCTTCTAAGTCAATCTTAGAATGATGAGAAACAACAAAGAAAGCAATAAGATCCGTATAAACAATGTTATAAAGAACTAAAAAGAAAAGTAGGCCCAAAACATTGTTGAGAGATTACTAATCTTGTGTAAGTCAATTACTTCCCTTAATTCAACCTAAAGGGATAACCACGGGTAGATGGGGAACGTTAGAGGCGTGTGGCAGTTGTTGGACCTGAGGGAAACTAAATGTAAGGTTTATGTGGGCGTCCAAAGCGAGGAATGAAACAATAGACGAGTTTCCTTGTGTAAATTGGTCCAGTGCAAGAACTAAACAAGTGTGGTCAAGGTGGGGTGTAAACGTTGAAATTTTCCTTATGAAAATGGTCTAAAAGGCTTCGTGTAGGGGCCAACTTGTTGCAACGGCCATGAAGGATCGCCTTGGTACCGATTGGCGGTGATTCGAGCATCATCGACATGGAAGTGTGTCATGTCTTTGATAAAGCCAAATCATCTAATTCAATCTTAAAATGTTGGAAAACGACAAGAAAATCAATATGATCAAAATGAAGGAAATGGTTACGAAGAACAAACAAGGAGGTTAAACTCGAAACAATGCTGAGAGATGACTAAATCTTGCGCAACTCGATTACATCCTTTGAATCAAGCAAAAAGCTTAACAATGCGGTATATGGGGAACCTTAGGGGAATGTGGCACTTCTTGAAGTTGAGGAAACTAAATTGTAAGGTTTCTGTTTGCTTCAAATGGAAGAATGAAACAAAAGATTAGTTTCTTGTTGTAAATTCGTTCAATGCCAGAACTGAACTAGTATGGTAGAGGTGGGGTGCAAACGATGACATTACGGATGAGGAAATGGTGGGAATGGCATGGGCTAGGGGTGGACTTGTTGCAATGCACAAGAAGGAGAACTTAGGTCGGATTGGCGGTGATTTCAGCATTATTCACATGGCCTTTCTTTTATTGGTAGGTTTTGGATCCAGCCGAAGCTTCTAAGTCAATTTTAGAATGATGAGAAACAACAAAGAAAGTAATAAGATCCGTACAAAAAATGTTATAAAGAACTAAAAAGAAAAGTAGGCCCAAAACATTGTTGAGAGATTACAAATCTTGTGTAAGTCAATTACTTCCCTTAATTCAACCTAAAGGGATAACCACGGGTAGATGGGGAACGTTAGAGGCGTGTGGCAGTTGTTGGACCTGAGGGAAACTAAATGTAAGGTTTATGTGGGCGTCCAAAGCGAGGAATGAAACAATAGACGAGTTTCCTTGTGTAAATTGGTCCAGTGCAAGAACTAAACAAGTATGGTCAAGGTGGGGGTGTAAACGTTGAAATTTTCTTGATAAAAACGGTCTAAAAGGCTTCGGGTAGGGGCCAACTTGTTGCAACGGCCAGGAAGGATCGCCTTGGTGCCGATTGGCGGTGATTCGAGCATTATCGACATGGAAGTGTGTCATGTCTTTGATAAATCCTAATCATCTAATTGAATCTTAGAATGTTGGAAACGACAAGAAAATCATTATGATCAGAATGAAAAAAATGGTTATGAAGAACAAAAAAAGGAGGTTAAACTCGAAAGATTGTTGAGAGATGACTAAATCTTGTGCAACTCGATTACATCCTTTGAATCAAGCTAAATGCTTAACGATGCGGCAGATGGGGAACCTTAGGGGAATGTGGCACATCTTGAAGTTGAGGAAACTAAATTGTAAGGTTTATGTTTGCTTCAAATCGAAGAATGAAACAAAAGATCGGTTTCTTGTTGTAAATTCGTTCAATGCCAGAACTGAACTAGTATGGTAGAGGTGGGGTGCAAACGATGACATTACGGATAAGGAAATGGTGTGAATGGCATGGGCTAGGGGCGGACTTGTCGCAATGCACAAGAAGGAGACCTTAGGTCGGATTGGCGGTGATTTCAGAATTATTCACATGGCCTTTCTTTTATTGACAGGTTTTGGATCTAGCCTAATCTTCTAAGTCAATCTTAGAATGATGAGAAACAACAAAGAAAGCAATAAGATCCGTATAAACAATGTTATAAAGAACTAAAAAGAAAAGTAGGCCCAAAACATTGTTGAGAGATTACTAATCTTGTGTAAGTCAATTACTTCCCTTAATTCAACCTAAAGGGATAACCACGGGTAGATGGGGAACGTTAGAGGCGTGTGGCAGTTGTTGGACCTGAGGGAAACTAAATGTAAGGTTTATGTGGGCGTCCAAAGCGAGGAATGAAACAATAGACGAGTTTCCTTGTGTAAATTGGTCCAGTGCAAGAACTAAACAAGTGTGGTCAAGGTGGGGTGTAAACGTTGAAATTTTCCTTATGAAAATGGTCTAAAAGGCTTCGTGTAGGGGCCAACTTGTTGCAACGGCCATGAAGGATCGCCTTGGTACCGATTGGCGGTGATTCGAGCATCATCGACATGGAAGTGTGTCATGTCTTTGATAAAGCCAAATCATCTAATTCAATCTTAAAATGTTGGAAAACGACAAGAAAATCAATATGATCAAAATGAAGGAAATGGTTACGAAGAACAAACAAGGAGGTTAAACTCGAAACAATGCTGAGAGATGACTAAATCTTGTGCAACTCGATTACATCCTTTGAATCAAGCAAAAAGCTTAACAATGCGGTATATGGGGAACCTTAGGGGAATGTGGCACTTCTTGAAGTTGAGGAAACTAAATTGTAAGGTTTATGTTTGCTTCAAATGGAAGAATGAAACAAAAGATTGGTTTCTTGTTGTAAATTCGTTCAATGCCAGAACTGAACTAGTATGGTAGAGGTGGGGTGCAAACGATGACATTACGGATGAGGAAATGGTGGGAATGGCATGGGCTAGGGGTGGACTTGTTGCAATGCACAAGAAGGAGAACTTAGGTCGGATTGGCGGTGATTTCAGCATTATTCACATGGCCTTTCTTTTATTGGTAGGTTTTGGATCCAGCCGAAGCTTCTAAGTCAATTTTAGAATGATGAGAAACAACAAAGAAAGTAATAAGATCCGTACAAAAAATGTTATAAAGAACTAAAAAGAAAAGTAGGCCCAAAACATTGTTGAGAGATTACAAATCTTGTGTAAGTCAATTACTTCCCTTAATTCAACCTAAAGGGATAACCACGGGTAGATGGGGAACGTTAGAGGCGTGTGGCAGTTGTTGGACCTGAGGGAAACTAAATGTAAGGTTTATGTGGGCGTCCAAAGCGAGGAATGAAACAATAGACGAGTTTCCTTGTGTAAATTGGTCCAGTGCAAGAACTAAACAAGTATGGTCAAGGTGGGGGTGTAAACGTTGAAATTTTCTTGATAAAAACGGTCTAAAAGGCTTCGGGTAGGGGCCAACTTGTTGCAACGGCCAGGAAGGATCGCCTTGGTGCCGATTGGCGGTGATTCGAGCATTATCGACATGGAAGTGTGTCATGTCTTTGATAAATCCTAATCATCTAATTGAATCTTAGAATGTTGGAAACGACAAGAAAATCATTATGATCAGAATGAAAAAAATGGTTATGAAGAACAAAAAAAGGAGGTTAAACTCGAAAGATTGTTGAGAGATGACTAAATCTTGTGCAACTCGATTACATCCTTTGAATCAAGCTAAATGCTTAACGATGCGGCAGATGGGGAACCTTAGGGGAATGTGGCACATCTTGAAGTTGAGGAAACTAAATTGTAAGGTTTATGTTTGCTTCAAATCGAAGAATGAAACAAAAGATCGGTTTCTTGTTGTAAATTCGTTCAATGCCAGAACTGAACTAGTATGGTAGAGGTGGGGTGCAAACGATGACATTACGGATAAGGAAATGGTGTGAATGGCATGGGCTAGGGGCGGACTTGTCGCAATGCACAAGAAGGAGACCTTAGGTCGGATTGGCGGTGATTTCAGAATTATTCACATGGCCTTTCTTTTATTGACAGGTTTTGGATCTAGCCTAATCTTCTAAGTCAATCTTAGAATGATGAGAAACAACAAAGAAAGCAATAAGATCCGTATAAACAATGTTATAAAGAACTAAAAAGAAAAGTAGGCCCAAAACATTATTGAGAGATTACTAATCTTGTGTAAGTCAATTACTTCCCTTAATTCAACCTAAAGGGATAACCACGGGTAGATGGGGAACGTTAGAGGCGTGTGGCAGTTGTTGGACCTGAGGGAAACTAAATGTAAGGTTTATGTGGGCGTCCAAAGCGAGGAATGAAACAATAGACGAGTTTCCTTGTGTAAATTGGTCCAGTGCAAGAACTAAACAAGTGTGGTCAAGGTGGGGTGTAAACGTTGAAATTTTCCTTATGAAAATGGTCTAAAAGGCTTCGTGTAGGGGCCAACTTGTTGCAACGGCCATGAAGGATCGCCTTGGTACCGATTGGCGGTGATTCGAGCATTATCGACATGGAAGTGTGTCATGTCTTTGATAAAGCCAAATCATCTAATTCAATCTTAAAATGTTGGAAAACGACAAGAAAATCAATATGATCAAAATGAAGGAAATGGTTACGAAGAACAAAAAAGGGGGTTAAACTCGAAACAATGCTGAGAGATGACTAAATCTTGTGCAACTCGATTACATCCTTTGAATCAAGCAAAAAGCTTAACAATGCGGTATATGGGGAACCTTAGGGGAATGTGGCACTTCTTGAAGTTGAGGAAACTAAATTGTAAGGTTTATGTTTGCTTCAAATGGAAGAATGAAACAAAAGATTGGTTTCTTGTTGTAAATTCGTTCAATGCCAGAACTGAACTAGTATGGTAGAGGTGGGGTGCAAACGATGACATTACGGATGAGGAAATGGTGGGAATGGCATGGGCTAGGGGTGGACTTGTTGCAATGCACAAGAAGGAGAACTTAGGTCGGATTGGCGGTGATTTCAGCATTATTCACATGGCCTTTCTTTTATTGGTAGGTTTTGGATCCAGCCGAAGCTTCTAAGTCAATTTTAGAATGATGAGAAACAACAAAGAAAGTAATAAGATCCGTACAAAAAATGTTATAAAGAACTAAAAAGAAAAGTAGGCCCAAAACATTGTTGAGAGATTACAAATCTTGTGTAAGTCAATTACTTCCCTTAATTCAACCTAAAGGGATAACCACGGGTAGATGGGGAACGTTAGAGGCGTGTGGCAGTTGTTGGACCTGAGGGAAACTAAATGTAAGGTTTATGTGGGCGTCCAAAGCGAGGAATGAAACAATAGACGAGTTTCCTTGTGTAAATTGGTCCAGTGCAAGAACTAAACAAGTATGGTCAAGGTGGGGGTGTAAACGTTGAAATTTTCTTGATAAAAACGGTCTAAAAGGCTTCGGGTAGGGGCCAACTTGTTGCAACGGCCAGGAAGGATCGCCTTGGTGCCGATTGGCGGTGATTCGAGCATTATCGACATGGAAGTGTGTCATGTCTTTGATAAATCCTAATCATCTAATTGAATCTTAGAATGTTGGAAACGACAAGAAAATCATTATGATCAGAATGAAAAAAATGGTTATGAAGAACAAAAAAAGGAGGTTAAACTCGAAAGATTGTTGAGAGATGACTAAATCTTGTGCAACTCGATTACATCCTTTGAATCAAGCTAAATGCTTAACGATGCGGCAGATGGGGAACCTTAGGGGAATGTGGCACATCTTGAAGTTGAGGAAACTAAATTGTAAGGTTTATGTTTGCTTCAAATCGAAGAATGAAACAAAAGATCGGTTTCTTGTTGTAAATTCGTTCAATGCCAGAACTGAACTAGTATGGTAGAGGTGGGGTGCAAACGATGACATTACGGATAAGGAAATGGTGTGAATGGCATGGGCTAGGGGCGGACTTGTCGCAATGCACAAGAAGGAGACCTTAGGTCGGATTGGCGGTGATTTCAGAATTATTCACATGGCCTTTCTTTTATTGACAGGTTTTGGATCTAGCCTAATCTTCTAAGTCAATCTTAGAATGATGAGAAACAACAAAGAAAGCAATAAGATCCGTATAAACAATGTTATAAAGAACTAAAAAGAAAAGTAGGCCCAAAACATTGTTGAGAGATTACTAATCTTGTGTAAGTCAATTACTTCCCTTAATTCAACCTAAAGGGATAACCACGGGTAGATGGGGAACGTTAGAGGCGTGTGGCAGTTGTTGGACCTGAGGGAAACTAAATGTAAGGTTTATGTGGGCGTCCAAAGCGAGGAATGAAACAATAGACGAGTTTCCTTGTGTAAATTGGTCCAGTGCAAGAACTAAACAAGTGTGGTCAAGGTGGGGTGTAAACGTTGAAATTTTCCTTATGAAAATGGTCTAAAAGGCTTCGTGTAGGGGCCAACTTGTTGCAACGGCCATGAAGGATCGCCTTGGTACCGATTGGCGGTGATTCGAGCATTATCGACATGGAAGTGTGTCATGTCTTTGATAAAGCCAAATCATCTAATTCAATCTTAAAATGTTGGAAAACGACAAGAAAATCAATATGATCAAAATGAAGGAAATGGTTACGAAGAACAAAAAAGGGGGTTAAACTCGAAACAATGCTGAGAGATGACTAAATCTTGTGCAACTCGATTACATCCTTTGAATCAAGCAAAAAGCTTAACAATGCGGTATATGGGGAACCTTAGGGGAATGTGGCACTTCTTGAAGTTGAGGAAACTAAATTGTAAGGTTTATGTTTGCTTCAAATGGAAGAATGAAACAAAAGATTGGTTTCTTGTTGTAAATTCGTTCAATGCCAGAACTGAACTAGTATGGTAGAGGTGGGGTGCAAACGATGACATTACGGATGAGGAAATGGTGGGAATGGCATGGGCTAGGGGTGGACTTGTTGCAATGCACAAGAAGGAGAACTTAGGTCGGATTGGCGGTGATTTCAGCATTATTCACATGGCCTTTCTTTTATTGGTAGGTTTTGGATCCAGCCGAAGCTTCTAAGTCAATTTTAGAATGATGAGAAACAACAAAGAAAGTAATAAGATCCGTACAAAAAATGTTATAAAGAACTAAAAAGAAAAGTAGGCCCAAAACATTGTTGAGAGATTACAAATCTTGTGTAAGTCAATTACTTCCCTTAATTCAACCTAAAGGGATAACCACGGGTAGATGGGGAACGTTAGAGGCGTGTGGCAGTTGTTGGACCTGAGGGAAACTAAATGTAAGGTTTATGTGGGCGTCCAAAGCGAGGAATGAAACAATAGACGAGTTTCCTTGTGTAAATTGGTCCAGTGCAAGAACTAAACAAGTATGGTCAAGGTGGGGGTGTAAACGTTGAAATTTTCTTGATAAAAACGGTCTAAAAGGCTTCGGGTAGGGGCCAACTTGTTGCAACGGCCAGGAAGGATCGCCTTGGTGCCGATTGGCGGTGATTCGAGCATTATCGACATGGAAGTGTGTCATGTCTTTGATAAATCCTAATCATCTAATTGAATCTTAGAATGTTGGAAACGACAAGAAAATCATTATGATCAGAATGAAAAAAATGGTTATGAAGAACAAAAAAAGGAGGTTAAACTCGAAAGATTGTTGAGAGATGACTAAATCTTGTGCAACTCGATTACATCCTTTGAATCAAGCTAAATGCTTAACGATGCGGCAGATGGGGAACCTTAGGGGAATGTGGCACATCTTGAAGTTGAGGAAACTAAATTGTAAGGTTTATGTTTGCTTCAAATCGAAGAATGAAACAAAAGATCGGTTTCTTTTTTTAAATTCGTTCAATGCCAGAACTGAACTAGTATGGTAGAGGTGGGGTGCAAACGATGACATTACGGATAAGGAAATGGTGTGAATGGCATGGGCTAGGGGCGGACTTGTCGCAATGCACAAGAAGGAGACCTTAGGTCGGATTGGCGGTGATTTCAGAATTATTCACATGGCCTTTCTTTTATTGACAGGTTTTGGATCTAGCCTAATCTTCTAAGTCAATCTTAGAATGATGAGAAACAACAAAGAAAGCAATAAGATCCGTATACACAATGTTATAAAGAACTAAAAAGAAAAGTAGGCCCAAAACATTGTTGAGAGATTACTAATCTTGTGTAAGTCAATTACTTCCCTTAATTCAACCTAAAGGGATAACCACGGGTAGATGGGGAACGTTAGAGGCGTGTGGCAGTTGTTGGACCTGAGGGAAACTAAATGTAAGGTTTATGTGGGCGTCCAAAGCGAGGAATGAAACAATAGACGAGTTTCCTTGTGTAAATTGGTCCAGTGCAAGAACTAAACAAGTGTGGTCAAGGTGGGGTGTAAACGTTGAAATTTTCCTTATGAAAATGGTCTAAAAGGCTTCGTGTAGGGGCCAACTTGTTGCAACGGCCATGAAGGATCGCCTTGGTACCGATTGGCGGTGATTCGAGCATTATCGACATGGAAGTGTGTCATGTCTTTGATAAAGCCAAATCATCTAATTCAATCTTAAAATGTTGGAAAACGACAAGAAAATCAATATGATCAAAATGAAGGAAATGGTTACGAAGAACAAAAAAGGGGGTTAAACTCGAAACAATGCTGAGAGATGACTAAATCTTGTGCAACTCGATTACATCCTTTGAATCAAGCAAAAAGCTTAACAATGCGGTATATGGGGAACCTTAGGGGAATGTGGCACTTCTTGAAGTTGAGGAAACTAAATTGTAAGGTTTATGTTTGCTTCAAATGGAAGAATGAAACAAAAGATTGGTTTCTTGTTGTAAATTCGTTCAATGCCAGAACTGAACTAGTATGGTAGAGGTGGGGTGCAAACGATGACATTACGGATGAGGAAATGGTGGGAATGGCATGGGCTAGGGGTGGACTTGTTGCAATGCACAAGAAGGAGAACTTAGGTCGGATTGGCGGTGATTTCAGCATTATTCACATGGCCTTTCTTTTATTGGTAGGTTTTGGATCCAGCCGAAGCTTCTAAGTCAATTTTAGAATGATGAGAAACAACAAAGAAAGTAATAAGATCCGTACAAAAAATGTTATAAAGAACTAAAAAGAAAAGTAGGCCCAAAACATTGTTGAGAGATTACAAATCTTGTGTAAGTCAATTACTTCCCTTAATTCAACCTAAAGGGATAACCACGGGTAGATGGGGAACGTTAGAGGCGTGTGGCAGTTGTTGGACCTGAGGGAAACTAAATGTAAGGTTTATGTGGGCGTCCAAAGCGAGGAATGAAACAATAGACGAGTTTCCTTGTGTAAATTGGTCCAGTGCAAGAACTAAACAAGTATGGTCAAGGTGGGGGTGTAAACGTTGAAATTTTCTTGATAAAAACGGTCTAAAAGGCTTCGGGTAGGGGCCAACTTGTTGCAACGGCCAGGAAGGATCGCCTTGGTGCCGATTGGCGGTGATTCGAGCATTATCGACATGGAAGTGTGTCATGTCTTTGATAAATCCTAATCATCTAATTGAATCTTAGAATGTTGGAAACGACAAGAAAATCATTATGATCAGAATGAAAAAAATGGTTATGAAGAACAAAAAAAGGAGGTTAAACTCGAAAGATTGTTGAGAGATGACTAAATCTTGTGCAACTCGATTACATCCTTTGAATCAAGCTAAATGCTTAACGATGCGGCAGATGGGGAACCTTAGGGGAATGTGGCACATCTTGAAGTTGAGGAAACTAAATTGTAAGGTTTATGTTTGCTTCAAATCGAAGAATGAAACAAAAGATCGGTTTCTTTTTTTAAATTCGTTCAATGCCAGAACTGAACTAGTATGGTAGAGGTGGGGTGCAAACGATGACATTACGGATAAGGAAATGGTGTGAATGGCATGGGCTAGGGGCGGACTTGTCGCAATGCACAAGAAGGAGACCTTAGGTCGGATTGGCGGTGATTTCAGAATTATTCACATGGCCTTTCTTTTATTGACAGGTTTTGGATCTAGCCTAATCTTCTAAGTCAATCTTAGAATGATGAGAAACAACAAAGAAAGCAATAAGATCCGTATACACAATGTTATAAAGAACTAAAAAGAAAAGTAGGCCCAAAACATTGTTGAGAGATTACTAATCTTGTGTAAGTCAATTACTTCCCTTAATTCAACCTAAAGGGATAACCACGGGTAGATGGGGAACGTTAGAGGCGTGTGGCAGTTGTTGGACCTGAGGGAAACTAAATGTAAGGTTTATGTGGGCGTCCAAAGCGAGGAATGAAACAATAGACGAGTTTCCTTGTGTAAATTGGTCCAGTGCAAGAACTAAACAAGTGTGGTCAAGGTGGGGTGTAAACGTTGAAATTTTCCTTATGAAAATGGTCTAAAAGGCTTCGTGTAGGGGCCAACTTGTTGCAACGGCCATGAAGGATCGCCTTGGTACCGATTGGCGGTGATTCGAGCATTATCGACATGGAAGTGTGTCATGTCTTTGATAAAGCCAAATCATCTAATTCAATCTTAAAATGTTGGAAAACGACAAGAAAATCAATATGATCAAAATGAAGGAAATGGTTACGAAGAACAAAAAAGGGGGTTAAACTCGAAACAATGCTGAGAGATGACTAAATCTTGTGCAACTCGATTACATCCTTTGAATCAAGCAAAAAGCTTAACAATGCGGTATATGGGGAACCTTAGGGGAATGTGGCACTTCTTGAAGTTGAGGAAACTAAATTGTAAGGTTTATGTTTGCTTCAAATGGAAGAATGAAACAAAAGATTGGTTTCTTGTTGTAAATTCGTTCAATGCCAGAACTGAACTAGTATGGTAGAGGTGGGGTGCAAACGATGACATTACGGATGAGGAAATGGTGGGAATGGCATGGGCTAGGGGTGGACTTGTTGCAATGCACAAGAAGGAGAACTTAGGTCGGATTGGCGGTGATTTCAGCATTATTCACATGGCCTTTCTTTTATTGGTAGGTTTTGGATCCAGCCGAAGCTTCTAAGTCAATTTTAGAATGATGAGAAACAACAAAGAAAGTAATAAGATCCGTACAAAAAATGTTATAAAGAACTAAAAAGAAAAGTAGGCCCAAAACATTGTTGAGAGATTACAAATCTTGTGTAAGTCAATTACTTCCCTTAATTCAACCTAAAGGGATAACCACGGGTAGATGGGGAACGTTAGAGGCGTGTGGCAGTTGTTGGACCTGAGGGAAACTAAATGTAAGGTTTATGTGGGCGTCCAAAGCGAGGAATGAAACAATAGACGAGTTTCCTTGTGTAAATTGGTCCAGTGCAAGAACTAAACAAGTATGGTCAAGGTGGGGGTGTAAACGTTGAAATTTTCTTGATAAAAACGGTCTAAAAGGCTTCGGGTAGGGGCCAACTTGTTGCAACGGCCAGGAAGGATCGCCTTGGTGCCAATTGGCGGTGATTCGAGCATTATCGACATGGAAGTGTGTCATGTCTTTGATAAATCCTAATCATCTAATTGAATCTTAGAATGTTGGAAACGACAAGAAAATCATTATGATCAGAATGAAAAAAATGGTTATGAAGAACAAAAAAAGGAGGTTAAACTCGAAAGATTGTTGAGAGATGACTAAATCTTGTGCAACTCGATTACATCCTTTGAATCAAGCTAAATGCTTAACGATGCGGCAGATGGGGAACCTTAGGGGAATGTGGCACATCTTGAAGTTGAGGAAACTAAATTGTAAGGTTTATGTTTGCTTCAAATCGAAGAATGAAACAAAAGATCGGTTTCTTGTTGTAAATTCGTTCAATGCCAGAACTGAACTAGTATGGTAGAGGTGGGGTGCAAACGATGACATTACGGATAAGGAAATGGTGTGAATGGCATGGGCTAGGGGCGGACTTGTCGCAATGCACAAGAAGGAGACCTTAGGTCGGATTGGCGGTGATTTCAGAATTATTCACATGGCCTTTCTTTTATTGACAGGTTTTGGATCTAGCCTAATCTTCTAAGTCAATCTTAGAATGATGAGAAACAACAAAGAAAGCAATAAGATCCGTATAAACAATGTTATAAAGAACTAAAAAGAAAAGTAGGCCCAAAACATTGTTGAGAGATTACTAATCTTGTGTAAGTCAATTACTTCCCTTAATTCAACCTAAAGGGATAACCACGGGTAGATGGGGAACGTTAGAGGCGTGTGGCAGTTGTTGGACCTGAGGGAAACTAAATGTAAGGTTTATGTGGGCGTCCAAAGCGAGGAATGAAACAATAGACGAGTTTCCTTGTGTAAATTGGTCCAGTGCAAGAACTAAACAAGTGTGGTCAAGGTGGGGTGTAAACGTTGAAATTTTCCTTATGAAAATGGTCTAAAAGGCTTCGTGTAGGGGCCAACTTGTTGCAACGGCCATGAAGGATCGCCTTGGTACCGATTGGCGGTGATTCGAGCATTATCGACATGGAAGTGTGTCATGTCTTTGATAAAGCCAAATCATCTAATTCAATCTTAAAATGTTGGAAAACGACAAGAAAATCAATATGATCAAAATGAAGGAAATGGTTACGAAGAACAAAAAAGGGGGTTAAACTCGAAACAATGCTGAGAGATGACTAAATCTTGTGCAACTCGATTACATCCTTTGAATCAAGCAAAAAGCTTAACAATGCGGTATATGGGGAACCTTAGGGGAATGTGGCACTTCTTGAAGTTGAGGAAACTAAATTGTAAGGTTTATGTTTGCTTCAAATGGAAGAATGAAACAAAAGATTGGTTTCTTGTTGTAAATTCGTTCAATGCCAGAACTGAACTAGTATGGTAGAGGTGGGGTGCAAACGATGACATTACGGATGAGGAAATGGTGGGAATGGCATGGGCTAGGGGTGGACTTGTTGCAATGCACAAGAAGGAGAACTTAGGTCGGATTGGCGGTGATTTCAGCATTATTCACATGGCCTTTCTTTTATTGGTAGGTTTTGGATCCAGCCGAAGCTTCTAAGTCAATTTTAGAATGATGAGAAACAACAAAGAAAGTAATAAGATCCGTACAAAAAATGTTATAAAGAACTAAAAAGAAAAGTAGGCCCAAAACATTGTTGAGAGATTACAAATCTTGTGTAAGTCAATTACTTCCCTTAATTCAACCTAAAGGGATAACCACGGGTAGATGGGGAACGTTAGAGGCGTGTGGCAGTTGTTGGACCTGAGGGAAACTAAATGTAAGGTTTATGTGGGCGTCCAAAGCGAGGAATGAAACAATAGACGAGTTTCCTTGTGTAAATTGGTCCAGTGCAAGAACTAAACAAGTATGGTCAAGGTGGGGGTGTAAACGTTGAAATTTTCTTGATAAAAACGGTCTAAAAGGCTTCGGGTAGGGGCCGACTTGTTGCAACGGCCAGGAAGGATCGCCTTGGTGCCGATTGGCGGTGATTCGAGCATTATCGACATGGAAGTGTGTCATGTCTTTGATAAATCCTAATCATCTAATTGAATCTTAGAATGTTGGAAACGACAAGAAAATCATTATGATCAGAATGAAAAAAATGGTTATGAAGAACAAAAAAGGAGGTTAAACTCGAAAGATTGTTGAGAGATGACTAAATCTTGTGCAACTCGATTACATCCTTTGAATCAAGCTAAATGCTTAACGATGCGGCAGATGGGGAACCTTAGGGGAATGTGGCACATCTTGAAGTTGAGGAAACTAAATTGTAAGGTTTATGTTTGCTTCAAATCGAAGAATGAAACAAAAGATCGGTTTCTTGTTGTAAATTCGTTCAATGCCAGAACTGAACTAGTATGGTAGAGGTGGGGTGCAAACGATGACATTACGGATAAGGAAATGGTGTGAATGGCATGGGCTAGGGGCGGACTTGTCGCAATGCACAAGAAGGAGAACTTAGGTCGGATTGGCGGTGATTTCAGAATTATTCACATGGCCTTTCTTTTATTGACAGGTTTTGGATCTAGCCTAATCTTCTAAGTCAATCTTAGAATGATGAGAAACAACAAAGAAAGCAATAAGATCCGTATAAACAATGTTATAAAGAACTAAAAAGAAAAGTAGGCCCAAAACATTGTTGAGAGATTACTAATCTTGTGTAAGTCAATTACTTCCCTTAATTCAACCTAAAGGGGATAACCACGGGTAGATGGGGAACGTTAGAGGCGTGTGGCAGTTGTTGGACCTGAGGGAAACTAAATGTAAGGTTTATGTGGGCGTCCAAAGCGAGGAATGAAACAATAGACGAGTTTCCTTGTGTAAATTGGTCCAGTGCAAGAACTAAACAAGTGTGGTCAAGGTGGGGTGTAAACGTTGAAATTTTCCTTATGAAAATGGTCTAAAAGGCTTCGTGTAGGGGCCAACTTGTTGCAACGGCCATGAAGGATCGCCTTGGTACCGATTGGCGGTGATTCGAGCATTATCGACATGGAAGTGTGTCATGTCTTTGATAAAGCCAAATCATCTAATTCAATCTTAAAATGTTGGAAAACGACAAGAAAATCAATATGATCAAAATGAAGGAAATGGTTACGAAGAACAAAAAAGGAGGTTAAACTCGAAACAATGCTGAGAGATGACTAAATCTTGTGCAACTCGATTACATCCTTTGAATCAAGCAAAAAGCTTAACAATGCGGTATATGGGGACCTTAGGGGAATGTGGCACTTCTTGAAGTTGAGGAAACTAAATTGTAAGGTTTATGTTTGCTTCAAATGGAAGAATGAAACAAAAGATTGGTTTCTTGTTGTAAATTCGTTCAATGCCAGAACTGAACTAGTATGGTAGAGGTGGGGTGCAAACGATGACATTACGGATGAGGAAATGGTGGGAATGGCATGGGCTAGGGGTGGACTTGTTGCAATGCACAAGAAGGAGAACTTAGGTCGGATTGGCGGTGATTTCAGCATTATTCACATGGCCTTTCTTTTATTGGTAGGTTTTGGATCCAGCCGAAGCTTCTAAGTCAATTTTAGAATGATGAGAAACAACAAAGAAAGTAATAAGATCCGTACAAAAAAATGTTATAAAGAACTAAAAAGAAAAGTAGGCCCAAAACATTGTTGAGAGATTACAAATCTTGTGTAAGTCAATTACTTCCCTTAATTCAACCTAAAGGGATAACCACGGGTAGATGGGGAACGTTAGAGGCGTGTGGCAGTTGTTGGACCTGAGGGAAACTAAATGTAAGGTTTATGTGGGCGTCCAAAGCGAGGAATGAAACAATAGACGAGTTTCCTTGTGTAAATTGGTCCAGTGCAAGAACTAAACAAGTATGGTCAAGGTGGGGGTGTAAACGTTGAAATTTTCTTGATAAAAACGGTCTAAAAGGCTTCGGGTAGGGGCCGACTTGTTGCAACGGCCAGGAAGGATCGCCTTGGTGCCGATTGGCGGTGATTCGAGCATTATCGACATGGAAGTGTGTCATGTCTTTGATAAATCCTAATCATCTAATTGAATCTTAGAATGTTGGAAACGACAAGAAAATCATTATGATCAGAATGAAAAAAATGGTTATGAAGAACAAAAAAGGAGGTTAAACTCGAAAGATTGTTGAGAGATGACTAAATCTTGTGCAACTCGATTACATCCTTTGAATCAAGCTAAATGCTTAACGATGCGGCAGATGGGGAACCTTAGGGGAATGTGGCACATCTTGAAGTTGAGGAAACTAAATTGTAAGGTTTATGTTTGCTTCAAATCGAAGAATGAAACAAAAGATCGGTTTCTTGTTGTAAATTCGTTCAATGCCAGAACTGAACTAGTATGGTAGAGGTGGGGTGCAAACGATGACATTACGGATAAGGAAATGGTGTGAATGGCATGGGCTAGGGGCGGACTTGTCGCAATGCACAAGAAGGAGAACTTAGGTCGGATTGGCGGTGATTTCAGAATTATTCACATGGCCTTTCTTTTATTGACAGGTTTTGGATCTAGCCTAATCTTCTAAGTCAATCTTAGAATGATGAGAAACAACAAAGAAAGCAATAAGATCCGTATAAACAATGTTATAAAGAACTAAAAAGAAAAGTAGGCCCAAAACATTGTTGAGAGATTACTAATCTTGTGTAAGTCAATTACTTCCCTTAATTCAACCTAAAGGGATAACCACGGGTAGATGGGGAACGTTAGAGGCGTGTGGCAGTTGTTGGACCTGAGGGAAACTAAATGTAAGGTTTATGTGGGCGTCCAAAGCGAGGAATGAAACAATAGACGAGTTTCCTTGTGTAAATTGGTCCAGTGCAAGAACTAAACAAGTGTGGTCAAGGTGGGGTGTAAACGTTGAAATTTTCCTTATGAAAATGGTCTAAAAGGCTTCGTGTAGGGGCCAACTTGTTGCAACGGCCATGAAGGATCGCCTTGGTACCGATTGGCGGTGATTCGAGCATTATCGACATGGAAGTGTGTCATGTCTTTGATAAAGCCAAATCATCTAATTCAATCTTAAAATGTTGGAAAACGACAAGAAAATCAATATGATCAAAATGAAGGAAATGGTTACGAAGAACAAAAAAGGAGGTTAAACTCGAAACAATGCTGAGAGATGACTAAATCTTGTGCAACTCGATTACATCCTTTGAATCAAGCAAAAAGCTTAACAATGCGGTATATGGGGAACCTTAGGGGAATGTGGCACTTCTTGAAGTTGAGGAAACTAAATTGTAAGGTTTATGTTTGCTTCAAATGGAAGAATGAAACAAAAGATTGGTTTCTTGTTGTAAATTCGTTCAATGCCAGAACTGAACTAGTATGGTAGAGGTGGGGTGCAAACGATGACATTACGGATGAGGAAATGGTGGGAATGGCATGGGCTAGGGGTGGACTTGTTGCAATGCACAAGAAGGAGAACTTAGGTCGGATTGGCGGTGATTTCAGCATTATTCACATGGCCTTTCTTTTATTGGTAGGTTTTGGATCCAGCCGAAGCTTCTAAGTCAATTTTAGAATGATGAGAAACAACAAAGAAAGTAATAAGATCCGTACAAAAAATGTTATAAAGAACTAAAAAGAAAAGTAGGCCCAAAACATTGTTGAGAGATTACAAATCTTGTGTAAGTCAATTACTTCCCTTAATTCAACCTAAAGGGATAACCACGGGTAGATGGGGAACGTTAGAGGCGTGTGGCAGTTGTTGGACCTGAGGGAAACTAAATGTAAGGTTTATGTGGGCGTCCAAAGCGAGGAATGAAACAATAGACGAGTTTCCTTGTGTAAATTGGTCCAGTGCAAGAACTAAACAAGTATGGTCAAGGTGGGGGTGTAAACGTTGAAATTTTCTTGATAAAAACGGTCTAAAAGGCTTCGGGTAGGGGCCGACTTGTTGCAACGGCCAGGAAGGATCGCCTTGGTGCCGATTGGCGGTGATTCGAGCATTATCGACATGGAAGTGTGTCATGTCTTTGATAAATCCTAATCATCTAATTGAATCTTAGAATGTTGGAAACGACAAGAAAATCATTATGATCAGAATGAAAAAAATGGTTATGAAGAACAAAAAAGGAGGTTAAACTCGAAAGATTGTTGAGAGATGACTAAATCTTGTGCAACTCGATTACATCCTTTGAATCAAGCTAAATGCTTAACGATGCGGCAGATGGGGAACCTTAGGGGAATGTGGCACATCTTGAAGTTGAGGAAACTAAATTGTAAGGTTTATGTTTGCTTCAAATCGAAGAATGAAACAAAAGATCGGTTTCTTGTTGTAAATTCGTTCAATGCCAGAACTGAACTAGTATGGTAGAGGTGGGGTGCAAACGATGACATTACGGATAAGGAAATGGTGTGAATGGCATGGGCTAGGGGCGGACTTGTCGCAATGCACAAGAAGGAGACCTTAGGTCGGATTGGCGGTGATTTCAGAATTATTCACATGGCCTTTCTTTTATTGACAGGTTTTGGATCTAGCCTAATCTTCTAAGTCAATCTTAGAATGATGAGAAACAACAAAGAAAGCAATAAGATCCGTATAAACAATGTTATAAAGAACTAAAAAGAAAAGTAGGCCCAAAACATTGTTGAGAGATTACTAATCTTGTGTAAGTCAATTACTTCCCTTAATTCAACCTAAAGGGATAACCACGGGTAGATGGGGAACGTTAGAGGCGTGTGGCAGTTGTTGGACCTGAGGGAAACTAAATGTAAGGTTTATGTGGGCGTCCAAAGCGAGGAATGAAACAATAGACGAGTTTCCTTGTGTAAATTGGTCCAGTGCAAGAACTAAACAAGTGTGGTCAAGGTGGGGTGTAAACGTTGAAATTTTCCTTATGAAAATGGTCTAAAAGGCTTCGTGTAGGGGCCAACTTGTTGCAACGGCCATGAAGGATCGCCTTGGTACCGATTGGCGGTGATTCGAGCATTATCGACATGGAAGTGTGTCATGTCTTTGATAAAGCCAAATCATCTAATTCAATCTTAAAATGTTGGAAAACGACAAGAAAATCAATATGATCAAAATGAAGGAAATGGTTACGAAGAACAAAAAAGGAGGTTAAACTCGAAACAATGCTGAGAGATGACTAAATCTTGTGCAACTCGATTACATCCTTTGAATCAAGCAAAAAGCTTAACAATGCGGTATATGGGGAACCTTAGGGGAATGTGGCACTTCTTGAAGTTGAGGAAACTAAATTGTAAGGTTTATGTTTGCTTCAAATGGAAGAATGAAACAAAAGATTGGTTTCTTGTTGTAAATTCGTTCAATGCCAGAACTGAACTAGTATGGTAGAGGTGGGGTGCAAACGATGACATTACGGATGAGGAAATGGTGGGAATGGCATGGGCTAGGGGTGGACTTGTTGCAATGCACAAGAAGGAGAACTTAGGTCGGATTGGCGGTGATTTCAGCATTATTCACATGGCCTTTCTTTTATTGGTAGGTTTTGGATCCAGCCGAAGCTTCTAAGTCAATTTTAGAATGATGAGAAACAACAAAGAAAGTAATAAGATCCGTACAAAAAATGTTATAAAGAACTAAAAAGAAAAGTAGGCCCAAAACATTGTTGAGAGATTACAAATCTTGTGTAAGTCAATTACTTCCCTTAATTCAACCTAAAGGGATAACCACGGGTAGATGGGGAACGTTAGAGGCGTGTGGCAGTTGTTGGACCTGAGGGAAACTAAATGTAAGGTTTATGTGGGCGTCCAAAGCGAGGAATGAAACAATAGACGAGTTTCCTTGTGTAAATTGGTCCAGTGCAAGAACTAAACAAGTATGGTCAAGGTGGGGGTGTAAACGTTGAACTTTTCTTGATAAAAACGGTCTAAAAGGCTTCGGGTAGGGGCCGACTTGTTGCAACGGCCAGGAAGGATCGCCTTGGTGCCGATTGGCGGTGATTCGAGCATTATCGACATGGAAGTGTGTCATGTCTTTGATAAATCCTAATCATCTAATTGAATCTTAGAATGTTGGAAACGACAAGAAAATCATTATGATCAGAATGAAAAAAATGGTTATGAAGAACAAAAAAGGAGGTTAAACTCGAAAGATTGTTGAGAGATGACTAAATCTTGTGCAACTCGATTACATCCTTTGAATCAAGCTAAATGCTTAACGATGCGGCAGATGGGGAACCTTAGGGGAATGTGGCACATCTTGAAGTTGAGGAAACTAAATTGTAAGGTTTATGTTTGCTTCAAATCGAAGAATGAAACAAAAGATCGGTTTCTTGTTGTAAATTCGTTCAATGCCAGAACTGAACTAGTATGGTAGAGGTGGGGTGCAAACGATGACATTACGGATAAGGAAATGGTGTGAATGGCATGGGCTAGGGGCGGACTTGTCGCAATGCACAAGAAGGAGACCTTAGGTCGGATTGGCGGTGATTTCAGAATTATTCACATGGCCTTTCTTTTATTGACAGGTTTTGGATCTAGCCTAATCTTCTAAGTCAATCTTAGAATGATGAGAAACAACAAAGAAAGCAATAAGATCCGTATAAACAATGTTATAAAGAACTAAAAAGAAAAGTAGGCCCAAAACATTGTTGAGAGATTACTAATCTTGTGTAAGTCAATTACTTCCCTTAATTCAACCTAAAGGGATAACCACGGGTAGATGGGGAACGTTAGAGGCGTGTGGCAGTTGTTGGACCTGAGGGAAACTAAATGTAAGGTTTATGTGGGCGTCCAAAGCGAGGAATGAAACAATAGACGAGTTTCCTTGTGTAAATTGGTCCAGTGCAAGAACTAAACAAGTGTGGTCAAGGTGGGGTGTAAACGTTGAAATTTTCCTTATGAAAATGGTCTAAAAGGCTTCGTGTAGGGGCCAACTTGTTGCAACGGCCATGAAGGATCGCCTTGGTACCGATTGGCGGTGATTCGAGCATTATCGACATGGAAGTGTGTCATGTCTTTGATAAAGCCAAATCATCTAATTCAATCTTAAAATGTTGGAAAACGACAAGAAAATCAACATGATCAAAATGAAGGAAATGGTTACGAAGAACAAAAAAGGAGGTTAAACTCGAAACAATGCTGAGAGATGACTAAATCTTGTGCAACTCGATTACATCCTTTGAATCAAGCAAAAAGCTTAACAATGCGGTATATGGGGAACCTTAGGGGAATGTGGCACTTCTTGAAGTTGAGGAAACTAAATTGTAAGGTTTATGTTTGCTTCAAATGGAAGAATGAAACAAAAGATTGGTTTCTTGTTGTAAATTCGTTCAATGCCAGAACTGAACTAGTATGGTAGAGGTGGGGTGCAAACGATGACATTACGGATGAGGAAATGGTGGGAATGGCATGGGCTAGGGGTGGACTTGTTGCAATGCACAAGAAGGAGAACTTAGGTCGGATTGGCGGTGATTTCAGCATTATTCACATGGCCTTTCTTTTATTGGTAGGTTTTGGATCCAGCCGAAGCTTCTAAGTCAATTTTAGAATGATGAGAAACAACAAAGAAAGTAATAAGATCCGTACAAAAAATGTTATAAAGAACTAAAAAGAAAAGTAGGCCCAAAACATTGTTGAGAGATTACAAATCTTGTGTAAGTCAATTACTTCCCTTAATTCAACCTAAAGGGATAACCACGGGTAGATGGGGAACGTTAGAGGCGTGTGGCAGTTGTTGGACCTGAGGGAAACTAAATGTAAGGTTTATGTGGGCGTCCAAAGCGAGGAATGAAACAATAGACGAGTTTCCTTGTGTAAATTGGTCCAGTGCAAGAACTAAACAAGTATGGTCAAGGTGGGGGTGTAAACGTTGAAATTTTCTTGATAAAAACGGTCTAAAAGGCTTCGGGTAGGGGCCGACTTGTTGCAACGGCCAGGAAGGATCGCCTTGGTGCCGATTGGCGGTGATTCGAGCATTATCGACATGGAAGTGTGTCATGTCTTTGATAAATCCTAATCATCTAATTGAATCTTAGAATGTTGGAAACGACAAGAAAATCATTATGATCAGAATGAAAAAAATGGTTATGAAGAACAAAAAAGGAGGTTAAACTCGAAAGATTGTTGAGAGATGACTAAATCTTGTGCAACTCGATTACATCCTTTGAATCAAGCTAAATGCTTAACGATGCGGCAGATGGGGAACCTTAGGGGAATGTGGCACATCTTGAAGTTGAGGAAACTAAATTGTAAGGTTTATGTTTGCTTCAAATCGAAGAATGAAACAAAAGATCGGTTTCTTGTTGTAAATTCGTTCAATGCCAGAACTGAACTAGTATGGTAGAGGTGGGGTGCAAACGATGACATTACGGATAAGGAAATGGTGTGAATGGCATGGGCTAGGGGCGGACTTGTCGCAATGCACAAGAAGGAGACCTTAGGTCGGATTGGCGGTGATTTCAGAATTATTCACATGGCCTTTCTTTTATTGACAGGTTTTGGATCTAGCCTAATCTTCTAAGTCAATCTTAGAATGATGAGAAACAACAAAGAAAGCAATAAGATCCGTATAAACAATGTTATAAAGAACTAAAAAGAAAAGTAGGCCCAAAACATTGTTGAGAGATTACTAATCTTGTGTAAGTCAATTACTTCCCTTAATTCAACCTAAAGGGATAACCACGGGTAGATGGGGAACGTTAGAGGCGTGTGGCAGTTGTTGGACCTGAGGGAAACTAAATGTAAGGTTTATGTGGGCGTCCAAAGCGAGGAATGAAACAATAGACGAGTTTCCTTGTGTAAATTGGTCCAGTGCAAGAACTAAACAAGTGTGGTCAAGGTGGGGTGTAAACGTTGAAATTTTCCTTATGAAAATGGTCTAAAAGGCTTCGTGTAGGGGCCAACTTGTTGCAACGGCCATGAAGGATCGCCTTGGTACCGATTGGCGGTGATTCGAGCATTATCGACATGGAAGTGTGTCATGTCTTTGATAAAGCCAAATCATCTAATTCAATCTTAAAATGTTGGAAAACGACAAGAAAATCAACATGATCAAAATGAAGGAAATGGTTACGAAGAACAAAAAAGGAGGTTAAACTCGAAACAATGCTGAGAGATGACTAAATCTTGTGCAACTCGATTACATCCTTTGAATCAAGCAAAAAGCTTAACAATGCGGTATATGGGGAACCTTAGGGGAATGTGGCACTTCTTGAAGTTGAGGAAACTAAATTGTAAGGTTTATGTTTGCTTCAAATGGAAGAATGAAACAAAAGATTGGTTTCTTGTTGTAAATTCGTTCAATGCCAGAACTGAACTAGTATGGTAGAGGTGGGGTGCAAACGATGACATTACGGATGAGGAAATGGTGGGAATGGCATGGGCTAGGGGTGGACTTGTTGCAATGCACAAGAAGGAGAACTTAGGTCGGATTGGCGGTGATTTCAGCATTATTCACATGGCCTTTCTTTTATTGGTAGGTTTTGGATCCAGCCGAAGCTTCTAAGTCAATTTTAGAATGATGAGAAACAACAAAGAAAGTAATAAGATCCGTACAAAAAATGTTATAAAGAACTAAAAAGAAAAGTAGGCCCAAAACATTGTTGAGAGATTACAAATCTTGTGTAAGTCAATTACTTCCCTTAATTCAACCTAAAGGGATAACCACGGGTAGATGGGGAACGTTAGAGGCGTGTGGCAGTTGTTGGACCTGAGGGAAACTAAATGTAAGGTTTATGTGGGCGTCCAAAGCGAGGAATGAAACAATAGACGAGTTTCCTTGTGTAAATTGGTCCAGTGCAAGAACTAAACAAGTATGGTGAAGGTGGGGGTGTAAACGTTGAAATTTTCTTGATAAAAACGGTCTAAAAGGCTTCGGGTAGGGGCCGACTTGTTGCAACGGCTAGGAAGGATCGCCTTGGTGCCGATTGGCGGTGATTCGAGCATTATCGACATGGAAGTGTGTCATGTCTTTGATAAATCCTAATCATCTAATTGAATCTTAGAATGTTGGAAACGACAAGAAAATCATTATGATCAGAATGAAAAAAATGGTTATGAAGAACAAAAAAGGAGGTTAAACTCGAAAGATTGTTGAGAGATGACTAAATCTTGTGCAACTCGATTACATCCTTTGAATCAAGCTAAATGCTTAACGATGCGGCAGATGGGGAACCTTAGGGGAATGTGGCACATCTTGAAGTTGAGGAAACTAAATTGTAAGGTTTATGTTTGCTTCAAATCGAAGAATGAAACAAAAGATCGGTTTCTTGTTGTAAATTCGTTCAATGCCAGAACTGAACTAGTATGGTAGAGGTGGGGTGCAAACGATGACATTACGGATAAGGAAATGGTGTGAATGGCATGGGCTAGGGGCGGACTTGTCGCAATGCACAAGAAGGAGACCTTAGGTCGGATTGGCGGTGATTTCAGAATTATTCACATAGCCTTTCTTTTATTGACAGGTTTTGGATCTAGCCTAATCTTCTAAGTCAATCTTAGAATGATGAGAAACAACAAAGAAAGCAATAAGATCCGTATAAACAATGTTATAAAGAACTAAAAAGAAAAGTAGGCCCAAAACATTGTTGAGAGATTACTAATCTTGTGTAAGTCAATTACTTCCCTTAATTCAACCTAAAGGGATAACCACGGGTAGATGGGGAACGTTAGAGGCGTGTGGCAGTTGTTGGACCTGAGGGAAACTAAATGTAAGGTTTATGTGGGCGTCCAAAGCGAGGAATGAAACAATAGACGAGTTTCCTTGTGTAAATTGGTCCAGTGCAAGAACTAAACAAGTGTGGTCAAGGTGGGGTGTAAACGTTGAAATTTTCCTTATGAAAATGGTCTAAAAGGCTTCGTGTAGGGGCCAACTTGTTGCAACGGCCATGAAGGATCGCCTTGGTACCGATTGGCGGTGATTCGAGCATTATCGACATGGAAGTGTGTCATGTCTTTGATAAAGCCAAATCATCTAATTCAATCTTAAAATGTTGGAAAACGACAAGAAAATCAATATGATCAAAATGAAGGAAATGGTTACGAAGAACAAAAAAGGAGGTTAAACTCGAAACAATGCTGAGAGATGACTAAATCTTGTGCAACTCGATTACATCCTTTGAATCAAGCAAAAAGCTTAACAATGCGGTATATGGGGAACCTTAGGGGAATGTGGCACTTCTTGAAGTTGAGGAAACTAAATTGTAAGGTTTATGTTTGCTTCAAATGGAAGAATGAAACAAAAGATTGGTTTCTTGTTGTAAATTCGTTCAATGCCAGAACTGAACTAGTATGGTAGAGGTGGGGTGCAAACGATGACATTACGGATGAGGAAATGGTGGGAATGGCATGGGCTAGGGGTGGACTTGTTGCAATGCACAAGAAGGAGAACTTAGGTCGGATTGGCGGTGATTTCAGCATTATTCACATGGCCTTTCTTTTATTGGTAGGTTTTGGATCCAGCCGAAGCTTCTAAGTCAATTTTAGAATGATGAGAAACAACAAAGAAAGTAATAAGATCCGTACAAAAAATGTTATAAAGAACTAAAAAGAAAAGTAGGCCCAAAACATTGTTGAGAGATTACAAATCTTGTGTAAGTCAATTACTTCCCTTAATTCAACCTAAAGGGATAACCACGGGTAGATGGGGAACGTTAGAGGCGTGTGGCAGTTGTTGGACCTGAGGGAAACTAAATGTAAGGTTTATGTGGGCGTCCAAAGCGAGGAATGAAACAATAGACGAGTTTCCTTGTGTAAATTGGTCCAGTGCAAGAACTAAACAAGTATGGTCAAGGTGGGGGTGTAAACGTTGAAATTTTCCTGATAAAAACGGTCTAAAAGGCTTCGGGTAGGGGCCGACTTGTTGCAACGGCCAGGAAGGATCGCCTTGGTGCCGATTGGCGGTGATTCGAGCATTATCGACATGGAAGTGTGTCATGTCTTTGATAAATCCTAATCATCTAATTGAATCTTAGAATGTTGGAAACGACAAGAAAATCATTATGATCAGAATGAAAAAAATGGTTATGAAGAACAAAAAAGGAGGTTAAACTCGAAAGATTGTTGAGAGATGACTAAATCTTGTGCAACTCGATTACATCCTTTGAATCAAGCTAAATGCTTAACGATGCGGCAGATGGGGAACCTTAGGGGAATGTGGCACATCTTGAAGTTGAGGAAACTAAATTGTAAGGTTTATGTTTGCTTCAAATCGAAGAATGAAACAAAAGATCGGTTTCTTGTTGTAAATTCGTTCAATGCCAGAACTGAACTAGTATGGTAGAGGTGGGGTGCAAACGATGACATTACGGATAAGGAAATGGTGTGAATGGCATGGGCTAGGGGCGGACTTGTCGCAATGCACAAGAAGGAGACCTTAGGTCGGATTGGCGGTGATTTCAGAATTATTCACATGGCCTTTCTTTTATTGACAGGTTTTGGATCTAGCCTAATCTTCTAAGTCAATCTTAGAATGATGAGAAACAACAAAGAAAGCAATAAGATCCGTATAAACAATGTTATAAAGAACTAAAAAGAAAAGTAGGCCCAAAACATTGTTGAGAGATTACTAATCTTGTGTAAGTCAATTACTTCCCTTAATTCAACCTAAAGGGATAACCACGGGTAGATGGGGAACGTTAGAGGCGTGTGGCAGTTGTTGGACCTGAGGGAAACTAAATGTAAGGTTTATGTGGGCGTCCAAAGCGAGGAATGAAACAATAGACGAGTTTCCTTGTGTAAATTGGTCCAGTGCAAGAACTAAACAAGTGTGGTCAAGGTGGGGTGTAAACGTTGAAATTTTCCTTATGAAAATGGTCTAAAAGGCTTCGTGTAGGGGCCAACTTGTTGCAACGGCCATGAAGGATCGCCTTGGTACCGATTGGCGGTGATTCGAGCATTATCGACATGGAAGTGTGTCATGTCTTTGATAAAGCCAAATCATCTAATTCAATCTTAAAATGTTGGAAAACGACAAGAAAATCAATATGATCAAAATGAAGGAAATGGTTACGAAGAACAAAAAAGGAGGTTAAACTCGAAACAATGCTGAGAGATGACTAAATCTTGTGCAACTCGATTACATCCTTTGAATCAAGCAAAAAGCTTAACAATGCGGTATATGGGGAACCTTAGGGGAATGTGGCACTTCTTGAAGTTGAGGAAACTAAATTGTAAGGTTTATGTTTGCTTCAAATGGAAGAATGAAACAAAAGATTGGTTTCTTGTTGTAAATTCGTTCAATGCCAGAACTGAACTAGTATGGTAGAGGTGGGGTGCAAACGATGACATTACGGATGAGGAAATGGTGGGAATGGCATGGGCTAGGGGTGGACTTGTTGCAATGCACAAGAAGGAGAACTTAGGTCGGATTGGCGGTGATTTCAGCATTATTCACATGGCCTTTCTTTTATTGGTAGGTTTTGGATCCAGCCGAAGCTTCTAAGTCAATTTTAGAATGATGAGAAACAACAAAGAAAGTAATAAGATCCGTACAAAAAATGTTATAAAGAACTAAAAAGAAAAGTAGGCCCAAAACATTGTTGAGAGATTACAAATCTTGTGTAAGTCAATTACTTCCCTTAATTCAACCTAAAGGGATAACCACGGGTAGATGGGGAACGTTAGAGGCGTGTGGCAGTTGTTGGACCTGAGGGAAACTAAATGTAAGGTTTATGTGGGCGTCCAAAGCGAGGAATGAAACAATAGACGAGTTTCCTTGTGTAAATTGGTCCAGTGCAAGAACTAAACAAGTATGGTCAAGGTGGGGGTGTAAACGTTGAAATTTTCCTGATAAAAACGGTCTAAAAGGCTTCGGGTAGGGGCCGACTTGTTGCAACGGCCAGGAAGGATCGCCTTGGTGCCGATTGGCGGTGATTCGAGCATTATCGACATGGAAGTGTGTCATGTCTTTGATAAATCCTAATCATCTAATTGAATCTTAGAATGTTGGAAACGACAAGAAAATCATTATGATCAGAATGAAAAAAATGGTTATGAAGAACAAAAAAGGAGGTTAAACTCGAAAGATTGTTGAGAGATGACTAAATCTTGTGCAACTCGATTACATCCTTTGAATCAAGCTAAATGCTTAACGATGCGGCAGATGGGGAACCTTAGGGGAATGTGGCACATCTTGAAGTTGAGGAAACTAAATTGTAAGGTTTATGTTTGCTTCAAATCGAAGAATGAAACAAAAGATCGGTTTCTTGTTGTAAATTCGTTCAATGCCAGAACTGAACTAGTATGGTAGAGGTGGGGTGCAAACGATGACATTACGGATAAGGAAATGGTGTGAATGGCATGGGCTAGGGGCGGACTTGTCGCAATGCACAAGAAGGAGACCTTAGGTCGGATTGGCGGTGATTTCAGAATTATTCACATGGCCTTTCTTTTATTGACAGGTTTTGGATCTAGCCTAATCTTCTAAGTCAATCTTAGAATGATGAGAAACAACAAAGAAAGCAATAAGATCCGTATAAACAATGTTATAAAGAACTAAAAAGAAAAGTAGGCCCAAAACATTGTTGAGAGATTACTAATCTTGTGTAAGTCAATTACTTCCCTTAATTCAACCTAAAGGGATAACCACGGGTAGATGGGGAACGTTAGAGGCGTGTGGCAGTTGTTGGACCTGAGGGAAACTAAATGTAAGGTTTATGTGGGCGTCCAAAGCGAGGAATGAAACAATAGACGAGTTTCCTTGTGTAAATTGGTCCAGTGCAAGAACTAAACAAGTGTGGTCAAGGTGGGGTGTAAACGTTGAAATTTTCCTTATGAAAATGGTCTAAAAGGCTTCGTGTAGGGGCCAACTTGTTGCAACGGCCATGAAGGATCGCCTTGGTACCGATTGGCGGTGATTCGAGCATTATCGACATGGAAGTGTGTCATGTCTTTGATAAAGCCAAATCATCTAATTCAATCTTAAAATGTTGGAAAACGACAAGAAAATCAATATGATCAAAAGGAAGGAAATGGTTACGAAGAACAAAAAAGGAGGTTAAACTCGAAACAATGCTGAGAGATGACTAAATCTTGTGCAACTCGATTACATCCTTTGAATCAAGCAAAAAGCTTAACAATGCGGTATATGGGGAACCTTAGGGGAATGTGGCACTTCTTGAAGTTGAGGAAACTAAATTGTAAGGTTTATGTTTGCTTCAAATGGAAGAATGAAACAAAAGATTGGTTTCTTGTTGTAAATTCGTTCAATGCCAGAACTGAACTAGTATGGTAGAGGTGGGGTGCAAACGATGACATTACGGATGAGGAAATGGTGGGAATGGCATGGGCTAGGGGTGGACTTGTTGCAATGCACAAGAAGGAGAACTTAGGTCGGATTGGCGGTGATTTCAGCATTATTCACATGGCCTTTCTTTTATTGGTAGGTTTTGGATCCAGCCGAAGCTTCTAAGTCAATTTTAGAATGATGAGAAACAACAAAGAAAGTAATAAGATCCGTACAAAAAATGTTATAAAGAACTAAAAAGAAAAGTAGGCCCAAAACATTGTTGAGAGATTACAAATCTTGTGTAAGTCAATTACTTCCCTTAATTCAACCTAAAGGGATAACCACGGGTAGATGGGGAACGTTAGAGGCGTGTGGCAGTTGTTGGACCTGAGGGAAACTAAATGTAAGGTTTATGTGGGCGTCCAAAGCGAGGAATGAAACAATAGACGAGTTTCCTTGTGTAAATTGGTCCAGTGCAAGAACTAAACAAGTATGGTCAAGGTGGGGGTGTAAACGTTGAAATTTTCCTGATAAAAACGGTCTAAAAGGCTTCGGGTAGGGGCCGACTTGTTGCAACGGCCAGGAAGGATCGCCTTGGTGCCGATTGGCGGTGATTCGAGCATTATCGACATGGAAGTGTGTCATGTCTTTGATAAATCCTAATCATCTAATTGAATCTTAGAATGTTGGAAACGACAAGAAAATCATTATGATCAGAATGAAAAAAATGGTTATGAAGAACAAAAAAGGAGGTTAAACTCGAAAGATTGTTGAGAGATGACTAAATCTTGTGCAACTCGATTACATCCTTTGAATCAAGCTAAATGCTTAACGATGCGGCAGATGGGGAACCTTAGGGGAATGTGGCACATCTTGAAGTTGAGGAAACTAAATTGTAAGGTTTATGTTTGCTTCAAATCGAAGAATGAAACAAAAGATCGGTTTCTTGTTGTAAATTCGTTCAATGCCAGAACTGAACTAGTATGGTAGAGGTGGGGTGCAAACGATGACATTACGGATAAGGAAATGGTGTGAATGGCATGGGCTAGGGGCGGACTTGTCGCAATGCACAAGAAGGAGAACATAGGTCGGATTGGCGGTGATTTCAGAATTATTCACATGGCCTTTCTTTTATTGACAGGTTTTGGATCTAGCCTAATCTTCTAAGTCAATCTTAGAATGATGAGAAACAACAAAGAAAGCAATAAGATCCGTATAAACAATGTTATAAAGAACTAAAAAGAAAAGTAGGCCCAAAACATTGTTGAGAGATTACTAATCTTGTGTAAGTCAATTACTTCCCTTAATTCAACCTAAAGGGATAACCACGGGTAGATGGGGAACGTTAGAGGCGTGTGGCAGTTGTTGGACCTGAGGGAAACTAAATGTAAGGTTTATGTGGGCGTCCAAAGCGAGGAATGAAACAATAGACGAGTTTCCTTGTGTAAATTGGTCCAGTGCAAGAACTAAACAAGTGTGGTCAAGGTGGGGTGTAAACGTTGAAATTTTCCGTATGAAAATGGTCTAAAAGGCTTCGTGTAGGGGCCAACTTGTTGCAACGGCCATGAAGGATCGCCTTGGTACCGATTGGCGGTGATTCGAGCATTATCGACATGGAAGTGTGTCATGTCTTTGATAAAGCCAAATCATCTAATTCAATCTTAAAATGTTGGAAAACGACAAGAAAATCAATATGATCAAAATGAAGGAAATGGTTACGAAGAACAAAAAAGGAGGTTAAACTCGAAACAATGCTGAGAGATGACTAAATCTTGTGCAACTCGATTACATCCTTTGAATCAAGCAAAAAGCTTAACAATGCGGTATATGGGGAACCTTAGGGGAATGTGGCACTTCTTGAAGTTGAGGAAACTAAATTGTAAGGTTTATGTTTGCTTCAAATGGAAGAACGAAACAAAAGATTGGTTTCTTGTTGTAAATTCGTTCAATGCCAGAACTGAACTAGTATGGTAGAGGTGGGGTGCAAACGATGACATTACGGATGAGGAAATGGTGGGAATGGCATGGGCTAGGGGTGGACTTGTTGCAATGCACAAGAAGGAGAACTTAGGTCGGATTGGCGGTGATTTCAGCATTATTCACATGGCCTTTCTTTTATTGGTAGGTTTTGGATCCAGCCGAAGCTTCTAAGTCAATTTTAGAATGATGAGAAACAACAAAGAAAGTAATAAGATCCGTACAAAAAATGTTATAAAGAACTAAAAAGAAAAGTAGGCCCAAAACATTGTTGAGAGATTACAAATCTTGTGTAAGTCAATTACTTCCCTTAATTCAACCTAAAGGGATAACCACGGGTAGATGGGGAACGTTAGAGGCGTGTGGCAGTTGTTGGACCTGAGGGAAACTAAATGTAAGGTTTATGTGGGCGTCCAAAGCGAGGAATGAAACAATAGACGAGTTTCCTTGTGTAAATTGGTCCAGTGCAAGAACTAAACAAGTATGGTCAAGGTGGGGGTGTAAACGTTGAAATTTTCCTGATAAAAACGGTCTAAAAGGCTTCGGGTAGGGGCCGACTTGTTGCAACGGCCAGGAAGGATCGCCTTGGTGCCGATTGGCGGTGATTCGAGCATTATCGACATGGAAGTGTGTCATGTCTTTGATAAATCCTAATCATCTAATTGAATCTTAGAATGTTGGAAACGACAAGAAAATCATTATGATCAGAATGAAAAAAATGGTTATGAAGAACAAAAAAGGAGGTTAAACTCGAAAGATTGTTGAGAGATGACTAAATCTTGTGCAACTCGATTACATCCTTTGAATCAAGCTAAATGCTTAACGATGCGGCAGATGGGGAACCTTAGGGGAATGTGGCACATCTTGAAGTTGAGGAAACTAAATTGTAAGGTTTATGTTTGCTTCAAATCGAAGAATGAAACAAAAGATCGGTTTCTTGTTGTAAATTCGTTCAATGCCAGAACTGAACTAGTATGGTAGAGGTGGGGTGCAAACGATGACATTACGGATAAGGAAATGGTGTGAATGGCATGGGCTAGGGGCGGACTTGTCGCAATGCACAAGAAGGAGAACTTAGGTCGGATTGGCGGTGATTTCAGAATTATTCACATGGCCTTTCTTTTATTGACAGGTTTTGGATCTAGCCTAATCTTCTAAGTCAATCTTAGAATGATGAGAAACAACAAAGAAAGCAATAAGATCCGTATAAACAATGTTATAAAGAACTAAAAAGAAAAGTAGGCCCAAAACATTGTTGAGAGATTACTAATCTTGTGTAAGTCAATTACTTCCCTTAATTCAACCTAAAGGGATAACCACGGGTAGATGGGGAACGTTAGAGGCGTGTGGCAGTTGTTGGACCTGAGGGAAACTAAATGTAAGGTTTATGTGGGCGTCCAAAGCGAGGAATGAAACAATAGACGAGTTTCCTTGTGTAAATTGGTCCAGTGCAAGAACTAAACAAGTGTGGTCAAGGTGGGGTGTAAACGTTGAAATTTTCCTTATGAAAATGGTCTAAAAGGCTTCGTGTAGGGGCCAACTTGTTGCAACGGCCATGAAGGATCGCCTTGGTACCGATTGGCGGTGATTCGAGCATTATCGACATGGAAGTGTGTCATGTCTTTGATAAAGCCAAATCATCTAATTCAATCTTAAAATGTTGGAAAACGACAAGAAAATCAATATGATCAAAATGAAGGAAATGGTTACGAAGAACAAAAAAGGAGGTTAAACTCGAAACAATGCTGAGAGATGACTAAATCTTGTGCAACTCGATTACATCCTTTGAATCAAGCAAAAAGCTTAACAATGCGGTATATGGGGAACCTTAGGGGAATGTGGCACTTCTTGAAGTTGAGGAAACTAAATTGTAAGGTTTATGTTTGCTTCAAATGGAAGAACGAAACAAAAGATTGGTTTCTTGTTGTAAATTCGTTCAATGCCAGAACTGAACTAGTATGGTAGAGGTGGGGTGCAAACGATGACATTACGGATGAGGAAATGGTGGGAATGGCATGGGCTAGGGGTGGACTTGTTGCAATGCACAAGAAGGAGAACTTAGGTCGGATTGGCGGTGATTTCAGCATTATTCACATGGCCTTTCTTTTATTGGTAGGTTTTGGATCCAGCCGAAGCTTCTAAGTCAATTTTAGAATGATGAGAAACAACAAAGAAAGTAATAAGATCCGTACAAAAAATGTTATAAAGAACTAAAAAGAAAAGTAGGCCCAAAACATTGTTGAGAGATTACAAATCTTGTGTAAGTCAATTACTTCCCTTAATTCAACCTAAAGGGATAACCACGGGTAGATGGGGAACGTTAGAGGCGTGTGGCAGTTGTTGGACCTGAGGGAAACTAAATGTAAGGTTTATGTGGGCGTCCAAAGCGAGGAATGAAACAATAGACGAGTTTCCTTGTGTAAATTGGTCCAGTGCAAGAACTAAACAAGTATGGTCAAGGTGGGGGTGTAAACGTTGAAATTTTCCTGATAAAAACGGTCTAAAAGGCTTCGGGTAGGGGCCGACTTGTTGCAACGGCCAGGAAGGATCGCCTTGGTGCCGATTGGCGGTGATTCGAGCATTATCGACATGGAAGTGTGTCATGTCTTTGATAAATCCTAATCATCTAATTGAATCTTAGAATGTTGGAAACGACAAGAAAATCATTATGATCAGAATGAAAAAAATGGTTATGAAGAACAAAAAAGGAGGTTAAACTCGAAAGATTGTTGAGAGATGACTAAATCTTGTGCAACTCGATTACATCCTTTGAATCAAGCTAAATGCTTAACGATGCGGCAGATGGGGAACCTTAGGGGAATGTGGCACATCTTGAAGTTGAGGAAACTAAATTGTAAGGTTTATGTTTGCTTCAAATCGAAGAATGAAACAAAAGATCGGTTTCTTGTTGTAAATTCGTTCAATGCCAGAACTGAACTAGTATGGTAGAGGTGGGGTGCAAACGATGACATTACGGATAAGGAAATGGTGTGAATGGCATGGGCTAGGGGCGGACTTGTCGCAATGCACAAGAAGGAGAACTTAGGTCGGATTGGCGGTGATTTCAGAATTATTCACATGGCCTTTCTTTTATTGACAGGTTTTGGATCTAGCCTAATCTTCTAAGTCAATCTTAGAATGATGAGAAACAACAAAGAAAGCAATAAGATCCGTATAAACAATGTTATAAAGAACTAAAAAGAAAAGTAGGCCCAAAACATTGTTGAGAGATTACTAATCTTGTGTAAGTCAATTACTTCCCTTAATTCAACCTAAAGGGATAACCACGGGTAGATGGGGAACGTTAGAGGCGTGTGGCAGTTGTTGGACCTGAGGGAAACTAAATGTAAGGTTTATGTGGGCGTCCAAAGCGAGGAATGAAACAATAGACGAGTTTCCTTGTGTAAATTGGTCCAGTGCAAGAACTAAACAAGTGTGGTCAAGGTGGGGTGTAAACGTTGAAATTTTCCTTATGAAAATGGTCTAAAAGGCTTCGTGTAGGGGCCAACTTGTTGCAACGGCCATGAAGGATCGCCTTGGTACCGATTGGCGGTGATTCGAGCATTATCGACATGGAAGTGTGTCATGTCTTTGATAAAGCCAAATCATCTAATTCAATCTTAAAATGTTGGAAAACGACAAGAAAATCAATATGATCAAAATGAAGGAAATGGTTACGAAGAACAAAAAAGGAGGTTAAACTCGAAACAATGCTGAGAGATGACTAAATCTTGTGCAACTCGATTACATCCTTTGAATCAAGCAAAAAGCTTAACAATGCGGTATATGGGGAACCTTAGGGGAATGTGGCACTTCTTGAAGTTGAGGAAACTAAATTGTAAGGTTTATGTTTGCTTCAAATGGAAGAACGAAACAAAAGATTGGTTTCTTGTTGTAAATTCGTTCAATGCCAGAACTGAACTAGTATGGTAGAGGTGGGGTGCAAACGATGACATTACGGATGAGGAAATGGTGGGAATGGCATGGGCTAGGGGTGGACTTGTTGCAATGCACAAGAAGGAGAACTTAGGTCGGATTGGCGGTGATTTCAGCATTATTCACATGGCCTTTCTTTTATTGGTAGGTTTTGGATCCAGCCGAAGCTTCTAAGTCAATTTTAGAATGATGAGAAACAACAAAGAAAGTAATAAGATCCGTACAAAAAATGTTATAAAGAACTAAAAAGAAAAGTAGGCCCAAAACATTGTTGAGAGATTACAAATCTTGTGTAAGTCAATTACTTCCCTTAATTCAACCTAAAGGGATAACCACGGGTAGATGGGGAACGTTAGAGGCGTGTGGCAGTTGTTGGACCTGAGGGAAACTAAATGTAAGGTTTATGTGGGCGTCCAAAGCGAGGAATGAAACAATAGACGAGTTTCCTTGTGTAAATTGGTCCAGCGCAAGAACTAAACAAGTATGGTCAAGGTGGGGGTGTAAACGTTGAAATTTTCCTGATAAAAACGGTCTAAAAGGCTTCGGGTAGGGGCCGACTTGTTGCAACGGCCAGGAAGGATCGCCTTGGTGCCGATTGGCGGTGATTCGAGCATTATCGACATGGAAGTGTGTCATGTCTTTGATAAATCCTAATCATCTAATTGAATCTTAGAATGTTGGAAACGACAAGAAAATCATTATGATCAGAATGAAAAAAATGGTTATGAAGAACAAAAAAGGAGGTTAAACTCGAAAGATTGTTGAGAGATGACTAAATCTTGTGCAACTCGATTACATCCTTTGAATCAAGCTAAATGCTTAACGATGCGGCAGATGGGGAACCTTAGGGGAATGTGGCACATCTTGAAGTTGAGGAAACTAAATTGTAAGGTTTATGTTTGCTTCAAATCGAAGAATGAAACAAAAGATCGGTTTCTTGTTGTAAATTCGTTCAATGCCAGAACTGAACTAGTATGGTAGAGGTGGGGTGCAAACGATGACATTACGGATAAGGAAATGGTGTGAATGGCATGGGCTAGGGGCGGACTTGTCGCAATGCACAAGAAGGAGAACTTAGGTCGGATTGGCGGTGATTTCAGAATTATTCACATGGCCTTTCTTTTATTGACAGGTTTTGGATCTAGCCTAATCTTCTAAGTCAATCTTAGAATGATGAGAAACAACAAAGAAAGCAATAAGATCCGTATAAACAATGTTATAAAGAACTAAAAAGAAAAGTAGGCCCAAAACATTGTTGAGAGATTACTAATCTTGTGTAAGTCAATTACTTCCCTTAATTCAACCTAAAGGGATAACCACGGGTAGATGGGGAACGTTAGAGGCGTGTGGCAGTTGTTGGACCTGAGGGAAACTAAATGTAAGGTTTATGTGGGCGTCCAAAGCGAGGAATGAAACAATAGACGAGTTTCCTTGTGTAAATTGGTCCAGTGCAAGAACTAAACAAGTGTGGTCAAGGTGGGGTGTAAACGTTGAAATTTTCCTTATGAAAATGGTCTAAAAGGCTTCGTGTAGGGGCCAACTTGTTGCAACGGCCATGAAGGATCGCCTTGGTACCGATTGGCGGTGATTCGAGCATTATCGACATGGAAGTGTGTCATGTCTTTGATAAAGCCAAATCATCTAATTCAATCTTAAAATGTTGGAAAACGACAAGAAAATCAATATGATCAAAATGAAGGAAATGGTTACGAAGAACAAAAAAGGAGGTTAAACTCGAAACAATGCTGAGAGATGACTAAATCTTGTGCAACTCGATTACATCCTTTGAATCAAGCAAAAAGCTTAACAATGCGGTATATGGGGAACCTTAGGGGAATGTGGCACTTCTTGAAGTTGAGGAAACTAAATTGTAAGGTTTATGTTTGCTTCAAATGGAAGAACGAAACAAAAGATTGGTTTCTTGTTGTAAATTCGTTCAATGCCAGAACTGAACTAGTATGGTAGAGGTGGGGTGCAAACGATGACATTACGGATGAGGAAATGGTGGGAATGGCATGGGCTAGGGGTGGACTTGTTGCAATGCACAAGAAGGAGAACTTAGGTCGGATTGGCGGTGATTTCAGCATTATTCACATGGCCTTTCTTTTATTGGTAGGTTTTGGATCCAGCCGAAGCTTCTAAGTCAATTTTAGAATGATGAGAAACAACAAAGAAAGTAATAAGATCCGTACAAAAAATGTTATAAAGAACTAAAAAGAAAAGTAGGCCCAAAACATTGTTGAGAGATTACAAATCTTGTGTAAGTCAATTACTTCCCTTAATTCAACCTAAAGGGATAACCACGGGTAGATGGGGAACGTTAGAGGCGTGTGGCAGTTGTTGGACCTGAGGGAAACTAAATGTAAGGTTTATGTGGGCGTCCAAAGCGAGGAATGAAACAATAGACGAGTTTCCTTGTGTAAATTGGTCCAGTGCAAGAACTAAACAAGTATGGTCAAGGTGGGGGTGTAAACGTTGAAATTTTCCTGATAAAAACGGTCTAAAAGGCTTCGGGTAGGGGCCGACTTGTTGCAACGGCCAGGAAGGATCGCCTTGGTGCCGATTGGCGGTGATTCGAGCATTATCGACATGGAAGTGTGTCATGTCTTTGATAAATCCTAATCATCTAATTGAATCTTAGAATGTTGGAAACGACAAGAAAATCATTATGATCAGAATGAAAAAAATGGTTATGAAGAACAAAAAAGGAGGTTAAACTCGAAAGATTGTTGAGAGATGACTAAATCTTGTGCAACTCGATTACATCCTTTGAATCAAGCTAAATGCTTAACGATGCGGCAGATGGGGAACCTTAGGGGAATGTGGCACATCTTGAAGTTGAGGAAACTAAATTGTAAGGTTTATGTTTGCTTCAAATCGAAGAATGAAACAAAAGATCGGTTTCTTGTTGTAAATTCGTTCAATGCCAGAACTGAACTAGTATGGTAGAGGTGGGGTGCAAACGATGACATTACGGATAAGGAAATGGTGTGAATGGCATGGGCTAGGGGCGGACTTGTCGCAATGCACAAGAAGGAGAACTTAGGTCGGATTGGCGGTGATTTCAGAATTATTCACATGGCCTTTCTTTTATTGACAGGTTTTGGATCTAGCCTAATCTTCTAAGTCAATCTTAGAATGATGAGAAACAACAAAGAAAGCAATAAGATCCGTATAAACAATGTTATAAAGAACTAAAAAGAAAAGTAGGCCCAAAACATTGTTGAGAGATTACTAATCTTGTGTAAGTCAATTACTTCCCTTAATTCAACCTAAAGGGATAACCACGGGTAGATGGGGAACGTTAGAGGCGTGTGGCAGTTGTTGGACCTGAGGGAAACTAAATGTAAGGTTTATGTGGGCGTCCAAAGCGAGGAATGAAACAATAGACGAGTTTCCTTGTGTAAATTGGTCCAGTGCAAGAACTAAACAAGTGTGGTCAAGGTGGGGTGTAAACGTTGAAATTTTCCTTATGAAAATGGTCTAAAAGGCTTCGTGTAGGGGCCAACTTGTTGCAACGGCCATGAAGGATCGCCTTGGTACCGATTGGCGGTGATTCGAGCATTATCGACATGGAAGTGTGTCATGTCTTTGATAAAGCCAAATCATCTAATTCAATCTTAAAATGTTGGAAAACGACAAGAAAATCAATATGATCAAAATGAAGGAAATGGTTACGAAGAACAAAAAAGGAGGTTAAACTCGAAACAATGCTGAGAGATGACTAAATCTTGTGCAACTCGATTACATCCTTTGAATCAAGCAAAAAGCTTAACAATGCGGTATATGGGGAACCTTAGGGGAATGTGGCACTTCTTGAAGTTGAGGAAACTAAATTGTAAGGTTTATGTTTGCTTCAAATCGAAGAATGAAACAAAAGATCGGTTTCTTGTTGTAAATTCGTTCAATGCCAGAACTGAACTAGTATGGTAGAGGTGGGGTGCAAACGATGACATTACGGATGAGGAAATGGTGGGAATGGCATGGGCTAGGGGTGGACTTGTTGCAATGCACAAGAAGGAGAACTTAGGTCGGATTGGCGGTGATTTCAGCATTATTCACATGGCCTTTCTTTTATTGGTAGGTTTTGGATCCAGCCGAAGCTTCTAAGTCAATTTTAGAATGATGAGAAACAACAAAGAAAGTAATAAGATCCGTACAAAAAATGTTATAAAGAACTAAAAAGAAAAGTAGGCCCAAAACATTGTTGAGAGATTACAAATCTTGTGTAAGTCAATTACTTCCCTTAATTCAACCTAAAGGGATAACCACGGGTAGATGGGGAACGTTAGAGGCGTGTGGCAGTTGTTGGACCTGAGGGAAACTAAATGTAAGGTTTATGTGGGCGTCCAAAGCGAGGAATGAAACAATAGACGAGTTTCCTTGTGTAAATTGGTCCAGCGCAAGAACTAAACAAGTATGGTCAAGGTGGGGGTGTAAACGTTGAAATTTTCCTGATAAAAACGGTCTAAAAGGCTTCGGGTAGGGGCCGACTTGTTGCAACGGCCAGGAAGGATCGCCTTGGTGCCGATTGGCGGTGATTCGAGCATTATCGACATGGAAGTGTGTCATGTCTTTGATAAATCCTAATCATCTAATTGAATCTTAGAATGTTGGAAACGACAAGAAAATCATTATGATCAGAATGAAAAAAATGGTTATGAAGAACAAAAAAGGAGGTTAAACTCGAAAGATTGTTGAGAGATGACTAAATCTTGTGCAACTCGATTACATCCTTTGAATCAAGCTAAATGCTTAACGATGCGGCAGATGGGGAACCTTAGGGGAATGTGGCACATCTTGAAGTTGAGGAAACTAAATTGTAAGGTTTATGTTTGCTTCAAATCGAAGAATGAAACAAAAGATCGGTTTCTTGTTGTAAATTCGTTCAATGCCAGAACTGAACTAGTATGGTAGAGGTGGGGTGCAAACGATGACATTACGGATAAGGAAATGGTGTGAATGGCATGGGCTAGGGGCGGACTTGTCGCAATGCACAAGAAGGAGAACTTAGGTCGGATTGGCGGTGATTTCAGAATTATTCACATGGCCTTTCTTTTATTGACAGGTTTTGGATCTAGCCTAATCTTCTAAGTCAATCTTAGAATGATGAGAAACAACAAAGAAAGCAATAAGATCCGTATAAACAATGTTATAAAGAACTAAAAAGAAAAGTAGGCCCAAAACATTGTTGAGAGATTACTAATCTTGTGTAAGTCAATTACTTCCCTTAATTCAACCTAAAGGGATAACCACGGGTAGATGGGGAACGTTAGAGGCGTGTGGCAGTTGTTGGACCTGAGGGAAACTAAATGTAAGGTTTATGTGGGCGTCCAAAGCGAGGAATGAAACAATAGACGAGTTTCCTTGTGTAAATTGGTCCAGTGCAAGAACTAAACAAGTGTGGTCAAGGTGGGGTGTAAACGTTGAAATTTTCCTTATGAAAATGGTCTAAAAGGCTTCGTGTAGGGGCCAACTTGTTGCAACGGCCATGAAGGATCGCCTTGGTACCGATTGGCGGTGATTCGAGCATTATCGACATGGAAGTGTGTCATGTCTTTGATAAAGCCAAATCATCTAATTCAATCTTAAAATGTTGGAAAACGACAAGAAAATCAATATGATCAAAATGAAGGAAATGGTTACGAAGAACAAAAAAGGAGGTTAAACTCGAAACAATGCTGAGAGATGACTAAATCTTGTGCAACTCGATTACATCCTTTGAATCAAGCAAAAAGCTTAACAATGCGGTATATGGGGAACCTTAGGGGAATGTGGCACTTCTTGAAGTTGAGGAAACTAAATTGTAAGGTTTATGTTTGCTTCAAATGGAAGAACGAAACAAAAGATTGGTTTCTTGTTGTAAATTCGTTCAATGCCAGAACTGAACTAGTATGGTAGAGGTGGGGTGCAAACGATGACATTACGGATGAGGAAATGGTGGGAATGGCATGGGCTAGGGGTGGACTTGTTGCAATGCACAAGAAGGAGAACTTAGGTCGGATTGGCGGTGATTTCAGCATTATTCACATGGCCTTTCTTTTATTGGTAGGTTTTGGATCCAGCCGAAGCTTCTAAGTCAATTTTAGAATGATGAGAAACAACAAAGAAAGTAATAAGATCCGTACAAAAAATGTTATAAAGAACTAAAAAGAAAAGTAGGCCCAAAACATTGTTGAGAGATTACAAATCTTGTGTAAGTCAATTACTTCCCTTAATTCAACCTAAAGGGATAACCACGGGTAGATGGGGAACGTTAGAGGCGTGTGGCAGTTGTTGGACCTGAGGGAAACTAAATGTAAGGTTTATGTGGGCGTCCAAAGCGAGGAATGAAACAATAGACGAGTTTCCTTGTGTAAATTGGTCCAGCGCAAGAACTAAACAAGTATGGTCAAGGTGGGGGTGTAAACGTTGAAATTTTCCTGATAAAAACGGTCTAAAAGGCTTCGGGTAGGGGCCGACTTGTTGCAACGGCCAGGAAGGATCGCCTTGGTGCCGATTGGCGGTGATTCGAGCATTATCGACATGGAAGTGTGTCATGTCTTTGATAAATCCTAATCATCTAATTGAATCTTAGAATGTTGGAAACGACAAGAAAATCATTATGATCAGAATGAAAAAAATGGTTATGAAGAACAAAAAAGGAGGTTAAACTCGAAAGATTGTTGAGAGATGACTAAATCTTGTGCAACTCGATTACATCCTTTGAATCAAGCTAAATGCTTAACGATGCGGCAGATGGGGAACCTTAGGGGAATGTGGCACATCTTGAAGTTGAGGAAACTAAATTGTAAGGTTTATGTTTGCTTCAAATCGAAGAATGAAACAAAAGATCGGTTTCTTGTTGTAAATTCGTTCAATGCCAGAACTGAACTAGTATGGTAGAGGTGGGGTGCAAACGATGACATTACGGATAAGGAAATGGTGTGAATGGCATGGGCTAGGGGCGGACTTGTCGCAATGCACAAGAAGGAGAACTTAGGTCGGATTGGCGGTGATTTCAGAATTATTCACATGGCCTTTCTTTTATTGACAGGTTTTGGATCTAGCCTAATCTTCTAAGTCAATCTTAGAATGATGAGAAACAACAAAGAAAGCAATAAGATCCGTATAAACAATGTTATAAAGAACTAAAAAGAAAAGTAGGCCCAAAACATTGTTGAGAGATTACTAATCTTGTGTAAGTCAATTACTTCCCTTAATTCAACCTAAAGGGATAACCACGGGTAGATGGGGAACGTTAGAGGCGTGTGGCAGTTGTTGGACCTGAGGGAAACTAAATGTAAGGTTTATGTGGGCGTGCAAAGCGAGGAATGAAACAATAGACGAGTTTCCTTGTGTAAATTGGTCCAGTGCAAGAACTAAACAAGTGTGGTCAAGGTGGGGTGTAAACGTTGAAATTTTCCTTATGAAAATGGTCTAAAAGGCTTCGTGTAGGGGCCAACTTGTTGCAACGGCCATGAAGGATCGCCTTGGTACCGATTGGCGGTGATTCGAGCATTATCGACATGGAAGTGTGTCATGTCTTTGATAAAGCCAAATCATCTAATTCAATCTTAAAATGTTGGAAAACGACAAGAAAATCAATATGATCAAAATGAAGGAAATGGTTACGAAGAACAAAAAAGGAGGTTAAACTCGAAACAATGCTGAGAGATGACTAAATCTTGTGCAACTCGATTACATCCTTTGAATCAAGCAAAAAGCTTAACAATGCGGTATATGGGGAACCTTAGGGGAATGTGGCACTTCTTGAAGTTGAGGAAACTAAATTGTAAGGTTTATGTTTGCTTCAAATGGAAGAACGAAACAAAAGATTGGTTTCTTGTTGTAAATTCGTTCAATGCCAGAACTGAACTAGTATGGTAGAGGTGGGGTGCAAACGATGACATTACGGATGAGGAAATGGTGGGAATGGCATGGGCTAGGGGTGGACTTGTTGCAATGCACAAGAAGGAGAACTTAGGTCGGATTGGCGGTGATTTCAGCATTATTCACATGGCCTTTCTTTTATTGGTAGGTTTTGGATCCAGCCGAAGCTTCTAAGTCAATTTTAGAATGATGAGAAACAACAAAGAAAGTAATAAGATCCGTACAAAAAATGTTATAAAGAACTAAAAAGAAAAGTAGGCCCAAAACATTGTTGAGAGATTACAAATCTTGTGTAAGTCAATTACTTCCCTTAATTCAACCTAAAGGGATAACCACGGGTAGATGGGGAACGTTAGAGGCGTGTGGCAGTTGTTGGACCTGAGGGAAACTAAATGTAAGGTTTATGTGGGCGTCCAAAGCGAGGAATGAAACAATAGACGAGTTTCCTTGTGTAAATTGGTCCAGCGCAAGAACTAAACAAGTATGGTCAAGGTGGGGGTGTAAACGTTGAAATTTTCCTGATAAAAACGGTCTAAAAGGCTTCGGGTAGGGGCCGACTTGTTGCAACGGCCAGGAAGGATCGCCTTGGTGCCGATTGGCGGTGATTCGAGCATTATCGACATGGAAGTGTGTCATGTCTTTGATAAATCCTAATCATCTAATTGAATCTTAGAATGTTGGAAACGACAAGAAAATCATTATGATCAGAATGAAAAAAATGGTTATGAAGAACAAAAAAGGAGGTTAAACTCGAAAGATTGTTGAGAGATGACTAAATCTTGTGCAACTCGATTACATCCTTTGAATCAAGCTAAATGCTTAACGATGCGGCAGATGGGGAACCTTAGGGGAATGTGGCACATCTTGAAGTTGAGGAAACTAAATTGTAAGGTTTATGTTTGCTTCAAATCGAAGAATGAAACAAAAGATCGGTTTCTTGTTGTAAATTCGTTCAATGCCAGAACTGAACTAGTATGGTAGAGGTGGGGTGCAAACGATGACATTACGGATAAGGAAATGGTGTGAATGGCATGGGCTAGGGGCGGACTTGTCGCAATGCACAAGAAGGAGAACTTAGGTCGGATTGGCGGTGATTTCAGAATTATTCACATGGCCTTTCTTTTATTGACAGGTTTTGGATCTAGCCTAATCTTCTAAGTCAATCTTAGAATGATGAGAAACAACAAAGAAAGCAATAAGATCCGTATAAACAATGTTATAAAGAACTAAAAAGAAAAGTAGGCCCAAAACATTGTTGAGAGATTACTAATCTTGTGTAAGTCAATTACTTCCCTTAATTCAACCTAAAGGGATAACCACGGGTAGATGGGGAACGTTAGAGGCGTGTGGCAGTTGTTGGACCTGAGGGAAACTAAATGTAAGGTTTATGTGGGCGTCCAAAGCGAGGAATGAAACAATAGACGAGTTTCCTTGTGTAAATTGGTCCAGTGCAAGAACTAAACAAGTGTGGTCAAGGTGGGGTGTAAACGTTGAAATTTTCCTTATGAAAATGGTCTAAAAGGCTTCGTGTAGGGGCCAACTTGTTGCAACGGCCATGAAGGATCGCCTTGGTACCGATTGGCGGTGATTCGAGCATTATCGACATGGAAGTGTGTCATGTCTTTGATAAAGCCAAATCATCTAATTCAATCTTAAAATGTTGGAAAACGACAAGAAAATCAATATGATCAAAATGAAGGAAATGGTTACGAAGAACAAAAAAGGAGGTTAAACTCGAAACAATGCTGAGAGATGACTAAATCTTGTGCAACTCGATTACATCCTTTGAATCAAGCAAAAAGCTTAACAATGCGGTATATGGGGAACCTTAGGGGAATGTGGCACTTCTTGAAGTTGAGGAAACTAAATTGTAAGGTTTATGTTTGCTTCAAATGGAAGAATGAAACAAAAGATTGGTTTCTTGTTGTAAATTCGTTCAATGCCAGAACTGAACTAGTATGGTAGAGGTGGGGTGCAAACGATGACATTACGGATGAGGAAATGGTGGGAATGGCATGGGCTAGGGGTGGACTTGTTGCAATGCACAAGAAGGAGAACTTAGGTCGGATTGGCGGTGATTTCAGCATTATTCACATGGCCTTTCTTTTATTGGTAGGTTTTGGATCCAGCCGAAGCTTCTAAGTCAATTTTAGAATGATGAGAAACAACAAAGAAAGTAATAAGATCCGTACAAAAAATGTTATAAAGAACTAAAAAGAAAAGTAGGCCCAAAACATTGTTGAGAGATTACAAATCTTGTGTAAGTCAATTACTTCCCTTAATTCAACCTAAAGGGATAACCACGGGTAGATGGGGAACGTTAGAGGCGTGTGGCAGTTGTTGGACCTGAGGGAAACTAAATGTAAGGTTTATGTGGGCGTCCAAAGCGAGGAATGAAACAATAGACGAGTTTCCTTGTGTAAATTGGTCCAGTGCAAGAACTAAACAAGTATGGTCAAGGTGGGGGTGTAAACGTTGAAATTTTCCTGATAAAAACGGTCTAAAAGGCTTCGGGTAGGGGCCGACTTGTTGCAACGGCCAGGAAGGATCGCCTTGGTGCCGATTGGCGGTGATTCGAGCATTATCGACATGGAAGTGTGTCATGTCTTTGATAAATCCTAATCATCTAATTGAATCTTAGAATGTTGGAAACGACAAGAAAATCATTATGATCAGAATGAAAAAAATGGTTATGAAGAACAAAAAAGGAGGTTAAACTCGAAAGATTGTTGAGAGATGACTAAATCTTGTGCAACTCGATTACATCCTTTGAATCAAGCTAAATGCTTAACGATGCGGCAGATGGGGAACCTTAGGGGAATGTGGCACATCTTGAAGTTGAGGAAACTAAATTGTAAGGTTTATGTTTGCTTCAAATCGAAGAATGAAACAAAAGATCGGTTTCTTGTTGTAAATTCGTTCAATGCCAGAACTGAACTAGTATGGTAGAGGTGGGGTGCAAACGATGACATTACGGATAAGGAAATGGTGTGAATGGCATGGGCTAGGGGCGGACTTGTCGCAATGCACAAGAAGGAGAACTTAGGTCGGATTGGCGGTGATTTCAGAATTATTCACATGGCCTTTCTTTTATTGACAGGTTTTGGATCTAGCCTAATCTTCTAAGTCAATCTTAGAATGATGAGAAACAACAAAGAAAGCAATAAGATCCGTATAAACAATGTTATAAAGAACTAAAAAGAAAAGTAGGCCCAAAACATTGTTGAGAGATTACTAATCTTGTGTAAGTCAATTACTTCCCTTAATTCAACCTAAAGGGATAACCACGGGTAGATGGGGAACGTTAGAGGCGTGTGGCAGTTGTTGGACCTGAGGGAAACTAAATGTAAGGTTTATGTGGGCGTCCAAAGCGAGGAATGAAACAATAGACGAGTTTCCTTGTGTAAATTGGTCCAGTGCAAGAACTAAACAAGTGTGGTCAAGGTGGGGTGTAAACGTTGAAATTTTCCTTATGAAAATGGTCTAAAAGGCTTCGTGTAGGGGCCAACTTGTTGCAACGGCCATGAAGGATCGCCTTGGTACCGATTGGCGGTGATTCGAGCATTATCGACATGGAAGTGTGTCATGTCTTTGATAAAGCCAAATCATCTAATTCAATCTTAAAATGTTGGAAAACGACAAGAAAATCAATATGATCAAAATGAAGGAAATGGTTACGAAGAACAAAAAAGGAGGTTAAACTCGAAACAATGCTGAGAGATGACTAAATCTTGTGCAACTCGATTACATCCTTTGAATCAAGAAAAAAGCTTAACAATGCGGTATATGGGGAACCTTAGGGGAATGTGGCACTTCTTGAAGTTGAGGAAACTAAATTGTAAGGTTTATGTTTGCTTCAAATGGAAGAATGAAACAAAAGATTGGTTTCTTGTTGTAAATTCGTTCAATGCCAGAACTGAACTAGTATGGTAGAGGTGGGGTGCAAACGATGACATTACGGATGAGGAAATGGTGGGAATGGCATGGGCTAGGGGTGGACTTGTTGCAATGCACAAGAAGGAGAACTTAGGTCGGATTGGCGGTGATTTCAGCATTATTCACATGGCCTTTCTTTTATTGGTAGGTTTTGGATCCAGCTGAAGCTTCTAAGTCAATTTTAGAATGATGAGAAACAACAAAGAAAGTAATAAGATCCGTACAAAAAATGTTATAAAGAACTAAAAAGAAAAGTAGGCCCAAAACATTGTTGAGAGATTACAAATCTTGTGTAAGTCAATTACTTCCCTTAATTCAACCTAAAGGGATAACCACGGGTAGATGGGGAACGTTAGAGGCGTGTGGCAGTTGTTGGACCTGAGGGAAACTAAATGTAAGGTTTATGTGGGCGTCCAAAGCGAGGAATGAAACAATAGACGAGTTTCCTTGTGTAAATTGGTCCAGTGCAAGAACTAAACAAGTATGGTCAAGGTGGGGGTGTAAACGTTGAAATTTTCCTGATAAAAACGGTCTAAAAGGCTTCGGGTAGGGGCCGACTTGTTGCAACGGCCAGGAAGGATCGCCTTGGTGCCGATTGGCGGTGATTCGAGCATTATCGACATGGAAGTGTGTCATGTCTTTGATAAATCCTAATCATCTAATTGAATCTTAGAATGTTGGAAACGACAAGAAAATCATTATGATAAGAATGAAAAAAATGGTTATGAAGAACAAAAAAGGAGGTTAAACTCGAAAGATTGTTGAGAGATGACTAAATCTTGTGCAACTCGATTACATCCTTTGAATCAAGCTAAATGCTTAACGATGCGGCAGATGGGGAACCTTAGGGGAATGTGGCACATCTTGAAGTTGAGGAAACTAAATTGTAAGGTTTATGTTTGCTTCAAATCGAAGAATGAAACAAAAGATCGGTTTCTTGTTGTAAATTCGTTCAATGCCAGAACTGAACTAGTATGGTAGAGGTGGGGTGCAAACGATGACATTACGGATAAGGAAATGGTGTGAATGGCATGGGCTAGGGGCGGACTTGTCGCAATGCACAAGAAGGAGAACTTAGGTCGGATTGGCGGTGATTTCAGAATTATTCACATGGCCTTTCTTTTATTGACAGGTTTTGGATCTAGCCTAATCTTCTAAGTCAATCTTAGAATGATGAGAAACAACAAAGAAAGCAATAAGATCCGTATAAACAATGTTATAAAGAACTAAAAAGAAAAGTAGGCCCAAAACATTGTTGAGAGATTACTAATCTTGTGTAAGTCAATTACTTCCCTTAATTCAACCTAAAGGGATAACCACGGGTAGATGGGGAACGTTAGAGGCGTGTGGCAGTTGTTGGACCTGAGGGAAACTAAATGTAAGGTTTATGTGGGCGTCCAAAGCGAGGAATGAAACAATAGACGAGTTTCCTTGTGTAAATTGGTCCAGTGCAAGAACTAAACAAGTGTGGTCAAGGTGGGGTGTAAACGTTGAAATTTTCCTTATGAAAATGGTCTAAAAGGCTTCGTGTAGGGGCCAACTTGTTGCAACGGCCATGAAGGATCGCCTTGGTACCGATTGGCGGTGATTCGAGATTATCGACATGGAAGTGTGTCATGTCTTTGATAAAGCCAAATCATCTAATTCAATCTTAAAATGTTGGAAAACGACAAGAAAATCAATATGATCAAAATGAAGGAAATGGTTACGAAGAACAAAAAAGGAGGTTAAACTCGAAACAATGCTGAGAGATGACTAAATCTTGTGCAACTCGATTACATCCTTTGAATCAAGCAAAAAGCTTAACAATGCGGTATATGGGGAACCTTAGGGGCATGTGGCACTTCTTGAAGTTGAGGAAACTAAATTGTAAGGTTTATGTTTGCTTCAAATGGAAGAATGAAACAAAAGATTGGTTTCTTGTTGTAAATTCGTTCAATGCCAGAACTGAACTAGTATGGTAGAGGTGGGGTGCAAACGATGACATTACGGATGAGGAAATGGTGGGAATGGCATGGGCTAGGGGTGGACTTGTTGCAATGCACAAGAAGGAGAACTTAGGTCGGATTGGCGGTGATTTCAGCATTATTCACATGGCCTTTCTTTTATTGGTAGGTTTTGGATCCAGCCGAAGCTTCTAAGTCAATTTTAGAATGATGAGAAACAACAAAGAAAGTAATAAGATCCGTACAAAAAATGTTATAAAGAACTAAAAAGAAAAGTAGGCCCAAAACATTGTTGAGAGATTACAAATCTTGTGTAAGTCAATTACTTCCCTTAATTCAACCTAAAGGGATAACCACGGGTAGATGGGGAACGTTAGAGGCGTGTGGCAGTTGTTGGACCTGAGGGAAACTAAATGTAAGGTTTATGTGGGCGTCCAAAGCGAGGAATGAAACAATAGACGAGTTTCCTTGTGTAAATTGGTCCAGTGCAAGAACTAAACAAGTATGGTCAAGGTGGGGGTGTAAACGTTGAAATTTTCCTGATAAAAACGGTCTAAAAGGCTTCGGGTAGGGGCCGACTTGTTGCAACGGCCAGGAAGGATCGCCTTGGTGCCGATTGGCGGTGATTCGAGCATTATCGACATGGAAGTGTGTCATGTCTTTGATAAATCCTAATCATCTAATTGAATCTTAGAATGTTGGAAACGACAAGAAAATCATTATGATCAGAATGAAAAAAATGGTTATGAAGAACAAAAAAGGAGGTTAAACTCGAAAGATTGTTGAGAGATGACTAAATCTTGTGCAACTCGATTACATCCTTTGAATCAAGCTAAATGCTTAACGATGCGGCAGATGGGGAACCTTAGGGGAATGTGGCACATCTTGAAGTTGAGGAAACTAAATTGTAAGGTTTATGTTTGCTTCAAATCGAAGAATGAAACAAAAGATCGGTTTCTTGTTGTAAATTCGTTCAATGCCAGAACTGAACTAGTATGGTAGAGGTGGGGTGCAAACGATGACATTACGGATAAGGAAATGGTGTGAATGGCATGGGCTAGGGGCGGACTTGTCGCAATGCACAAGAAGGAGAACTTAGGTCGGATTGGCGGTGATTTCAGAATTATTCACATGGCCTTTCTTTTATTGACAGGTTTTGGATCTAGCCTAATCTTCTAAGTCAATCTTAGAATGATGAGAAACAACAAAGAAAGCAATAAGATCCGTATAAACAATGTTATAAAGAACTAAAAAGAAAAGTAGGCCCAAAACATTGTTGAGAGATTACTAATCTTGTGTAAGTCAATTACTTCCCTTAATTCAACCTAAAGGGATAACCACGGGTAGATGGGGAACGTTAGAGGCGTGTGGCAGTTGTTGGACCTGAGGGAAACTAAATGTAAGGTTTATGTGGGCGTCCAAAGCGAGGAATGAAACAATAGACGAGTTTCCTTGTGTAAATTGGTCCAGTGCAAGAACTAAACAAGTGTGGTCAAGGTGGGGTGTAAACGTTGAAATTTTCCTTATGAAAATGGTCTAAAAGGCTTCGTGTAGGGGCCAACTTGTTGCAACGGCCATGAAGGATCGCCTTGGTACCGATTGGCGGTGATTCGAGATTATCGACATGGAAGTGTGTCATGTCTTTGATAAAGCCAAATCATCTAATTCAATCTTAAAATGTTGGAAAACGACAAGAAAATCAATATGATCAAAATGAAGGAAATGGTTACGAAGAACAAAAAAGGAGGTTAAACTCGAAACAATGCTGAGAGATGACTAAATCTTGTGCAACTCGATTACATCCTTTGAATCAAGCAAAAAGCTTAACAATGCGGTATATGGGGAACCTTAGGGGCATGTGGCACTTCTTGAAGTTGAGGAAACTAAATTGTAAGGTTTATGTTTGCTTCAAATGGAAGAATGAAACAAAAGATTGGTTTCTTGTTGTAAATTCGTTCAATGCCAGAACTGAACTAGTATGGTAGAGGTGGGGTGCAAACGATGACATTACGGATGAGGAAATGGTGGGAATGGCATGGGCTAGGGGTGGACTTGTTGCAATGCACAAGAAGGAGAACTTAGGTCGGATTGGCGGTGATTTCAGCATTATTCACATGGCCTTTCTTTTATTGGTAGGTTTTGGATCCAGCCGAAGCTTCTAAGTCAATTTTAGAATGATGAGAAACAACAAAGAAAGTAATAAGATCCGTACAAAAAATGTTATAAAGAACTAAAAAGAAAAGTAGGCCCAAAACATTGTTGAGAGATTACAAATCTTGTGTAAGTCAATTACTTCCCTTAATTCAACCTAAAGGGATAACCACGGGTAGATGGGGAACGTTAGAGGCGTGTGGCAGTTGTTGGACCTGAGGGAAACTAAATGTAAGGTTTATGTGGGCGTCCAAAGCGAGGAATGAAACAATAGACGAGTTTCCTTGTGTAAATTGGTCCAGTGCAAGAACTAAACAAGTATGGTCAAGGTGGGGGTGTAAACGTTGAAATTTTCTTGATAAAAACGGTCTAAAAGGCTTCGGGTAGGGGCCGACTTGTTGCAACGGCCAGGAAGGATCGCCTTGGTGCCGATTGGCGGTGATTCGAGCATTATCGACATGGAAGTGTGTCATGTCTTTGATAAATCCTAATCATCTAATTGAATCTTAGAATGTTGGAAACGACAAGAAAATCATTATGATCAGAATGAAAAAAATGGTTATGAAGAACAAAAAAGGAGGTTAAACTCGAAAGATTGTTGAGAGATGACTAAATCTTGTGCAACTCGATTACATCCTTTGAATCAAGCTAAATGCTTAACGATGCGGCAGATGGGGAACCTTAGGGGAATGTGGCACATCTTGAAGTTGAGGAAACTAAATTGTAAGGTTTATGTTTGCTTCAAATCGAAGAATGAAACAAAAGATCGGTTTCTTGTTGTAAATTCGTTCAATGCCAGAACTGAACTAGTATGGTAGAGGTGGGGTGCAAACGATGACATTACGGATAAGGAAATGGTGTGAATGGCATGGGCTAGGGGCGGACTTGTCGCAATGCACAAGAAGGAGAACTTAGGTCGGATTGGCGGTGATTTCAGAATTATTCACATGGCCTTTCTTTTATTGACAGGTTTTGGATCTAGCCTAATCTTCTAAGTCAATCTTAGAATGATGAGAAACAACAAAGAAAGCAATAAGATCCGTATAAACAATGTTATAAAGAACTAAAAAGAAAAGTAGGCCCAAAACATTGTTGAGAGATTACTAATCTTGTGTAAGTCAATTACTTCCCTTAATTCAACCTAAAGGGATAACCACGGGTAGATGGGGAACGTTAGAGGCGTGTGGCAGTTGTTGGACCTGAGGGAAACTAAATGTAAGGTTTATGTGGGCGTCCAAAGCGAGGAATGAAACAATAGACGAGTTTCCTTGTGTAAATTGGTCCAGTGCAAGAACTAAACAAGTGTGGTCAAGGTGGGGTGTAAACGTTGAAATTTTCCTTATGAAAATGGTCTAAAAGGCTTCGTGTAGGGGCCAACTTGTTGCAACGGCCATGAAGGATCGCCTTGGTACCGATTGGCGGTGATTCGAGCATTATCGACATGGAAGTGTGTCATGTCTTTGATAAAGCCAAATCATCTAATTCAATCTTAAAATGTTGGAAAACGACAAGAAAATCAATATGATCAAAATGAAGGAAATGGTTACGAAGAACAAAAAAGGAGGTTAAACTCGAAACAATGCTGAGAGATGACTAAATCTTGTGCAACTCGATTACATCCTTTGAATCAAGCAAAAAGCTTAACAATGCGGTATATGGGGAACCTTAGGGGAATGTGGCACTTCTTGAAGTTGAGGAAACTAAATTGTAAGGTTTATGTTTGCTTCAAATGGAAGAATGAAACAAAAGATTGGTTTCTTGTTGTAAATTCGTTCAATGCCAGAACTGAACTAGTATGGTAGAGGTGGGGTGCAAACGATGACATTACGGATGAGGAAATGGTGGGAATGGCATGGGCTAGGGGTGGACTTGTTGCAATGCACAAGAAGGAGAACTTAGGTCGGATTGGCGGTGATTTCAGCATTATTCACATGGCCTTTCTTTTATTGGTAGGTTTTGGATCCAGCCGAAGCTTCTAAGTCAATTTTAGAATGATGAGAAACAACAAAGAAAGTAATAAGATCCGTACAAAAAATGTTATAAAGAACTAAAAAGAAAAGTAGGCCCAAAACATTGTTGAGAGATTACAAATCTTGTGTAAGTCAATTACTTCCCTTAATTCAACCTAAAGGGATAACCACGGGTAGATGGGGAACGTTAGAGGCGTGTGGCAGTTGTTGGACCTGAGGGAAACTAAATGTAAGGTTTATGTGGGCGTCCAAAGCGAGGAATGAAACAATAGACGAGTTTCCTTGTGTAAATTGGTCCAGTGCAAGAACTAAACAAGTATGGTCAAGGTGGGGGTGTAAACGTTGAAATTTTCTTGATAAAAACGGTCTAAAAGGCTTCGGGTAGGGGCCGACTTGTTGCAACGGCCAGGAAGGATCGCCTTGGTGCCGATTGGCGGTGATTCGAGCATTATCGACATGGAAGTGTGTCATGTCTTTGATAAATCCTAATCATCTAATTGAATCTTAGAATGTTGGAAACGACAAGAAAATCATTATGATCAGAATGAAAAAAATGGTTATGAAGAACAAAAAAGGAGGTTAAACTCGAAAGATTGTTGAGAGATGACTAAATCTTGTGCAACTCGATTACATCCTTTGAATCAAGCTAAATGCTTAACGATGCGGCAGATGGGGAACCTTAGGGGAATGTGGCACATCTTGAAGTTGAGGAAACTAAATTGTAAGGTTTATGTTTGCTTCAAATCGAAGAATGAAACAAAAGATCGGTTTCTTGTTGTAAATTCGTTCAATGCCAGAACTGAACTAGTATGGTAGAGGTGGGGTGCAAACGATGACATTACGGATAAGGAAATGGTGTGAATGGCATGGGCTAGGGGCGGACTTGTCGCAATGCACAAGAAGGAGACCGTAGGTCGGATTGGCGGTGATTTCAGAATTATTCACATGGCCTTTCTTTTATTGACAGGTTTTGGATCTAGCCTAATCTTCTAAGTCAATCTTAGAATGATGAGAAACAACAAAGAAAGCAATAAGATCCGTATAAACAATGTTATAAAGAACTAAAAAGAAAAGTAGGCCCAAAACATTGTTGAGAGATTACTAATCTTGTGTAAGTCAATTACTTCCCTTAATTCAACCTAAAGGGATAACCACGGGTAGATGGGGAACGTTAGAGGCGTGTGGCAGTTGTTGGACCTGAGGGAAACTAAATGTAAGGTTTATGTGGGCGTCCAAAGCGAGGAATGAAACAATAGACGAGTTTCCTTGTGTAAATTGGTCCAGTGCAAGAACTAAACAAGTGTGGTCAAGGTGGGGTGTAAACGTTGAAATTTTCCTTATGAAAATGGTCTAAAAGGCTTCGTGTAGGGGCCAACTTGTTGCAACGGCCATGAAGGATCGCCTTGGTACCGATTGGCGGTGATTCGAGCATTATCGACATGGAAGTGTGTCATGTCTTTGATAAAGCCAAATCATCTAATTCAATCTTAAAATGTTGGAAAACGACAAGAAAATCAATATGATCAAAATGAAGGAAATGGTTACGAAGAACAAAAAAGGAGGTTAAACTCGAAACAATGCTGAGAGATGACTAAATCTTGTGCAACTCGATTACATCCTTTGAATCAAGCAAAAAGCTTAACAATGCGGTATATGGGGAACCTTAGGGGAATGTGGCACTTCTTGAAGTTGAGGAAACTAAATTGTAAGGTTTATGTTTGCTTCAAATGGAAGAATGAAACAAAAGATTGGTTTCTTGTTGTAAATTCGTTCAATGCCAGAACTGAACTAGTATGGTAGAGGTGGGGTGCAAACGATGAAATTACGGATGAGGAAATGGTGGGAATGGCATGGGCTAGGGGTGGACTTGTTGCAATGCACAAGAAGGAGAACTTAGGTCGGATTGGCGGTGATTTCAGCATTATTCACATGGCCTTTCTTTTATTGGTAGGTTTTGGATCCAGCCGAAGCTTCTAAGTCAATTTTAGAATGATGAGAAACAACAAAGAAAGTAATAAGATCCGTACAAAAAATGTTATAAAGAACTAAAAAGAAAAGTAGGCCCAAAACATTGTTGAGAGATTACAAATCTTGTGTAAGTCAATTACTTCCCTTAATTCAACCTAAAGGGATAACCACGGGTAGATGGGGAACGTTAGAGGCGTGTGGCAGTTGTTGGACCTGAGGGAAACTAAATGTAAGGTTTATGTGGGCGTCCAAAGCGAGGAATGAAACAATAGACGAGTTTCCTTGTGTAAATTGGTCCAGTGCAAGAACTAAACAAGTATGGTCAAGGTGGGGGTGTAAACGTTGAAATTTTCTTGATAAAAAAGGTCTAAAAGGCTTCGGGTAGGGGCCGACTTGTTGCAACGGCCAGGAAGGATCGCCTTGGTGCCGATTGGCGGTGATTCGAGCATTATCGACATGGAAGTGTGTCATGTCTTTGATAAATCCTAATCATCTAATTGAATCTTAGAATGTTGGAAACGACAAGAAAATCATTATGATCAGAATGAAAAAAATGGTTATGAAGAACAAAAAAGGAGGTTAAACGCGAAAGATTGTTGAGAGATGACTAAATCTTGTGCAACTCGATTACATCCTTTGAATCAAGCTAAATGCTTAACGATGCGGCAGATGGGGAACCTTAGGGGAATGTGGCACATCTTGAAGTTGAGGAAACTAAATTGTAAGGTTTATGTTTGCTTCAAATCGAAGAATGAAACAAAAGATCGGTTTCTTGTTGTAAATTCGTTCAATGCCAGAACCGAACTAGTATGGTAGAGGTGGGGTGCAAACGATGACATTACGGATAAGGAAATGGTGTGAATGGCATGGGGTAGGGGCGGACTTGTCGCAATGCACAAGAAGGAGACCTTAGGTCGGATTGGCGGTGATTTCAGAATTATTCACATGGCCTTTCTTTTATTGACAGGTTTTGGATCTAGCCTAATCTTCTAAGTCAATCTTAGAATGATGAGAAACAACAAAGAAAGCAATAAGATCCGTATAAACAATGTTATAAAGAACTAAAAAGAAAAGTAGGCCCAAAACATTGTTGAGAGATTACTAATCTTGTGTAAGTCAATTACTTCCCTTAATTCAACCTAAAGGGATAACCACGGGTAGATGGGGAACGTTAGAGGCGTGTGGCAGTTGTTGGACCTGAGGGAAACTAAATGTAAGGTTTATGTGGGCGTCCAAAGCGAGGAATGAAACAATAGACGAGTTTCCTTGTGTAAATTGGTCCAGTGCAAGAACTAAACAAGTGTGGTCAAGGTGGGGTGTAAACGTTGAAATTTTCCTTATGAAAATGGTCTAAAAGGCTTCGTGTAGGGGCCAACTTGCTGCAACGGCCATGAAGGATCGCCTTGGTACCGATTGGCGGTGATTCGAGCATTATCGACATGGAAGTGTGTCATGTCTTTGATAAAGCCAAATCATCTAATTCAATCTTAAAATGTTGGAAAACGACAAGAAAATCAATATGATCAAAATGAAGGAAATGGTTACGAAGAACAAAAAAGGAGGTTAAACTCGAAACAATGCTGAGAGATGACTAAATCTTGTGCAACTCGATTACATCCTTTGAATCAAGCAAAAAGCTTAACAATGCGGTATATGGGGAACCTTAGGGGAATGTGGCACTTCTTGAAGTTGAGGAAACTAAATTGTAAGGTTTATGTTTGCTTCAAATGGAAGAATGAAACAAAAGATTGGTTTCTTGTTGTAAATTCGTTCAATGCCAGAACTGAACTAGTATGGTAGAGGTGGGGTGCAAACGATGACATTACGGATGAGGAAATGGTGGGAATGGCATGGGCTAGGGGTGGACTTGTTGCAATGCACAAGAAGGAGAACTTAGGTCGGATTGGCGGTGATTTCAGCATTATTCACATGGCCTTTCTTTTATTGGTAGGTTTTGGATCCAGCCGAAGCTTCTAAGTCAATTTTAGAATGATGAGAAACAACAAAGAAAGTAATAAGATCCGTACAAAAAATGTTATAAAGAACTAAAAAGAAAAGTAGGCCCAAAACATTGTTGAGAGATTACAAATCTTGTGTAAGTCAATTACTTCCCTTAATTCAACCTAAAGGGATAACCACGGGTAGATGGGGAACGTTAGAGGCGTGTGGCAGTTGTTGGACCTGAGGGAAACTAAATGTAAGGTTTATGTGGCCGTCCAAAGCGAGGAATGAAACAATAGACGAGTTTCCTTGTGTAAATTGGTCCAGTGCAAGAACTAAACAAGTATGGTCAAGGTGGGGGTGTAAACGTTGAAATTTTCTTGATAAAAACGGTCTAAAAGGCTTCGGGTAGGGGCCGACTTGTTGCAACGGCCAGGAAGGATCGCCTTGGTGCCGATTGGCGGTGATTCGAGCATTATCGACATGGAAGTGTGTCATGTCTTTGATAAATCCTAATCATCTAATTGAATCTTAGAATGTTGGAAACGACAAGAAAATCATTATGATCAGAATGAAAAAAATGGTTATGAAGAACAAAAAAGGAGGTTAAACGCGAAAGATTGTTGAGAGATGACTAAATCTTGTGCAACTCGATTACATCCTTTGAATCAAGCTAAATGCTTAACGATGCGGCAGATGGGGAACCTTAGGGGAATGTGGCACATCTTGAAGTTGAGGAAACTAAATTGTAAGGTTTATGTTTGCTTCAAATCGAAGAATGAAACAAAAGATCGGTTTCTTGTTGTAAATTCGTTCAATGCCAGAACTGACCTAGTATGGTAGAGGTGGGGTGCAAACGATGACATTACGGATAAGGAAATGGTGTGAATGGCATGGGCTAGGGGCGGACTTGTCGCAATGCACAAGAAGGAGAACTTAGGTCGGATTGGCGGTGATTTCAGAATTATTCACATGGCCTTTTTTTTATTGACAGGTTTTGGATCTAGCCTAATCTTCTAAGTCAATCTTAGAATGATGAGAAACAACAAAGAAAGCAATAAGATCCGTATAAACAATGTTATAAAGAACTAAAAAGAAAAGTAGGCCCAAAACATTGTTGAGAGATTACTAATCTTGTGTAAGTCAATTACTTCCCTTAATTCAACCTAAAGGGATAACCACGGGTAGATGGGGAACGTTAGAGGCGTGTGGCAGTTGTTGGACCTGAGGGAAACTAAATGTAAGGTTTATGTGGCCGTCCAAAGCGAGGAATGAAACAATAGACGAGTTTCCTTGTGTAAATTGGTCCAGTGCAAGAACTAAACAAGTGTGGTCAAGGTGGGGTGTAAACGTTGAAATTTTCCTTATGAAAATGGTCTAAAAGGCTTCGTGTAGGGGCCAACTTGTTGCAACGGCCATGAAGGATCGCCTTGGTACCCATTGGCGGTGATTCGAGCATTATCGACATGGAAGTGTGTCATGTCTTTGATAAAGCCAAATCATCTAATTCAATCTTAAAATGTTGGAAAACGACAAGAAAATCAATATGATCAAAATGAAGGAAATGGTTACGAAGAACAAAAAAGGAGGTTAAACTCGAAACAATGCTGAGAGATGACTAAATCTTGTGCAACTCGATTACATCCTTTGAATCAAGCAAAAAGCTTAACAATGCGGTATATGGGGAACCTTAGGGGAATGTGGCACTTCTTGAAGTTGAGGAAACTAAATTGTAAGGTTTATGTTTGCTTCAAATGGAAGAATGAAACGAAAGATTGGTTTCTTGTTGTAAATTCGTTCAATGCCAGAACTGAACTAGTATGGTAGAGGTGGGGTGCAAACGATGACATTACGGATGAGGAAATGGTGGGAATGGCATGGGCTAGGGGTGGACTTGTTGCAATGCACAAGAAGGAGAACTTAGGTCGGATTGGCGGTGATTTCAGCATTATTCACATGGCCTTTCTTTTATTGGTAGGTTTTGGATTCAGCCGAAGCTTCTAAGTCAATTTTAGAATGATGAGAAACAACAAAGAAAGTAATAAGATCCGTACAAAAAATGTTATAAAGAACTAAAAAGAAAAGTAGGCCCAAAACATTGTTGACAGATTACAAATCTTGTGTAAGTCAATTACTTCCCTTAATTCAACCTAAAGGGATAACCACGGGTAGATGGGGAACGTTAGAGGCGTGTGGCAGTTGTTGGACCTGAGGGAAACTAAATGTAAGGTTTATGTGGGCGTCCAAAGCGAGGAATGAAACAATAGACGAGTTTCCTTGTGTAAATTGGTCCAGTGCAAGAACTAAACAAGTATGGTCAAGGTGGGGGTGTAAACGTTGAAATTTTCTTGATAAAAACGGTCTAAAAGGCTTCGGGTAGGGGCCGACTTGTTGCAACGGCCAGGAAGGATCGCCTTGGTGCCGATTGGCGGTGATTCGAGCATTATCGACATGGAAGTGTGTCATGTCTTTGATAAATCCTAATCATCTAATTGAATCTTAGAATGTTGGAAACGACAAGAAAATCATTATGATCAGAATGAAAAAAATGGTTATGAAGAACAAAAAAGGAGGTTAAACGCGAAAGATTGTTGAGAGATGACTAAATCTTGTGCAACTCGATTACATCCTTTGAATCAAGCTAAATGCTTAACGATGCGGCAGATGGGGAACCTTAGGGGAATGTGGCACATCTTGAAGTTGAGGAAACTAAATTGTAAGGTTTATGTTTGCTTCAAATCGAAGAATGAAACAAAAGATCGGTTTCTTGTTGTAAATTCGTTCAATGCCAGAACTGAACTAGTATGGTAGAGGTGGGGTGCAAACGATGACATTACGGATAAGGAAATGGTGTGAATGGCATGGGCTAGGGGCGGACTTGTCGCAATGCACAAGAAGGAGAACTTAGGTCGGATTGGCGGTGATTTCAGAATTATTCACATGGCCTTTCTTTTATTGACAGGTTTTGGATCTAGCCTAATCTTCTAAGTCAATCTTAGAATGATGAGAAACAACAAAGAAAGCAATAAGATCCGTATAAACAATGTTATAAAGAACTAAAAAGAAAAGTAGGCCCAAAACATTGTTGAGAGATTACTAATCTTGTGTAAGTCAATTACTTCCCTTAATTCAACCTAAAGGGATAACCACGGGTAGATGGGGAACGTTAGAGGCGTGTGGCAGTTGTTGGACCTGAGGGAAACTAAATGTAAGGTTTAGGTGGGCGTCCAAAGCGAGGAATGAAACAATAGACGAGTTTCCTTGTGTAAATTGGTCCAGTGCAAGAACTAAACAAGTGTGGTCAAGGTGGGGTGTAAACGTTGAAATTTTCCTTATGAAAATGGTCTAAAAGGCTTCGTGTAGGGGCCAACTTGTTGCAACGGCCATGAAGGATCGCCTTGGTACCGATTGGCGGTGATTCGAGCATTATCGACATGGAAGTGTGTCATGTCTTTGATAAAGCCAAATCATCTAATTCAATCTTAAAATGTTGGAAAACGACAAGAAAATCAATATGATCAAAATGAAGGAAATGGTTACGAAGAACAAAAAAGGAGGTTAAACTCGAAACAATGCTGAGAGATGACTAAATCTTGTGCAACTCGATTACATCCTTTGAATCAAGCAAAAAGCTTAACAATGCGGTATATGGGGAACCTTAGGGGAATGTGGCACTTCTTGAAGTTGAGGAAACTAAATTGTAAGGTTTATGTTTGCTTCAAATGGAAGAATGAAACAAAAGATTGGTTTCTTGTTGTAAATTTGTTCAATGCCAGAACTGAACGAGTATGGTAGAGGTGGGGTGCAAACGATGACATTACGGATGAGGAAATGGTGGGAATGGCATGGGCTAGGGGTGGACTTGTTGCAATGCACAAGAAGGAGAACTTAGGTCGGATTGGCGGTGATTTCAGCATTATTCACATGGCCTTTCTTTTATTGGTAGGTTTTGGATCCAGCCGAAGCTTCTAAGTCAATTTTAGAATGATGAGAAACAACAAAGAAAGTAATAAGATCCGTACAAAAAATGTTATAAAGAACTAAAAAGAAAAGTAGGCCCAAAACATTGTTGAGAGATTACAAATCTTGTGTAAGTCAATTACTTCCCTTAATTCAACCTAAAGGGATAACCACGGGTAGATGGGGAACGTTAGAGGCGTGTGGCAGTTGTTGGACCTGAGGGAAACTAAATGTAAGGTTTATGTGGGCGTCCAAAGCGAGGAATGAAACAATAGACGAGTTTCCTTGTGTAAATTGGTCCAGTGCAAGAACTAAACAAGTATGGTCAAGGTGGGGGTGTAAACGTTGAAATTTTCTTGATAAAAACGGTCTAAAAGGCTTCGGGTAGGGGCCAACTTGTTGCAACGGCCAGGAAGGATCGCCTTGGTGCCGATTGGCGGTGATTCGAGCATTATCGACATGGAAGTGTGTCATGTCTTTGATAAATCCTAATCATCTAATTGAATCTTAGAATGTTGGAAACGACAAGAAAATCATTATGATCAGAATGAAAAAAATGGTTATGAAGAACAAAAAAGGAGGTTAAACGCGAAAGATTGTTGAGAGATGACTAAATCTTGTGCAACTCGATTACATCCTTTGAATCAAGCTAAATGCTTAACGATGCGGCAGATGGGGAACCTTAGGGGAATGTGGCACATCTTGAAGTTGAGGAAACTAAATTGTAAGGTTTATGTTTGCTTCAAATCGAAGAATGAAACAAAAGATCGGTTTCTTGTTGTAAATTCGTTCAATGCCAGAACCGAACTAGTATGGTAGAGGTGGGGTGCAAACGATGACATTACGGATAAGGAAATGGTGTGAATGGCATGGGCTAGGGGCGGACTTGTCGCAATGCACAAGAAGGAGAACTTAGGTCGGATTGGCGGTGATTTCAGAATTATTCACATGGCCTTTCTTTTATTGACAGGTTTTGGATCTAGCCTAATCTTCTAAGTCAATCTTAGAATGATGAGAAACAACAAAGAAAGCAATAAGATCCGTATAAACAATGTTATAAAGAACTAAAAAGAGAAGTAGGCCCAAAACATTGTTGAGAGATTACTAATCTTGTGTAAGTCAATTACTTCCCTTAATTCAACCTAAAGGGATAACCACGGGTAGATGGGGAACGTTAGAGGCGTGTGGCAGTTGTTGGACCTGAGGGAAACTAAATGTAAGGTTTATGTGGGCGTCCAAAGCGAGGAATGAAACAATAGACAAGTTTCCATGTGTAAATTGGTCTAGTGCAAGAACTAAACAAGTGTGGTCAAGGTGGGGTGTAAACGTTGAAATTTTCCTTATGAAAATGGTCTAAAAGGCTTCGTGTAGGGGCCAACTTGTTGCAACGGCCATGAAGGATCGCCTTGGTACCGATTGGCGGTGATTCGAGCATTATCGACATGGAAGTGTGTCATGTCTTTGATAAAGCCAAATCATCTAATTCAATCTTAAAATGTTGGAAAACGACAAGAAAATCAATATGATCAAAATGAAGGAAATGGTTACGAAGAACAAAAAAGGAGGTTAAACTCGAAACAATGCTGAGAGATGACTAAATCTTGTGCAACTCGATTACATCCTTTGAATCAAGCAAAAAGCTTAACAATGCGGTATATGGGGAACCTTAGGGGAATGTGGCACTTCTTGAAGTTGAGGAAACTAAATTGTAAGGTTTATGTTTGCTTCAAATGGAAGAATGAAACAAAAGATTGGTTTCTTGTTGTAAATTCGTTCAATGCCAGAACTGAACTAGTATGGTAGAGGTGGGGTGCAAACGATGAAATTACGGATGAGGAAATGGTGGGAATGGCATGGGCTAGGGGTGGACTTGTTGCAATGCACAAGAAGGAGAACTTAGGTCGGATTGGCGGTGATTTCAGCATTATTCACATGGCCTTTCTTTTATTGGTAGGTTTTGGATCCAGCCGAAGCTTCTAAGTCAATTTTAGAATGATGAGAAACAACAAAGAAAGTAATAAGATCCGTACAAAAAATGTTATAAAGAACTAAAAAGAAAAGTAGGCCCAAAACATTGTTGAGAGATTACAAATCTTGTGTAAGTCAATTACTTCCCTTAATCCAACCTAAAGGGATAACCACGGGTAGATGGGGAACGTTAGAGGCGTGTGGCAGTTGTTGGACCTGAGGGAAACTAAATGTAAGGTTTATGTGGGCGTCCAAAGCGAGGAATGAAACAATAGACGAGTTTCCTTGTGTAAATTGGTCCAGTGCAAGAACTAAACAAGTATGGTCAAGGTGGGGGTGTAAACGTTGAAATTTTCTTGATAAAAAAGGTCTAAAAGGCTTCGGGTAGGGGCCGACTTGTTGCAACGGCCAGGAAGGATCGCCTTGGTGCCGATTGGCGGTGATTCGAGCATTATCGACATGGAAGTGTGTCATGTCTTTGATAAATCCTAATCATCTAATTGAATCTTAGAATGTTGGAAACGACAAGAAAATCATTATGATCAGAATGAAAAAAATGGTTATGAAGAACAAAAAAGGAGGTTAAACGCGAAAGATTGTTGAGAGATGACTAAATCTTGTGCAACTCGATTACATCCTTTGAATCAAGCTAAATGCTTAACGATGCGGCAGATGGGGAACCTTAGGGGAATGTGGCACATCTTGAAGTTGAGGAAACTAAATTGTAAGGTTTATGTTTGCTTCAAATCGAAGAATGAAACAAAAGATCGGTTTCTTGTTGTAAATTCGTTCAATGCCAGAACCGAACTAGTATGGTAGAGGTGGGGTGCAAACGATGACATTACGGATAAGGAAATGGTGTGAATGGCATGGGGTAGGGGCGGACTTGTCGCAATGCACAAGAAGGAGACCTTAGGTCGGATTGGCGGTGATTTCAGAATTATTCACATGGCCTTTCTTTTATTGACAGGTTTTGGATCTAGCCTAATCTTCTAAGTCAATCTTAGAATGATGAGAAACAACAAAGAAAGCAATAAGATCCGTATAAACAATGTTATAAAGAACTAAAAAGAAAAGTAGGCCCAAAACATTGTTGAGAGATTACTAATCTTGTGTAAGTCAATTACTTCCCTTAATTCAACCTAAAGGGATAACCACGGGTAGATGGGGAACGTTAGAGGCGTGTGGCAGTTGTTGGACCTGAGGGAAACTAAATGTAAGGTTTATGTGGGCGTCCAAAGCGAGGAATGAAACAATAGACGAGTTTCCTTGTGTAAATTGGTCCAGTGCAAGAACTAAACAAGTGTGGTCAAGGTGGGGTGTAAACGTTGAAATTTTCCTTATGAAAATGGTCTAAAAGGCTTCGTGTAGGGGCCAACTTGTTGCAACGGCCATGAAGGATCGCCTTGGTACCGATTGGCGGTGATTCGAGCATTATCGACATGGAAGTGTGTCATGTCTTTGATAAAGCCAAATCATCTAATTCAATCTTAAAATGTTGGAAAACGACAAGAAAATCAATATGATCAAAATGAAGGAAATGGTTACGAAGAACAAAAAAGGAGGTTAAACTCGAAACAATGCTGAGAGATGACTAAATCTTGTGCAACTCGATTACATCCTTTGAATCAAGCAAAAAGCTTAACAATGCGGTATATGGGGAACCTTAGGGGAATGTGGCACTTCTTGAAGTTGAGGAAACTAAATTGTAAGGTTTATGTTTGCTTCAAATGGAAGAATGAAACAAAAGATTGGTTTCTTGTTGTAAATTTGTTCAATGCCAGAACTGAACTAGTATGGTAGAGGTGGGGTGCAAACGATGACATTACGGATGAGGAAATGGTGGGAATGGCATGGGCTAGGGGTGGACTTGTTGCAATGCACAAGAAGGAGAACTTAGGTCGGATTGGCGGTGATTTCAGCATTATTCACATGGCCTTTCTTTTATTGGTAGGTTTTGGATCCAGCCGAAGCTTCTAAGTCAATTTTAGAATGATGAGAAACAACAAAGAAAGTAATAAGATCCGTACAAAAAATGTTATAAAGAACTAAAAAGAAAAGTAGGCCCAAAACATTGTTGAGAGATTACAAATCTTGTGTAAGTCAATTACTTCCCTTAATTCAACCTAAAGGGATAACCACGGGTAGATGGGGAACGTTAGAGGCGTGTGGCAGTTGTTGGACCTGAGGGAAACTAAATGTAAGGTTTATGTGGGCGTCCAAAGCGAGGAATGAAACAATAGACGAGTTTCCTTGTGTAAATTGGTCCAGTGCAAGAACTAAACAAGTATGGTCAAGGTGGGGGTGTAAACGTTGAAATTTTCTTGATAAAAACGGTCTAAAAGGCTTCGGGTAGGGGCCGACTTGTTGCAACGGCCAGGAAGGATCGCCTTGGTGCCGATTGGCGGTGATTCGAGCATTATCGACATGGAAGTGTGTCATGTCTTTGATAAATCCTAATCATCTAATTGAATCTTAGAATGTTGGAAACGACAAGAAAATCATTATGATCAGAATGAAAAAAATGGTTATGAAGAACAAAAAAGGAGGTTAAACGCGAAAGATTGTTGAGAGATGACTAAATCTTGTGCAACTCGATTACATCCTTTGAATCAAGCTAAATGCTTAACGATGCGGCAGATGGGGAACCTTAGGGGAATGTGGCACATCTTGAAGTTGAGGAAACTAAATTGTAAGGTTTATGTTTGCTTCAAATCGAAGAATGAAACAAAAGATCGGTTTCTTGTTGTAAATTCGTTCAATGCCAGAACCGAACTAGTATGGTAGAGGTGGGGTGCAAACGATGACATTACGGATAAGGAAATGGTGTGAATGGCATGGGCTAGGGGCGGACTTGTCGCAATGCACAAGAAGGAGAACTTAGGTCGGATTGGCGGTGATTTCAGAATTATTCACATGGCCTTTCTTTTATTGACAGGTTTTGGATCTAGCCTAATCTTCTAAGTCAATCTTAGAATGATGAGAAACAACAAAGAAAGCAATAAGATCCGTATAAACAATGTTATAAAGAACTAAAAAGAGAAGTAGGCCCAAAACATTGTTGAGAGATTACTAATCTTGTGTAAGTCAATTACTTCCCTTAATTCAACCTAAAGGGATAACCACGGGTAGATGGGGAACGTTAGAGGCGTGTGGCAGTTGTTGGACCTGAGGGAAACTAAATGTAAGGTTTATGTGGGCGTCCAAAGCGAGGAATGAAACAATAGACGAGTTTCCATGTGTAAATTGGTCCAGTGCAAGAACTAAACAAGTGTGGTCAAGGTGGGGTGTAAACGTTGAAATTTTCCTTATGAAAATGGTCTAAAAGGCTTCGTGTAGGGGCCAACTTGTTGCAACGGCCATGAAGGATCGCCTTGGTACCGATTGGCGGTGATTCGAGCATTATCGACATGGAAGTGTGTCATGTCTTTGATAAAGCCAAATCATCTAATTCAATCTTAAAATGTTGGAAAACGACAAGAAAATCAATATGATCAAAATGAAGGAAATGGTTACGAAGAACAAAAAAGGAGGTTAAACTCGAAACAATGCTGAGAGATGACTAAATCTTGTGCAACTCGATTACATCCTTTGAATCAAGCAAAAAGCTTAACAATGCGGTATATGGGGAACCTTAGGGGAATGTGGCACTTCTTGAAGTTGAGGAAACTAAATTGTAAGGTTTATGTTTGCTTCAAATGGAAGAATGAAACAAAAGATTGGTTTCTTGTTGTAAATTCGTTCAATGCCAGAACTGAACTAGTATGGTAGAGGTGGGGTGCAAACGATGACATTACGGATGAGGAAATGGTGGGAATGGCATGGGCTAGGGGTGGACTTGTTGCAATGCACAAGAAGGAGAACTTAGGTCGGATTGGCGGTGATTTCAGCATTATTCACATGGCCTTTCTTTTATTGGTAGGTTTTGGATCCAGCCGAAGCTTCTAAGTCAATTTTAGAATGATGAGAAACAACAAAGAAAGTAATAAGATCCGTACAAAAAATGTTATAAAGAACTAAAAAGAAAAGTAGGCCCAAAACATTGTTGAGAGATTACAAATCTTGTGTAAGTCAATTACTTCCCTTAATTCAACCTAAAGGGATAACCACGGGTAGATGGGGAACGTTAGAGGCGTGTGGCAGTTGTTGGACCTGAGGGAAACTAAATGTAAGGTTTATGTGGGCGTCCAAAGCGAGGAATGAAACAATAGACGAGTTTCCTTGTGTAAATTGGTCCAGTGCAAGAACTAAACAAGTATGGTCAAGGTGGGGGTGTAAACGTTGAAATTTTCTTGATAAAAACGGTCTAAAAGGCTTCGGGTAGGGGCCAACTTGTTGCAACGGCCAGGAAGGATCGCCTTGGTGCCGATTGGCGGTGATTCGAGCATTATCGACATGGAAGTGTGTCATGTCTTTGATAAATCCTAATCATCTAATTGAATCTTAGAATGTTGGAAACGACAAGAAAATCATTATGATCAGAATGAAAAAAATGGTTATGAAGAACAAAAAAGGAGGTTAAACGCGAAAGATTGTTGAGAGATGACTAAATCTTGTGCAACTCGATTACATCCTTTGAATCAAGCTAAATGCTTAACGATGCGGCAGATGGGGAACCTTAGGGGAATGTGGCACATCTTGAAGTTGAGGAAACTAAATTGTAAGGTTTATGTTTGCTTCAAATCGAAGAATGAAACAAAAGATCGGTTTCTTGTTGTAAATTCGTTCAATGCCAGAACCGAACTAGTATGGTAGAGGTGGGGTGCAAACGATGACATTACGGATAAGGAAATGGTGTGAATGGCATGGGCTAGGGGCGGACTTGTCGCAATGCACAAGAAGGAGAACTTAGGTCGGATTGGCGGTGATTTCAGAATTTTTCACATGGCCTTTCTTTTATTGACAGGTTTTGGATCTAGCCTAATCTTCTAAGTCAATCTTAGAATGATGAGAAACAACAAAGAAAGCAATAAGATCCGTATAAACAATGTTATAAAGAACTAAAAAGAGAAGTAGGCCCAAAACATTGTTGAGAGATTACTAATCTTGTGTAAGTCAATTACTTCCCTTAATTCAACCTAAAGGGATAACCACGGGTAGATGGGGAACGTTAGAGGCGTGTGGCAGTTGTTGGACCTGAGGGAAACTAAATGTAAGGTTTATGTGGGCGTCCAAAGCGAGGAATGAAACAATAGACGAGTTTCCTTGTGTAAATTGGTCCAGTGCAAGAACTAAACAAGTGTGGTCAAGGTGGGGTGTAAACGTTGAAATTTTCCTTATGAAAATGGTCTAAAAGGCTTCGTGTAGGGGCCAACTTGTTGCAACGGCCATGAAGGATCGCCTTGGTACCGATTGGCGGTGATTCGAGCATTATCGACATGGAAGTGTGTCATGTCTTTGATAAAGCCAAATCATCTAATTCAATCTTAAAATGTTGGAAAACGACAAGAAAATCAATATGATCAAAATGAAGGAAATGGTTACGAAGAACAAAAAAGGAGGTTAAACTCGAAACAATGCTGAGAGATGACTAAATCTTGTGCAACTCGATTACATCCTTTGAATCAAGCAAAAAGCTTAACAATGCGGTATATGGGGAACCTTAGGGGAATGTGGCACTTCTTGAAGTTGAGGAAACTAAATTGTAAGGTTTATGTTTGCTTCAAATGGAAGAATGAAACAAAAGATTGGTTTCTTGTTGTAAATTCGTTCAATGCCAGAACTGAACTAGTATGGTAGAGGTGGGGTGCAAACGATGACATTACGGATGAGGAAATGGTGGGAATGGCATGGGCTAGGGGTGGACTTGTTGCAATGCACAAGAAGGAGAACTTAGGTCGGATTGGCGGTGATTTCAGCATTATTCACATGGCCTTTCTTTTATTGGTAGGTTTTGGATCCAGCCGAAGCTTCTAAGTCAATTTTAGAATGATGAGAAACAACAAAGAAAGTAATAAGATCCGTACAAAAAATGTTATAAAGAACTAAAAAGAAAAGTAGGCCCAAAACATTGTTGAGAGATTACAAATCTTGTGTAAGTCAATTACTTCCCTTAATTCAACCTAAAGGGATAACCACGGGTAGATGGGGAACGTTAGAGGCGTGTGGCAGTTGTTGGACCTGAAGGAAACTAAATGTAAGGTTTATGTGGGCGTCCAAAGCGAGGAATGAAACAATAGACGAGTTTCCTTGTGTAAATTGGTCCAGTGCAAGAACTAAACAAGTATGGTCAAGGTGGGGGTGTAAACGTTGAAATTTTCTTGATAAAAACGGTCTAAAAGGCTTCGGGTAGGGGCCAACTTGTTGCAACGGCCAGGAAGGATCGCCTTGGTGCCGATTGGCGGTGATTCGAGCATTATCGACATGGAAGTGTGTCATGTCTTTGATAAATCCTAATCATCTAATTGAATCTTAGAATGTTGGAAACGACAAGAAAATCATTATGATCAGAATGAAAAAAATGGTTATGAAGAACAAAAAAGGAGGTTAAACTCGAAAGATTGTTGAGAGATGACTAAATCTTGTGCAACTCGATTACATCCTTTGAATCAAGCTAAATGCTTAACGATGCGGCAGATGGGGAACCTTACGGGAATGTGGCACATCTTGAAGTTGAGGAAACTAAATTGTAAGGTTTATGTTTGCTTCAAATCGAAGAATGAAACAAAAGATCAGTTTCTTGTTGTAAATTCGTTCAATGCCAGAACCGAACTAGTATGGTAGAGGTGGGGTGCAAACGATGACATTACGGATAAGGAAATGGTGTGAATGGCATGGGCTAGGGGCGGACTTGTCGCAATGCACAAGAAGGAGAACTTAGGTCGGATTGGCGGTGATTTCAGAATTATTCACATGGCCTTTCTTTTATTGACAGGTTTTGGATCTAGCCTAATCTTCTAAGTCAATCTTAGAATGATGAGAAACAACAAAGAAAGCAATAAGATCCGTATAAACAATGTTATAAAGAACTAAAAAGAAAAGTAGGCCCAAAACATTGTTGAGAGATTACTAATCTTGTGTAAGTCAATTACTTCCCTTAATTCAACCTAAAGGGATAACCACGGGTAGATGGGGAACGTTAGAGGCGTGTGGCAGTTGTTGGACCTGAGGGAAACTAAATGTAAGGTTTATGTGGGCGTCCAAAGCGAGGAATGAAACAATAGACGAGTTTCCTTGTGTAAATTGGTCCAGTGCAAGAACTAAACAAGTGTGGTCAAGGTGGGGTGTAAACGTTGAAATTTTCCTTATGAAAATGGTCTAAAAGGCTTCGTGTAGGGGCCAACTTGTTGCAACGGCCATGAAGGATCGCCTTGGTACCGATTGGCGGTGATTCGAGCATTATCGACATGGAAGTGTGTCATGTCTTTGATAAAGCCAAATCATCTAATTCAATCTGAAAATGTTGGAAAACGACAAGAAAATCAATATGATCAAAATGAAGGAAATGGTTACGAAGAACAAAAAAGGAGGTTAAACTCGAAACAATGCTGAGAGATGACTAAATCTTGTGCAACTCGATTACATCCTTTGAATCAAGCAAAAAGCTTAACAATGCGGTATATGGGGAACCTTAGGGGAATGTGGCACTTCTTGAAGTTGAGGAAACTAAATTGTAAGGTTTATGTTTGCTTCAAATGGAAGAATGAAACAAAAGATTGGTTTCTTGTTGTAAATTCGTTCAATGCCAGAACTGAACTAGTATGGTAGAGGTGGGGTGCAAACGATGACATTACGGATGAGGAAATGGTGGGAATGGCATGGGCTAGGGGTGGACTTGTTGCAATGCACAAGAAGGAGAACTTAGGTCGGATTGGCGGTGATTTCAGCATTATTCACATGGCCTTTCTTTTATTGGTAGGTTTTGGATCCAGCCGAAGCTTCTAAGTCAATTTTAGAATGATGAGAAACAACAAAGAAAGTAATAAGATCCGTACAAAAAATGTTATAAAGAACTAAAAAGAAAAGTAGGCCCAAAACATTGTTGAGAGATTACAAATCTTGTGTAAGTCAATTACTTCCCTTAATTCAACCTAAAGGGATAACCACGGGTAGATGGGGAACGTTAGAGGCGTGTGGCAGTTGTTGGACCTGAGGGAAACTAAATGTAAGGTTTATGTGGGCGTCCAAAGCGAGGAATGAAACAATAGACGAGTTTCCTTGTGTAAATTGGTCCAGTGCAAGAACTAAACAAGTATGGTCAAGGTGGGGGTGTAAACGTTGAAATTTTCTTGATAAAAACGGTCTAAAAGGCTTCGGGTAGGGGCCAACTTGTTGCAACGGCCAGGAAGGATCGCCTTGGTGCCGATTGGCGGTGATTCGAGCATTATCGACATGGAAGTGTGTCATGTCTTTGATAAATCCTAATCATCTAATTGAATCTTAGAATGTTGGAAAGGACAAGAAAATCATTATGATCAGAATGAAAAAAATGGTTATGAAGAACAAAAAAGGAGGTTAAACTCGAAAGATTGTTGAGAGATGACTAAATCTTGTGCAACTCGATTACATCCTTTGAATCAAGCTAAATGCTTAACAATGCGGCAGATGGGGAACCTTAGGGGAATGTGGCACATCTTGAAGTTGAGGAAACTAAATTGTAAGGTTTATGTTTGCTTCAAATCGAAGAATGAAACAAAAGATCAGTTTCTTGTTGTAAATTCGTTCAATGCCAGAACCGAACTAGTATGGTAGAGGTGGGGTGCAAACGATGACATTACGGATAAGGAAATGGTGTGAATGGCATGGGCTAGGGGCGGACTTGTCGCAATGCACAAGAAGGAGAACTTAGGTCGGATTGGCGGTGATTTCAGAATTATTCACATGGCCTTTCTTTTATTGACAGGTTTTGGATCTAGCCTAATCTTCTAAGTCAATCTTAGAATGATGAGAAACAACAAAGAAAGCAATAAGATCCGTATAAACAATGTTATAAAGAACTAAAAAGAAAAGTAGGCCCAAAACATTGTTGAGAGATTACTAATCTTGTGTAAGTCAATTACTTCCCTTAATTCAACCTAAAGGGATAACCACGGGTAGATGGGGAACGTTAGAGGCGTGTGGCAGTTGTTGGACCTGAGGGAAACTAAATGTAAGGTTTATGTGGGCGTCCAAAGCGAGGAATGAAACAATAGACGAGTTTCCTTGTGTAAATTGGTCCAGTGCAAGAACTAAACAAGTGTGGTCAAGGTGGGGTGTAAACGTTGAAATTTTCCTTATGAAAATGGTCTAAAAGGCTTCGTGTAGGGGCCAACTTGTTGCAACGGCCATGAAGGATCGCCTTGGTACCGATTGGCGGTGATTCGAGCATTATCGACATGGAAGTGTGTCATGTCTTTGATAAAGCCAAATCATCTAATTCAATCTGAAAATGTTGGAAAACGACAAGAAAATCAATATGATCAAAATGAAGGAAATGGTTACGAAGAACAAAAAAGGAGGTTAAACTCGAAACAATGCTGAGAGATGACTAAATCTTGTGCAACTCGATTACATCCTTTGAATCAAGCAAAAAGCTTAACAATGCGGTATATGGGGAACCTTAGGGGAATGTGGCACTTCTTGAAGTTGAGGAAACTAAATTGTAAGGTTTATGTTTGCTTCAAATGGAAGAATGAAACAAAAGATTGGTTTCTTGTTGTAAATTCGTTCAATGCCAGAACTGAACTAGTATGGTAGAGGTGGGGTGCAAACGATGACATTACGGATGAGGAAATGGTGGGAATGGCATGGGCTAGGGGTGGACTTGTTGCAATGCACAAGAAGGAGAACTTAGGTCGGATTGGCGGTGATTTCAGCATTATTCACATGGCCTTTCTTTTATTGGTAGGTTTTGGATCCAGCCGAAGCTTCTAAGTCAATTTTAGAATGATGAGAAACAACAAAGAAAGTAATAAGATCCGTACAAAAAATGTTATAAAGAACTAAAAAGAAAAGTAGGCCCAAAACATTGTTGAGAGATTACAAATCTTGTGTAAGTCAATTACTTCCCTTAATTCAACCTAAAGGGATAACCACGGGTAGATGGGGAACGTTAGAGGCGTGTGGCAGTTGTTGGACCTGAGGGAAACTAAATGTAAGGTTTATGTGGGCGTCCAAAGCGAGGAATGAAACAATAGACGAGTTTCCTTGTGTAAATTGGTCCAGTGCAAGAACTAAACAAGTATGGTCAAGGTGGGGGTGTAAACGTTGAAATTTTCTTGATAAAAACGGTCTAAAAGGCTTCGGGTAGGGGCCAACTTGTTGCAACGGCCAGGAAGGATCGCCTTGGTGCCGATTGGCGGTGATTCGAGCATTATCGACATGGAAGTGTGTCATGTCTTTGATAAATCCTAATCATCTAATTGAATCTTAGAATGTTGGAAACGACAAGAAAATCATTATGATCAGAATGAAAAAAATGGTTATGAAGAACAAAAAAGGAGGTTAAACTCGAAAGATTGTTGAGAGATGACTAAATCTTGTGCAACTCGATTACATCCTTTGAATCAAGCTAAATGCTTAACGATGCGGCAGATGGGGAACCTTAGGGGAATGTGGCACATCTTGAAGTTGAGGAAACTAAATTGTAAGGTTTATGTTTGCTTCAAATCGAAGAATGAAACAAAAGATCGGTTTCTTGTTGTAAATTCGTTCAATGCCAGAACCGAACTAGTATGGTAGAGGTGGGGTGCAAACGATGACATTACGGATAAGGAAATGGTGTGAATGGCATGGGCTAGGGGCGGACTTGTCGCAATGCACAAGAAGGAGAACTTAGGTCGGATTGGCGGTGATTTCAGAATTATTCACATGGCCTTTCTTTTATTGACAGGTTTTGGATCTAGCCTAATCTTCTAAGTCAATCTTAGAATGATGAGAAACAACAAAGAAAGCAATAAGATCCGTATAAACAATGTTATAAAGAACTAAAAAGAAAAGTAGGCCCAAAACATTGTTGAGAGATTACTAATCTTGTGTAAGTCAATTACTTCCCTTAATTCAACCTAAAGGGATAACCACGGGTAGATGGGGAACGTTAGAGGCGTGTGGCAGTTGTTGGACCTGAGGGAAACTAAATGTAAGGTTTATGTGGGCGTCCAAAGCGAGGAATGAAACAATAGACGAGTTTCCTTGTGTAAATTGGTCCAGTGCAAGAACTAAAAAAGTGTGGTCAAGGTGGGGTGTAAACGTTGAAATTTTCCTTATGAAAATGGTCTAAAAGGCTTCGTGTAGGGGCCAACTTGTTGCAACGGCCATGAAGGATCGCCTTGGTACCGATTGGCGGTGATTCGAGCATTATCGACATGGAAGTGTGTCATGTCTTTGATAAAGCCAAATCATCTAATTCAATCTGAAAATGTTGGAAAACGACAAGAAAATCAATATGATCAAAAGGAAGGAAATGGTTACGAAGAACAAAAAAGGAGGTTAAACTCGAAACAATGCTGAGAGATGACTAAATCTTGTGCAACTCGATTACATCCTTTGAATCAAGCAAAAAGCTTAACAATGCGGTATATGGGGAACCTTAGGGGAATGTGGCACTTCTTGAAGTTGAGGAAACTAAATTGTAAGGTTTATGTTTGCTTCAAATGGAAGAATGAAACAAAAGATTGGTTTCTTGTTGTAAATTCGTTCAATGCCAGAACTGAACTAGTATGGTAGAGGTGGGGTGCAAACGATGACATTACGGATGAGGAAATGGTGGGAATGGCATGGGCTAGGGGTGGACTTGTTGCAATGCACAAGAAGGAGAACTTAGGTCGGATTGGCGGTGATTTCAGCATTATTCACATGGCCTTTCTTTTATTGGTAGGTTTTGGATCCAGCCGAAGCTTCTAAGTCAATTTTAGAATGATGAGAAACAACAAAGAAAGTAATAAGATCCGTACAAAAAATGTTATAAAGAACTAAAAAGAAAAGTAGGCCCAAAACATTGTTGAGAGATTACAAATCTTGTGTAAGTCAATTACTTCCCTTAATTCAACCTAAAGGGATAACCACGGGTAGATGGGGAACGTTAGAGGCGTGTGGCAGTTGTTGGACCTGAGGGAAACTAAATGTAAGGTTTATGTGGGCGTCCAAAGCGAGGAATGAAACAATAGACGAGTTTCCTTGTGTAAATTGGTCCAGTGCAAGAACTAAACAAGTATGGTCAAGGTGGGGGTGTAAACGTTGAAATTTTCTTGATAAAAACGGTCTAAAAGGCTTCGGGTAGGGGCCAACTTGTTGCAACGGCCAGGAAGGATCGCCTTGGTGCCGATTGGCGGTGATTCGAGCATTATCGACATGGAAGTGTGTCATGTCTTTGATAAATCCTAATCATCTAATTGAATCTTAGAATGTTGGAAACGACAAGAAAATCATTATGATCAGAATGAAAAAAATGGTTATGAAGAACAAAAAAGGAGGTTAAACTCGAAAGATTGTTGAGAGATGACTAAATCTTGTGCAACTCGATTACATCCTTTGAATCAAGCTAAATGCTTAACGATGCGGCAGATGGGGAACCTTAGGGGAATGTGGCACATCTTGAAGTTGAGGAAACTAAATTGTAAGGTTTATGTTTGCTTCAAATCGAAGAATGAAACAAAAGATCGGTTTCTTGTTGTAAATTCGTTCAATGCCAGAACCGAACTAGTATGGTAGAGGTGGGGTGCAAACGATGACATTACGGATAAGGAAATGGTGTGAATGGCATGGGCTAGGGGCGGACTTGTCGCAATGCACAAGAAGGAGAACTTAGGTCGGATTGGCGGTGATTTCAGAATTATTCACATGGCCTTTCTTTTATTGACAGGTTTTGGATCTAGCCTAATCTTCTAAGTCAATCTTAGAATGATGAGAAACAACAAAGAAAGCAATAAGATCCGTATAAACAATGTTATAAAGAACTAAAAAGAAAAGTAGGCCCAAAACATTGTTGAGAGATTACTAATCTTGTGTAAGTCAATTACTTCCCTTAATTCAACCTAAAGGGATAACCACGGGTAGATGGGGAACGTTAGAGGCGTGTGGCAGTTGTTGGACCTGAGGGAAACTAAATGTAAGGTTTATGTGGGCGTCCAAAGCGAGGAATGAAACAATAGACGAGTTTCCTTGTGTAAATTGGTCCAGTGCAAGAACTAAACAAGTGTGGTCAAGGTGGGGTGTAAACGTTGAAATTTTCCTTATGAAAATGGTCTAAAAGGCTTCGTGTAGGGGCCAACTTGTTGCAACGGCCATGAAGGATCGCCTTGGTACCGATTGGCGGTGATTCGAGCATTATCGACATGGAAGTGTGTCATGTCTTTGATAAAGCCAAATCATCTAATTCAATCTTAAAATGTTGGAAAACGACAAGAAAATCAATATGATCAAAATGAAGGAAATGGTAACGAAGAACAAAAAAGGAGGTTAAACTCGAAACAATGCTGAGAGATGACTAAATCTTGTGCAACTCGATTACATCCTTTGAATCAAGCAAAAAGCTTAAAGATGCGGTATATGGGGAACCTTAGGGGAATGTGGCACTTCTTGAAGTTGAGGAAACTAAATTGTAAGGTTTATGTTTGCTTCAAATGGAAGAATGAAACAAAAGATTGGTTTCTTGTTGTAAATTCGTTCAATGCCAGAACTGAACTAGTATGGTAGAGGTGGGGTGCAAACGATGACATTACGGATGAGGAAATGGTGGGAATGGCATGGGCTAGGGGTGGACTTGTTGCAATGCACAAGAAGGAGAACTTAGGTCGGATTGGCGGTGATTTCAGCATTATTCACATGGCCTTTCTTTTATTGGTAGGTTTTGGATCCAGCCGAAGCTTCTAAGTCAATTTTAGAATGATGAGAAACAACAAAGAAAGTAATAAGATCCGTACAAAAAATGTTATAAAGAACTAAAAAGAAAAGTAGGCCCAAAACATTGTTGAGAGATTACTAATCTTGTGTAAGTCAATTACTTCCCTTAATTCAACCTAAAGGGATAACCACGGGTAGATGGGGAACGTTAGAGGCGTGTGGCAGTTGTTGGACCTGAGGGAAACTAAATGTAAGGTTTATGTGGGCGTCCAAAGCGAGGAATGAAACAATAGACGAGTTTCCTTGTGTAAATTGGTCCAGTGCAAGAACTAAACAAGTGTGGTCAAGGTGGGGTGTAAACGTTGAAATTTTCCTTATGAAAATGGTCTAAAAGGCTTCGTGTAGGGGCCAACTTGTTGCAACGGCCATGAAGGATCGCCTTGGTACCGATTGGCGGTGATTCGAGCATTATCGACATGGAAGTGTGTCATGTCTTTGATAAAGCCAAATCATCTAATTCAATCTTAAAATGTTGGAAAACGACAAGAAAATCAATATGATCAAAATGAAGGAAATGGTTACGAAGAACAAAAAAGGAGGTTAAACTCGAAACAATGCTGAGAGATGACTAAATCTTGTGCAACTCGATTACATCCTTTGAATCAAGCAAAAAGCTTAACAATGCGGTATATGGGGAACCTTAGGGGAATGTGGCACTTCTTGAAGTTGAGGAAACTAAATTGTAAGGTTTATGTTTGCTTCAAATGGAAGAATGAAACAAAAGATTGGTTTCTTGTTGTAAATTCGTTCAATGCCAGAACTGAACTAGTATGGTAGAGGTGGGGTGCAAACGATGACATTACGGATGAGGAAATGGTGGGAATGGCATGGGCTAGGGGTGGACTTGTTGCAATGCACAAGAAGGAGAACTTAGGTCGGATTGGCGGTGATTTCAGCATTATTCACATGGCCTTTCTTTTATTGGTAGGTTTTGGATCCAGCCGAAGCTTCTAAGTCAATTTTAGAATGATGAGAAACAACAAAGAAAGTAATAAGATCCGTACAAAAAATGTTATAAAGAACTAAAAAGAAAAGTAGGCCCAAAACATTGTTGAGAGATTACAAATCTTGTGTAAGTCAATTACTTCCCTTAATTCAACCTAAAGGGATAACCACGGGTAGATGGGGAACGTTAGAGGCGTGTGGCAGTTGTTGGACCTGAGGGAAACTAAATGTAAGGTTTATGTGGGCGTCCAAAGCGAGGAATGAAACAATAGACGAGTTTCCTTGTGTAAATTGGTCCAGTGCAAGAACTAAACAAGTATGGTCAAGGTGGGGGTGTAAACGTTGAAATTTTCTTGATAAAAACGGTCTAAAAGGCTTCGGGTAGGGGCCAACTTGTTGCAACGGCCAGGAAGGATCGCCTTGGTGCCGATTGGCGGTGATTCGAGCATTATCGACATGGAAGTGTGTCATGTCTTTGATAAATCCTAATCATCTAATTGAATCTTAGAATGTTGGAAACGACAAGAAAATCATTATGATCAGAATGAAAAAAATGGTTATGAAGAACAAAAAAGGAGGTTAAACTCGAAAGATTGTTGAGAGATGACTAAATCTTGTGCAACTCGATTACATCCTTTGAATCAAGCTAAATGCTTAACGATGCGGCAGATGGGGAACCTTAGGGGAATGTGGCACATCTTGAAGTTGAGGAAACTAAATTGTAAGGTTTATGTTTGCTTCAAATCGAAGAATGAAACAAAAGATCGGTTTCTTGTTGTAAATTCGTTCAATGCCAGAACTGAACTAGTATGGTAGAGGTGGGGTGCAAACGATGACATTACGGATAAGGAAATGGTGTGAATGGCATGGGCTAGGGGCGGACTTGTCGCAATGCACAAGAAGGAGAACTTAGGTCGGATTGGCGGTGATTTCAGAATTATTCACATGGCCTTTCTTTTATTGACAGGTTTTGGATCTAGCCTAATCTTCTAAGTCAATCTTAGAATGATGAGAAACAACAAAGAAAGCAATAAGATCCGTATAAACAATGTTATAAAGAACTAAAAAGAAAAGTAGGCCCAAAACATTGTTGAGAGATTACTAATCTTGTGTAAGTCAATTACTTCCCTTAATTCAACCTAAAGGGATAACCACGGGTAGATGGGGAACGTTAGAGGCGTGTGGCAGTTGTTGGACCTGAGGGAAACTAAATGTAAGGTTTATGTGGGCGTCCAAAGCGAGGAATGAAACAATAGACGAGTTTCCTTGTGTAAATTGGTCCAGTGCAAGAACTAAACAAGTGTGGTCAAGGTGGGGTGTAAACGTTGAAAATGGTCTAAAAGGCTTCGTGTAGGGGCCAACTTGTTGCAACGGCCATGAAGGATCGCCTTGGTACCGATTGGCGGTGATTCGAGCATTATCGACATGGAAGTGTGTCATGTCTTTGATAAAGCCAAATCATCTAATTCAATCTTAAAATGTTGGAAAACGACAAGAAAATCAATATGATCAAAATGAAGGAAATGGTTACGAAGAACAAAAAAGGAGGTTAAACTCGAAACAATGTGATGGGCCCCAAGGCAGATCAAGTCTTAAGGATCAATTAGAAGATTAAGAGCCACGAAGATTAAGGGAGCAATGCAAGAATTGGTGCAATCCAATTGGGACGAAACTAGCAAGAGCCCAACACACATGATGGGCTTAAAAGAATGAGAACCAGTGTTGATCCACTTGATCCAAGCTATGGAAGACACGACTTGAGCCGATTGTTATTAAAGACCATGGACTTATTTATTTCATTGAAATGACTTATTTCATTAGTAAAAGGAATTATTCTAGAATAATTGGGCTTGGGAGATGTCTAGCCCATATGTCTTATTTTTAATGAACTAGGGTTTTTGGGAAGGCCTTATATTTTGGCTATGGGCATATTTGGAAAGTTATTAATTTATGTGAACTAGGGTTTTAGAAGTTACTGTAGCGCGGCACTGTTCACGCTACAGTACCCGCGGCACTATTCCTTTAGGGTTTTGGGAATTGTTTATTTAAGGCACTTGTAGCCTCATTTGAGAGGGAAGACATTTTTTATTGAATTTTCATTGTGAGTGAGTTTTCTCCTCGTGTTCTTAATTGAACTCTTGAACTTATCAAAGGTAAATCACAACCTTTGTGGCGTTCCTCCTTGTAATTTGGGTTCTTGAGATGGGATTTCATTGGGTCTAGATTTTAATATAATCTAGGTTCTTGGAACGAGATTTCAACGGGTCTAAATTCTCCATCCATAGACTTGAGTTTGGCGTTCTTGGGTTTGTTTTCCAATATTGTTGTTGGGTCTCAAAGCGATTCGATTGAGGTTCACATCATTTGGTATTCAGAGCAAGGTTTCCAATCAGGTCTGATTCTATCTTTTTATTTATTGTATTGCTAATTCTAGGGCTTCAATGTTCTAGAATTGCCCAAAAAAAAAAAAAAAAGCACAAAAATTCGTTTTTCCTAGGGCTGCCAAAATTTGCACCATCTAGGGTTTCATTGATTTCCTTCTATTTCCTTGCCAATTTGTATGTGTTTGAATTCAATTGCTTGATTATCACAATTGAATATTCCTGTTTGTGGTTGAATTTTTGAGAAAAGAAAAGAAAAAGAAAAGAAAGGAAAAGAAAAGAAAGGAATAGAAAAGAAAAGAAAAGAAAGGAAAGGAAAAGAAAAGAAAAGAAAGGAAAAGAAAAAAAAATTCGAAAAAAAAAAAATTTCAAAAAAAAAAAGGGAGAGAGAAGGAAAGTAGAGGTAGCATATTCAGTGGTTGCTATATAGTTACAATAAAAGAGAAAGAAAGAAATTTGTTGATTGGGTCTTGTCTTTAAAGGGGCTGAATTACCTCTTGTTACCTCTTTCTAGTTGGTATCTTGTGTTACAGTCACTCTTCCATTCGTATAATTTCCTTGATTCCCTTGTCATTTTATTCATTCCGTGTTTCTCTTGTTCTTGTTTCTTGGATCTAATTATTAGTTGGGATAAAACAAGGTTGTATTGCCTTGATTTAGTTCAATTAGTTTTGAAAGAACTTGAGTGGGAAAACTCTTGAGGTAAAAGGCAAGAGAGTGTGAGATCATTATCGGGAAAAAGCCAATTAAGAGTGAAACACGAGTGGAGTGCCATTATTTGAGTGTAAACACGTGAGGGAGAGCGTGTGAGGTCTTTTTCCACTAACATTCTTTTTTGTGCAGCACATACAATGTCTCATTAAAGTGACTCATAACCAAAGGAGATGTCAGACAATTCATTCTTTTTGTTGCAGTCCATGCAACAAAAGTTTGAAAGGTTAAATTTGAAGTTGGGGGAAGTGATGGATAAGATGGAACAACAAGGTGCATTGATTACAAATTTGCAAAGTGGGAGAGATAGGAGGAGATGTGAGCCTAGTATTGAGAATAGGTACAATAAGAATGAAGAGTATGGCGAGTCTCTAGTTAGGCGTGCTCCCAATACAGAATTTAAGATGGATGGTATAGAGAAGCAAAGAGAGAACATTTTTCGTACTAGATGCCACATCAACAATAAGGTATGTAGTATGATTATTGATGGAGGGAGTTGTACTAATGTTGCTAGCACTACTTCAGTTGAGAAATTGAATCTACCTACTTTGAAACACCCTAGACCATACAAGTTGCAGTGGTTGAATGATTGTGGGGAGGTTAGGATAAATAAGCAAGTGCTAGTTTCTTTTTCAATTGGGAGGTACAAGGATGATGTACTTTGTGATGTTGTGCCTATGCATGCTGGCCATATTTTGTTGGGGAGGCCGTGGCAGTGTGATAGGAGAGTGATCTATGATGGGTTTAGAAACATGTACAGTTTTGAAAAGGATGGAAAAAGAATCAAACTTGCTCCTTTAACTCCAACACAGGTCCTTGAGGACCAACTGAAGTTGAAAAGTGAGGTTGATCAAAAAAGAAATAGTGAGGCCAAAACCTCAAGAGAAGGAGAGAGTGAAAAGAACAAAGAGAGTGAAGAAAAAATAGAGAGTGAAAAGAATAAAGAGACTGGAGCAAAGAGAGAGAGTGAAAAGAAAAAAGAGAGTGAAAAGGAAAAAGAGAGTGAAAGAAAAAAAGAGAGTGAAAAGAAAAATGAGAGTGAAAAGAAAAGCTGGAGTGAAGAAAGTGAGAGAAAAACAAAGAGAGAAGTGAGTTTTTATGCTAAGGCGAATTTTACTACTAACGGATTTAATGAATCTTTGCCTAGTATTGTTATCTCTTTGTTGCAGGGATATAAGGTCGTAATTCCTAGCGGAGTGTTTAGTGAATTGTCATCTATTAGAGAGATAGAGCATTACATTGATTTTATGCCAAGTGCGACAATCCCTACTCGACCTTTCTTTGAAGAACATGAGTCCTTGACGCACTTGAAAGGACACTGTAAGTTGAATAGAATGCATGACAAGTGGGTGCAACTCATTGAGACATTTCCTTATGTAACTAAGTACACACAAGGTAAAGAAAATTTTGTGGTTGATGCTTATGCAAGAAGGTACGTCCTTGTCATCATTATAGATGCAAAGTTATTGAGACTTGAATATGATAAGAACTTGTTTGTTAATGATGATGGCATGGCTAGTGTGTATGGAGTACGTAAGAAAGCATCGTTTTCTCATTTATATAGACTAGATTGGTACTTGTTTAGAGAGAAAAGATTTTGTGTGCCTACTAGTCTTATGCGTGAGTTGCTTGTGCATGGATGTGGTCTGTTGGAAAATTTTGATATAAAGAGGATTTTAGACGTGTTGGATGACCATTGGTGGGAGTATTACTTACCATTCATTGAATTTGCATATAATTGGAATGGTCATTTTGGTACAAAGAAAACCTTAGATGTGTTTCATGAACGTTTGTGGGAGTATCATTTGCCATTCATTGAATTGTTGGATGAACATTTCTTTTGGCCTAAGATGAAAAGAGACGTCAATTGCATTTGTGGCATGTGCATTACATGTAGGAAGGCCAAGTCTAAGGTTTTGCCACATTGGTTATATAGACCCTTACCCGTTCCTAGTAAACCATTGATAGGCATATCTATGGACTTTGTTTTGGGGCTGCGTACAACTAAAAGTGGTAGTGATTCTATTTTTGTGGTTGTGCATAGATTTAGCAAAATGTCACATTTCATTCCACGTCATAAAATTGATGATACCACAAACATAGCTAACTTATTTTTCAAGGGGATAGTGCGACTTCATGGTGTACCTAGGAGTATTGTTTCTAATACTCAGCTCTTATGCACTGTTCTTCATAAGAATTTAAAAACTTGGGAGGATTGTTTGCCATTTAAAGAGTTTGCATATAATAGGACCTTGCATACTACTGCTTCATATTCTCCTTTTGAAGTTGTTTATGATTTTAATCCACATAATTATTTAACTCTGATACTTTTGTTTGTGGATGACAGAAGTAGCTTGGATGGACATTTCCAAATTCTTGATAAAATTAATGATATTTCATATCTCGTGGATCTTCGAGGTATGTATCATGTGTTTGCTACTTTCAATGTTACTAATCTTTTTCCCTTTGATCCAGGTGGAGATTCGAGGTCGAATCCTTTTGAGGAGAGGGGGAATGATGGGCCCCAAGGCAGATCAAGTCTTAAGGATCAATTACAAGATTAAGAGCCACGAAGATTAAGGGAGCAATGCAAGAATTGGTGCAATCCAATTGGGACGAAACTAGCAAGAGCCCAACACACATGATGGGCTTAAAAGAATGAGAACCAGTTTTGATCCACTTGATCCAAGCTATGGAAGACACGACTTGAGCCGATTGTTATTAAAGACCATGGACTTATTTATTTCATTGAAATGACTTATTTCATTAGTAAAAGGAATTATTCTAGAATAATTGGGCTTGGGAGATGTCTAGCCCATATGTCTTATTTCTAATGAACTAGGGTTTTTGGGAAGGCCTTATATTTTGGCTAAGGGCATATTTGGAAAGTTATTAATTTATGTGAACTAGGGTTTTAGAAGTTACTGTAGCGCGGCACTGTTCACGCTACAGTACCCGCGGCACTATTCCTTTAGGGTTTTGGGAATTGTTTATTTAAGGCACTTGTAGCCTCATTTGAGAGGGAAGACATTTTTTATTGAATTTTCATTGTGAGTGAGTTTTCTCCTCGTGTTCTTAATTGAACTCTTGAACTTATCAAAGGTAAATCACAACCTTTGTGGCGTTCCTCCTTGTAATTTGGGTTCTTGAGATGGGATTTCATTGGGTCTAGATTTTAATATAATCTAGGTTCTTGGAACGAGCTTTCAAAGGGTCTAAATTCTCCATCCATAGACTTGAGTTTGGCGTTCTTGGGTTTGTTTTCCAATATTGTTGTTGGGTCTCAAAGCGAGTCGATTGAGGTTCACATCACAATGCTGAGAGATGACTAAATCTTGTGCAACTCGATTACATCCTTTGAATCAAGCAAAAAGCTTAACAATGCGGTATATGGGGAACCTTAGGGGAATGTGGCACTTCTTGAAGTTGAGGAAACTAAATTGTAAGGTTTATGTTTGCTTCAAATGGAAGAATGAAACAAAAGATTGGTTTCTTGTTGTAAATTCGTTCAATGCCAGAACTGAACTAGTATGGTAGAGGTGGGGTGCAAACGATGACATTACGGATGAGGAAATGGTGGGAATGGCATGGGCTAGGGGTGGACTTGTTGCAATGCACAAGAAGGAGAACTTAGGTCGGATTGGCGGTGATTTCAGCATTATTCACATGGCCTTTCTTTTATTGGTAGGTTTTGGATCCAGCCGAAGCTTCTAAGTCAATTTTAGAATGATGAGAAACAACAAAGAAAGTAATAAGATCCGTACAAAAAATGTTATAAAGAACTAAAAAGAAAAGTAGGCCCAAAACATTGTTGAGAGATTATAAATCTTGTGTAAGTCAATTACTTCCCTTAATTCAACCTAAAGGGATAACCACGGGTAGATGGGGAACGTTAGAGGCGTGTGGCAGTTGTTGGACCTGAGGGAAACTAAATGTAAGGTTTATGTGGGCGTCCAAAGCGAGGAATGAAACAATAGACGAGTTTCCTTGTGTAAATTGGTCCAGTGCAAGAACTAAACAAGTATGGTCAAGGTGGGGGTGTAAACGTTGAAATTTTCTTGATAAAAACGGTCTAAAAGGCTTCGGGTAGGGGCCAACTTGTTGCAACGGCCAGGAAGGATCGCCTTGGTGCCGATTGGCGGTGATTCGAGCATTATCGACATGGAAGTGTGTCATGTCTTTGATAAATCCTAATCATCTAATTGAATCTTAGAATGTTGGAAACGACAAGAAAATCATTATGATCAGAATGAAAAAAATGGTTATGAAGAACAAAAAAGGAGGTTAAACTCGAAAGATTGTTGAGAGATGACTAAATCTTGTGCAACTCGATTACATCCTTTGAATCAAGCTAAATGCTTAACGATGCGGCAGATGGGGAACCTTAGGGGAATGTGGCACATCTTGAAGTTGAGGAAACTAAATTGTAAGGTTTATGTTTGCTTCAAATCGAAGAATGAAACAAAAGATCGGTTTCTTGTTGTAAATTCGTTCAATGCCAGAACCGAACTAGTATGGTAGAGGTGGGGTGCAAACGATGACATTACGGATAAGGAAATGGTGTGAATGGCATGGGCTAGGGGCGGACTTGTCGCAATGCACAAGAAGGAGAACTTAGGTCGGATTGGCGGTGATTTCAGAATTATTCACATGGCCTTTCTTTTATTGACAGGTTTTGGATCTAGCCTAATCTTCTAAGTCAATCTTAGAATGATGAGAAACAACAAAGAAAGCAATAAGATCCGTATAAACAATGTTATAAAGAACTAAAACGAAAAGTAGGCCCAAAACATTGTTGAGAGATTACTAATCTTGTGTAAGTCAATTACTTCCCTTAATTCAACCTAAAGGGATAACCACGGGTAGATGGGGAACGTTAGAGGCGTGTGGCAGTTGTTGGACCTGAGGGAAACTAAATGTAAGGTTTATGTGGGCATCCAAAGCGAGGAATGAAACAATAGACGAGTTTCCTTGTGTAAATTGGTCCAGTGCAAGAACTAAACAAGTGTGGTCAAGGTGGGGTGTAAACGTTGAAATTTTCCTTATGAAAATGGTCTAAAAGGCTTCGTGTAGGGGCCAACTTGTTGCAACGGCCATGAAGGATCGCCTTGGTACCGATTGGCGGTGATTCGAGCATTATCGACATGGAAGTGTGTCATGTCTTTGATAAAGCCAAATCATCTAATTCAATCTGAAAATGTTGGAAAACGACAAGAAAATCAATATGATCAAAATGAAGGAAATGGTTACGAAGAACAAAAAAGGAGGTTAAACTCGAAACAATGCTGAGAGATGGCTAAATCTTGTGCAACTCGATTACATCCTTTGAATCAAGCAAAAAGCTTAACAATGCGGTATATGGGGAACCTTAGGGGAATGTGGCACTTCTTGAAGTTGAGGAAACTAAATTGTAAGGTTTATGTTTGCTTCAAATGGAAGAATGAAACAAAAGATTGGTTTCTTGTTGTAAATTCGTTCAATGCCAGAACTGAACTAGTATGGTAGAGGTGGGGTGCAAACGATGACATTACGGATGAGGAAATGGTGGGAATGGCATGGGCTAGGGGTGGACTTGTTGCAATGCACAAGAAGGAGAACTTAGGTCGGATTGGCGGTGATTTCAGCATTATTCACATGGCCTTTCTTTTATTGGTAGGTTTTGGATCCAGCCGAAGCTTCTAAGTCAATTTTAGAATGATGAGAAACAACAAAGAAAGTAATAAGATCCGTACAAAAAATGTTATAAAGAACTAAAAAGAAAAGTAGGCCCAAAACATTGTTGAGAGATTACAAATCTTGTGTAAGTCAATTACTTCCCTTAATTCAACCTAAAGGGATAACCACGGGTAGATGGGGAACGTTAGAGGCGTGTGGCAGTTGTTGGACCTGAGGGAAACTAAATGTAAGGTTTATGTGGGCGTCCAAAGCGAGGAATGAAACAATAGACGAGTTTCCTTGTGTAAATTGGTCCAGTGCAAGAACTAAACAAGTATGGTCAAGGTGGGGGTGTAAACGTTGAAATTTTCTTGATAAAAACGGTCTAAAAGGCTTCGGGTAGGGGCCAACTTGTTGCAACGGCCAGGAAGGATCGCCTTGGTGCCGATTGGCGGTGATTCGAGCATTATCGACATGGAAGTGTGTCATGTCTTTGATAAATCCTAATCATCTAATTGAATCTTAGAATGTTGGAAACGACAAGAAAATCATTATGATCAGAATGAAAAAAATGGTTATGAAGAACAAAAAAGGAGGTTAAACTCGAAAGATTGTTGAGAGATGACTAAATCTTGTGCAACTCGATTACATCCTTTGAATCAAGCTAAATGCTTAACGATGCGGCAGATGGGGAACCTTAGGGGAATGTGGCACATCTTGAAGTTGAGGAAACTAAATTGTAAGGTTTATGTTTGCTTCAAATCGAAGAATGAAACAAAAGATCGGTTTCTTGTTGTAAATTCGTTCAATGCCAGAACCGAACTAGTATGGTAGAGGTGGGGTGCAAACGATGACATTACGGATAAGGAAATGGTGTGAATGGCATGGGCTAGGGGCGGACTTGTCGCAATGCACAAGAAGGAGAACTTAGGTCGGATTGGCGGTGATTTCAGAATTATTCACATGGCCTTTCTTTTATTGACAGGTTTTGGATCTAGCCTAATCTTCTAAGTCAATCTTAGAATGATGAGAAACAACAAAGAAAGCAATAAGATCCGTATAAACAATGTTATAAAGAACTAAAACGAAAAGTAGGCCCAAAACATTGTTGAGAGATTACTAATCTTGTGTAAGTCAATTACTTCCCTTAATTCAACCTAAAGGGATAACCACGGGTAGATGGGGAACGTTAGAGGCGTGTGGCAGTTGTTGGACCTGAGGGAAACTAAATGTAAGGTTTATGTGGGCATCCAAAGCGAGGAATGAAACAATAGACGAGTTTCCTTGTGTAAATTGGTCCAGTGCAAGAACTAAACAAGTGTGGTCAAGGTGGGGTGTAAACGTTGAAATTTTCCTTATGAAAATGGTCTAAAAGGCTTCGTGTAGGGGCCAACTTGTTGCAACGGCCATGAAGGATCGCCTTGGTACCGATTGGCGGTGATTCGAGCATTATCGACATGGAAGTGTGTCATGTCTTTGATAAAGCCAAATCATCTAATTCAATCTGAAAATGTTGGAAAACGACAAGAAAATCAATATGATCAAAATGAAGGAAATGGTTACGAAGAACAAAAAAGGAGGTTAAACTCGAAACAATGCTGAGAGATGGCTAAATCTTGTGCAACTCGATTACATCCTTTGAATCAAGCAAAAAGCTTAACAATGCGGTATATGGGGAACCTTAGGGGAATGTGGCACTTCTTGAAGTTGAGGAAACTAAATTGTAAGGTTTATGTTTGCTTCAAATGGAAGAATGAAACAAAAGATTGGTTTCTTGTTGTAAATTCGTTCAATGCCAGAACTGAACTAGTATGGTAGAGGTGGGGTGCAAACGATGACATTACGGATGAGGAAATGGTGGGAATGGCATGGGCTAGGGGTGGACTTGTTGCAATGCACAAGAAGGAGAACTTAGGTCGGATTGGCGGTGATTTCAGCATTATTCACATGGCCTTTCTTTTATTGGTAGGTTTTGGATCCAGCCGAAGCTTCTAAGTCAATTTTAGAATGATGAGAAACAACAAAGAAAGTAATAAGATCCGTACAAAAAATGTTATAAAGAACTAAAAAGAAAAGTAGGCCCAAAACATTGTTGAGAGATTACAAATCTTGTGTAAGTCAATTACTTCCCTTAATTCAACCTAAAGGGATAACCACGGGTAGATGGGGAACGTTAGAGGCGTGTGGCAGTTGTTGGACCTGAGGGAAACTAAATGTAAGGTTTATGTGGGCGTCCAAAGCGAGGAATGAAACAATAGACGAGTTTCCTTGTGTAAATTGGTCCAGTGCAAGAACTAAACAAGTATGGTCAAGGTGGGGGTGTAAACGTTGAAATTTTCTTGATAAAAACGGTCTAAAAGGGTTCGGGTAGGGGCCAACTTGTTGCAACGGCCAGGAAGGATCGCCTTGGTGCCGATTGGCGGTGATTCGAGCATTATCGACATGGAAGTGTGTCATGTCTTTGATAAATCCTAATCATCTAATTGAATCTTAGAATGTTGGAAACGACAAGAAAATCATTATGATCAGAATGAAAAAAATGGTTATGAAGAACAAAAAAGGAGGTTAAACTCGAAAGATTGTTGAGAGATGACTAAATCTTGTGCAACTCGATTACATCCTTTGAATCAAGCTAAATGCTTAACGATGCGGCAGATGGGGAACCTTAGGGGAATGTGGCACATCTTGAAGTTGAGGAAACTAAATTGTAAGGTTTATGTTTGCTTCAAATCGAAGAATGAAACAAAAGATCGGTTTCTTGTTGTAAATTCGTTCAATGCCAGAACCGAACTAGTATGGTAGAGGTGGGGTGCAAACGATGACATTACGGATAAGGAAATGGTGTGAATGGCATGGGCTAGGGGCGGACTTGTCGCAATGCACAAGAAGGAGAACTTAGGTCGGATTGGCGGTGATTTCAGAATTATTCACATGGCCTTTCTTTTATTGACAGGTTTTGGATCTAGCCTAATCTTCTAAGTCAATCTTAGAATGATGAGAAACAACAAAGAAAGCAATAAGATCCGTATAAACAATGTTATAAAGAACTAAAAAGAAAAGTAGGCCCAAAACATTGTTGAGAGATTACTAATCTTGTGTAAGTCAATTACTTCCCTTAATTCAACCTAAAGGGATAACCACGGGTAGATGGGGAACGTTAGAGGCGTGTGGCAGTTGTTGGACCTGAGGGAAACTAAATGTAAGGTTTATGTGGGCGTCCAAAGCGAGGAATGAAACAATAGACGAGTTTCCTTGTGTAAATTGGTCCAGTGCAAGAACTAAACAAGTGTGGTCAAGGTGGGGGTGTAAACGTTGAAATTTTCCTTATGAAAATGGTCTAAAAGGCTTCGTGTAGGGGCCAACTTGTTGCAACGGCCATGAAGGATCGCCTTGGTACCGATTGGCGGTGATTCGAGCATTACCGACATGGAAGTGTGTCATGTCTTTGATAAAGCCAAATCATCTAATTCAATCTTAAAATGTTGGAAAACGACAAGAAAATCAATACGATCAAAATGAAGGAAATGGTTACGAAGAACAAAAAAGGAGGTTAAACTCGAAACAATGCTGAGAGATGACTAAATCTTGAGCAACTCGATTACATCCTTTGAATCAAGCAAAAAGCTTAACAATGCGGTATATGGGGAACCTTAGGGGAATGTGGCACTTCTTGAAGTTGAGGAAACTAAATTGTAAGGTTTATGTTTGCTTCAAATGGAAGAATGAAACAAAAGATTGGTTTCTTGTTGTAAATTCGTTCAATGCCAGAACTGAACTAGTATGGTAGAGGTGGGGTGCAAACGATGACATTACGGATGAGGAAATGGTGGGAATGGCATGGGCTAGGGGTGGACTTGTTGCAATGCACAAGAAGGAGAACTTAGGTCGGATTGGCGGTGATTTCAGCATTATTCACATGGCCTTTCTTTTATTGGTAGGTTTTGGATCCAGCCGAAGCTTCTAAGTCAATTTTAGAATGATGAGAAACAACAAAGAAAGTAATAAGATCCGTACAAAAAATGTTATAAAGAACTAAAAAGAAAAGTAGGCCCAAAACATTGTTGAGAGATTACTAATCTTGTGTAAGTCAATTACTTCCCTTAATTCAACCTAAAGGGATAACCACGGGTAGATGGGGAACGTTAGAGGCGTGTGGCAGTTGTTGGACCTGAGGGAAACTAAATGTAAGGTTTATGTGGGCGTCCAAAGCGAGGAATGAAACAATAGACGAGTTTCCTTGTGTAAATTGGTCCAGTGCAAGAACTAAACAAGTGTGGTCAAGGTGGGGTGTAAACGTTGAAATTTTCCTTATGAAAATGGTCTAAAAGGCTTCGTGTAGGGGCCAACTTGTTGCAACGGCCATGAAGGATCGCCTTGGTACCGATTGGCGGTGATTCGAGCATTATCGACATGGAAGTGTGTCATGTCTTTGATAAAGCCAAATCATCTAATTCAATCTTAAAATGTTGGAAAACGACAAGAAAATCAATATGATCAAAATGAAGGAAATGGTTACGAAGAACAAAAAAGGAGGTTAAACTCGAAACAATGCTGAGAGATGACTAAATCTTGTGCAACTCGATTACATCCTTTGAATCAAGCAAAAAGCTTAACAATGCGGTATATGGGGAACCTTAGGGGAATGTGGCACTTCTTGAAGTTGAGGAAACTAAATTGTAAGGTTTATGTTTGCTTCAAATCGAAGAATGAAACAAAAGATCGGTTTCTTGTTGTAAATTCGTTCAATGCCAGAACCGAACTAGTATGGTAGAGGTGGGGTGCAAACGATGACATTACGGATAAGGAAATGGTGTGAATGGCATGGGCTAGGGGCGGACTTGTCGCAATGCACAAGAAGGAGAACTTAGGTCGGATTGGCGGTGATTTCAGAATTATTCACATGGCCTTTCTTTTATTGACAGGTTTTGGATCTAGCCTAATCTTCTAAGTCAATCTTAGAATGATGAGAAACAACAAAGAAAGCAATAAGATCCGTATAAACAATGTTATAAAGAACTAAAAAGAAAAGTAGGCCCAAAACATTGTTGAGAGATTACTAATCTTGTGTAAGTCAATTACTTCCCTTAATTCAACCTAAAGGGATAACCACGGGTAGATGGGGAACGTTAGAGGCGTGTGGCAGTTGTTGGACCTGAGGGAAACTAAATGTAAGGTTTATGTGGGCGTCCAAAGCGAGGAATGAAACAATAGACGAGTTTCCTTGTGTAAATTGGTCCAGTGCAAGAACTAAACAAGTGTGGTCAAGGTGGGGTGTAAACGTTGAAATTTTCCTTATGAAAATGGTCTAAAAGGCTTCGTGTAGGGGCCAACTTGTTGCAACGGCCATGAAGGATCGCCTTGGTACCGATTGGCGGTGATTCGAGCATTATCGACATGGAAGTGTGTCATGTCTTTGATAGAGCCAAATCATCTAATTCAATCTTAAAATGTTGGAAAACGACAAGAAAATCAATATGATCAAAATGAAGGAAATGGTTACGAAGAACAAAAAAGGAGGTTAAACTCGAAACAATGCTGAGAGATGACTAAATCTTGTGCAACTCGATTACATCCTTTGAATCAAGCAAAAAGCTTAACAATGCGGTATATGGGGAACCTTAGGGGAATGTGGCACTTCTTGAAGTTGAGGAAACTAAATTGTAAGGTTTATGTTTGCTTCATATGGAAGAATGAAACAAAAGATTGGTTTCTTGTTGTAAATTCGTTCAATGCCAGAACTGAACTAGTATGGTAGAGGTGGGGTGCAAACGATGACATTACGGATGAGGAAATGGTGGGAATGGCATGGGCTAGGGGTGGACTTGTTGCAATGCACAAGAAGGAGAACTTAGGTCGGATTGGCGGTGATTTCAGCATTATTCACATGGCCTTTCTTTTATTGGTAGGTTTTGGATCCAGCCGAAGCTTCTAAGTCAATTTTAGAATGATGAGAAACAACAAAGAAAGTAATAAGATCCGTACAAAAAATGTTATAAAGAACTAAAAAGAAAAGTAGGCCCAAAACATTGTTGAGAGATTACAAATCTTGTGTAAGTCAATTACTTCCCTTAATTCAACCTAAAGGGATAACCACGGGTAGATGGGGAACGTTAGAGGCGTGTGGCAGTTGTTGGACCTGAGGGAAACTAAATGTAAGGTTTATGTGGGCGTCCAAAGCGAGGAATGAAACAATAGACGAGTTTCCTTGTGTAAATTGGTCCAGTGCAAGAACTAAACAAGTATGGTCAAGGTGGGGGTGTAAACGTTGAAATTTTCTTGATAAAAACGGTCTAAAAGGGTTCGGGTAGGGGCCAACTTGTTGCAACGGCCAGGAAGGATCGCCTTGGTGCCGATTGGCGGTGATTCGAGCATTATCGACATGGAAGTGTGTCATGTCTTTGATAAATCCTAATCATCTAATTGAATCTTAGAATGTTGGAAACGACAAGAAAATCATTATGATCAGAATGAAAAAAATGGTTATGAAGAACAAAAAAGGAGGTTAAACTCGAAAGATTGTTGAGAGATGACTAAATCTTGTGCAACTCGATTACATCCTTTGAATCAAGCTAAATGCTTAACGATGCGGCAGATGGGGAACCTTAGGGGAATGTGGCACATCTTGAAGTTGAGGAAACTAAATTGTAAGGTTTATGTTTGCTTCAAATCGAAGAATGAAACAAAAGATCGGTTTCTTGTTGTAAATTCGTTCAATGCCAGAACCGAACTAGTATGGTAGAGGTGGGGTGCAAACGATGACATTACGGATAAGGAAATGGTGTGAATGGCATGGGCTAGGGGCGGACTTGTCGCAATGCACAAGAAGGAGAACTTAGGTCGGATTGGCGGTGATTTCAGAATTATTCACATGGCCTTTCTTTTATTGACAGGTTTTGGATCTAGCCTAATCTTCTAAGTCAATCTTAGAATGATGAGAAACAACAAAGAAAGCAATAAGATCCGTATAAACAATGTTATAAAGAACTAAAAAGAAAAGTAGGCCCAAAACATTGTTGAGAGATTACTAATCTTGTGTAAGTCAATTACTTCCCTTAATTCAACCTAAAGGGATAACCACGGGTAGATGGGGAACGTTAGAGGCGTGTGGCAGTTGTTGGACCTGAGGGAAACTAAATGTAAGGTTTATGTGGGCGTCCAAAGCGAGGAATGAAACAATAGACGAGTTTCCTTGTGTAAATTGGTCCAGTGCAAGAACTAAACAAGTGTGGTCAAGGTGGGGTGTAAACGTTGAAATTTTCCTTATGAAAATGGTCTAAAAGGCTTCGTGTAGGGGCCAACTTGTTGCAACGGCCATGAAGGATCGCCTTGGTGCCGATTGGCGGTGATTCGAGCATTATCGACATGGAAGTGTGTCATGTCTTTGATAAAGCCAAATCATCTAATTCAATCTTAAAATGTTGGAAAACGACAAGAAAATCAATATGATCAAAATGAAGGAAATGGTTACGAAGAACAAAAAAGGAGGTTAAACTCGAAACAATGCTGAGAGATGACTAAATCTTGTGCAACTCGATTACATCCTTTGAATCAAGCAAAAAGCTTAACAATGCGGTATATGGGGAACCTTAGGGGAATGTGGCACTTCTTGAAGTTGAGGAAACTAAATTGTAAGGTTTATGTTTGCTTCAAATGGAAGAATGAAACAAAAGATTGGTTTCTTGTTGTAAATTCGTTCAATGCCAGAACTGAACTAGTATGGTAGAGGTGGGGTGCAAACGATGACATTACGGATGAGGAAATGGTGGGAATGGCATGGGCTAGGGGTGGACTTGTTGCAATGCACAAGAAGGAGAACTTAGGTCGGATTGGCGGTGATTTCAGCATTATTCACATGGCCTTTCTTTTATTGGTAGGTTTTGGATCCAGCCGAAGCTTCTAAGTCAATTTTAGAATGATGAGAAACAACAAAGAAAGTAATAAGATCCGTACAAAAAATGTTATAAAGAACTAAAAAGAAAAGTAGGCCCAAAACATTGTTGAGAGATTACAAATCTTGTGTAAGTCAATTACTTCCCTTAATTCAACCTAAAGGGATAACCACGGGTAGATGGGGAACGTTAGAGGCGTGTGGCAGTTGTTGGACCTGAGGGAAACTAAATGTAAGGTTTATGTGGGCGTCCAAAGCGAGGAATGAAACAATAGACGAGTTTCCTTGTGTAAATTGGTCCAGTGCAAGAACTAAACAAGTATGGTCAAGGTGGGGGTGTAAACGTTGAAATTTTCTTGATAAAAACGGTCTAAAAGGGTTCGGGTAGGGGCCAACTTGTTGCAACGGCCAGGAAGGATCGCCTTGGTGCCGATTGGCGGTGATTCGAGCATTATCGACATGGAAGTGTGTCATGTCTTTGATAAATCCTAATCATCTAATTGAATCTTAGAATGTTGGAAACGACAAGAAAATCATTATGATCAGAATGAAAAAAATGGTTATGAAGAACAAAAAAGGAGGTTAAACTCGAAAGATTGTTGAGAGATGACTAAATCTTGTGCAACTCGATTACATCCTTTGAATCAAGCTAAATGCTTAACGATGCGGCAGATGGGGAACCTTAGGGGAATGTGGCACATCTTGAAGTTGAGGAAACTAAATTGTAAGGTTTATGTTTGCTTCAAATCGAAGAATGAAACAAAAGATCGGTTTCTTGTTGTAAATTCGTTCAATGCCAGAACCGAACTAGTATGGTAGAGGTGGGGTGCAAACGATGACATTACGGATAAGGAAATGGTGTGAATGGCATGGGCTAGGGGCGGACTTGTCGCAATGCACAAGAAGGAGAACTTAGGTCGGATTGGCGGTGATTTCAGAATTATTCACATGGCCTTTCTTTTATTGACAGGTTTTGGATCTAGCCTAATCTTCTAAGTCAATCTTAGAATGATGAGAAACAACAAAGAAAGCAATAAGATCCGTATAAACAATGTTATAAAGAACTAAAAAGAAAAGTAGGCCCAAAACATTGTTGAGAGATTACTAATCTTGTGTAAGTCAATTACTTCCCTTAATTCAACCTAAAGGGATAACCACGGGTAGATGGGGAACGTTAGAGGCGTGTGGCAGTTGTTGGACCTGAGGGAAACTAAATGTAAGGTTTATGTGGGCGTCCAAAGCGAGGAATGAAACAATAGACGAGTTTCCTTGTGTAAATTGGTCCAGTGCAAGAACTAAACAAGTGTGGTCAAGGTGGGGGTGTAAACGTTGAAATTTTCCTTATGAAAATGGTCTAAAAGGCTTCGTGTAGGGGCCAACTTGTTGCAACGGCCATGAAGGATCGCCTTGGTACCGATTGGCGGTGATTCGAGCATTACCGACATGGAAGTGTGTCATGTCTTTGATAAAGCCAAATCATCTAATTCAATCTTAAAATGTTGGAAAACGACAAGAAAATCAATACGATCAAAATGAAGGAAATGGTTACGAAGAACAAAAAAGGAGGTTAAACTCGAAACAATGCTGAGAGATGACTAAATCTTGAGCAACTCGATTACATCCTTTGAATCAAGCAAAAAGCTTAACAATGCGGTATATGGGGAACCTTAGGGGAATGTGGCACTTCTTGAAGTTGAGGAAACTAAATTGTAAGGTTTATGTTTGCTTCAAATGGAAGAATGAAACAAAAGATTGGTTTCTTGTTGTAAATTCGTTCAATGCCAGAACTGAACTAGTATGGTAGAGGTGGGGTGCAAACGATGACATTACGGATGAGGAAATGGTGGGAATGGCATGGGCTAGGGGTGGACTTGTTGCAATGCACAAGAAGGAGAACTTAGGTCGGATTGGCGGTGATTTCAGCATTATTCACATGGCCTTTCTTTTATTGGTAGGTTTTGGATCCAGCCGAAGCTTCTAAGTCAATTTTAGAATGATGAGAAACAACAAAGAAAGTAATAAGATCCGTACAAAAAATGTTATAAAGAACTAAAAAGAAAAGTAGGCCCAAAACATTGTTGAGAGATTACTAATCTTGTGTAAGTCAATTACTTCCCTTAATTCAACCTAAAGGGATAACCACGGGTAGATGGGGAACGTTAGAGGCGTGTGGCAGTTGTTGGACCTGAGGGAAACTAAATGTAAGGTTTATGTGGGCGTCCAAAGCGAGGAATGAAACAATAGACGAGTTTCCTTGTGTAAATTGGTCCAGTGCAAGAACTAAACAAGTGTGGTCAAGGTGGGGTGTAAACGTTGAAATTTTCCTTATGAAAATGGTCTAAAAGGCTTCGTGTAGGGGCCAACTTGTTGCAACGGCCATGAAGGATCGCCTTGGTACCGATTGGCGGTGATTCGAGCATTATCGACATGGAAGTGTGTCATGTCTTTGATAAAGCCAAATCATCTAATTCAATCTTAAAATGTTGGAAAACGACAAGAAAATCAATATGATCAAAATGAAGGAAATGGTTACGAAGAACAAAAAAGGAGGTTAAACTCGAAACAATGCTGAGAGATGACTAAATCTTGTGCAACTCGATTACATCCTTTGAATCAAGCAAAAAGCTTAACAATGCGGTATATGGGGAACCTTAGGGGAATGTGGCACTTCTTGAAGTTGAGGAAACTAAATTGTAAGGTTTATGTTTGCTTCAAATCGAAGAATGAAACAAAAGATCGGTTTCTTGTTGTAAATTCGTTCAATGCCAGAACCGAACTAGTATGGTAGAGGTGGGGTGCAAACGATGACATTACGGATAAGGAAATGGTGTGAATGGCATGGGCTAGGGGCGGACTTGTCGCAATGCACAAGAAGGAGAACTTAGGTCGGATTGGCGGTGATTTCAGAATTATTCACATGGCCTTTCTTTTATTGACAGGTTTTGGATCTAGCCTAATCTTCTAAGTCAATCTTAGAATGATGAGAAACAACAAAGAAAGCAATAAGATCCGTATAAACAATGTTATAAAGAACTAAAAAGAAAAGTAGGCCCAAAACATTGTTGAGAGATTACTAATCTTGTGTAAGTCAATTACTTCCCTTAATTCAACCTAAAGGGATAACCACGGGTAGATGGGGAACGTTAGAGGCGTGTGGCAGTTGTTGGACCTGAGGGAAACTAAATGTAAGGTTTATGTGGGCGTCCAAAGCGAGGAATGAAACAATAGACGAGTTTCCTTGTGTAAATTGGTCCAGTGCAAGAACTAAACAAGTGTGGTCAAGGTGGGGTGTAAACGTTGAAATTTTCCTTATGAAAATGGTCTAAAAGGCTTCGTGTAGGGGCCAACTTGTTGCAACGGCCATGAAGGATCGCCTTGGTACCGATTGGCGGTGATTCGAGCATTATCGACATGGAAGTGTGTCATGTCTTTGATAGAGCCAAATCATCTAATTCAATCTTAAAATGTTGGAAAACGACAAGAAAATCAATATGATCAAAATGAAGGAAATGGTTACGAAGAACAAAAAAGGAGGTTAAACTCGAAACAATGCTGAGAGATGACTAAATCTTGTGCAACTCGATTACATCCTTTGAATCAAGCAAAAAGCTTAACAATGCGGTATATGGGGAACCTTAGGGGAATGTGGCACTTCTTGAAGTTGAGGAAACTAAATTGTAAGGTTTATGTTTGCTTCATATGGAAGAATGAAACAAAAGATTGGTTTCTTGTTGTAAATTCGTTCAATGCCAGAACTGAACTAGTATGGTAGAGGTGGGGTGCAAACGATGACATTACGGATGAGGAAATGGTGGGAATGGCATGGGCTAGGGGTGGACTTGTTGCAATGCACAAGAAGGAGAACTTAGGTCGGATTGGCGGTGATTTCAGCATTATTCACATGGCCTTTCTTTTATTGGTAGGTTTTGGATCCAGCCGAAGCTTCTAAGTCAATTTTAGAATGATGAGAAACAACAAAGAAAGTAATAAGATCCGTACAAAAAATGTTATAAAGAACTAAAAAGAAAAGTAGGCCCAAAACATTGTTGAGAGATTACAAATCTTGTGTAAGTCAATTACTTCCCTTAATTCAACCTAAAGGGATAACCACGGGTAGATGGGGAACGTTAGAGGCGTGTGGCAGTTGTTGGACCTGAGGGAAACTAAATGTAAGGTTTATGTGGGCGTCCAAAGCGAGGAATGAAACAATAGACGAGTTTCCTTGTGTAAATTGGTCCAGTGCAAGAACTAAACAAGTATGGTCAAGGTGGGGGTGTAAACGTTGAAATTTTCTTGATAAAAACGGTCTAAAAGGGTTCGGGTAGGGGCCAACTTGTTGCAACGGCCAGGAAGGATCGCCTTGGTGCCGATTGGCGGTGATTCGAGCATTATCGACATGGAAGTGTGTCATGTCTTTGATAAATCCTAATCATCTAATTGAATCTTAGAATGTTGGAAACGACAAGAAAATCATTATGATCAGAATGAAAAAAATGGTTATGAAGAACAAAAAAGGAGGTTAAACTCGAAAGATTGTTGAGAGATGACTAAATCTTGTGCAACTCGATTACATCCTTTGAATCAAGCTAAATGCTTAACGATGCGGCAGATGGGGAACCTTAGGGGAATGTGGCACATCTTGAAGTTGAGGAAACTAAATTGTAAGGTTTATGTTTGCTTCAAATCGAAGAATGAAACAAAAGATCGGTTTCTTGTTGTAAATTCGTTCAATGCCAGAACCGAACTAGTATGGTAGAGGTGGGGTGCAAACGATGACATTACGGATAAGGAAATGGTGTGAATGGCATGGGCTAGGGGCGGACTTGTCGCAATGCACAAGAAGGAGAACTTAGGTCGGATTGGCGGTGATTTCAGAATTATTCACATGGCCTTTCTTTTATTGACAGGTTTTGGATCTAGCCTAATCTTCTAAGTCAATCTTAGAATGATGAGAAACAACAAAGAAAGCAATAAGATCCGTATAAACAATGTTATAAAGAACTAAAAAGAAAAGTAGGCCCAAAACATTGTTGAGAGATTACTAATCTTGTGTAAGTCAATTACTTCCCTTAATTCAACCTAAAGGGATAACCACGGGTAGATGGGGAACGTTAGAGGCGTGTGGCAGTTGTTGGACCTGAGGGAAACTAAATGTAAGGTTTATGTGGGCGTCCAAAGCGAGGAATGAAACAATAGACGAGTTTCCTTGTGTAAATTGGTCCAGTGCAAGAACTAAACAAGTGTGGTCAAGGTGGGGTGTAAACGTTGAAATTTTCCTTATGAAAATGGTCTAAAAGGCTTCGTGTAGGGGCCAACTTGTTGCAACGGCCATGAAGGATCGCCTTGGTGCCGATTGGCGGTGATTCGAGCATTATCGACATGGAAGTGTGTCATGTCTTTGATAAAGCCAAATCATCTAATTCAATCTTAAAATGTTGGAAAACGACAAGAAAATCAATATGATCAAAATGAAGGAAATGGTTACGAAGAACAAAAAAGGAGGTTAAACTCGAAACAATGCTGAGAGATGACTAAATCTTGTGCAACTCGATTACATCCTTTGAATCAAGCAAAAAGCTTAACAATGCGGTATATGGGGAACCTTAGGGGAATGTGGCACTTCTTGAAGTTGAGGAAACTAAATTGTAAGGTTTATGTTTGCTTCAAATGGAAGAATGAAACAAAAGATTGGTTTCTTGTTGTAAATTCGTTCAATGCCAGAACTGAACTAGTATGGTAGAGGTGGGGTGCAAACGATGACATTACGGATGAGGAAATGGTGGGAATGGCATGGGCTAGGGGTGGACTTGTTGCAATGCACAAGAAGGAGAACTTAGGTCGGATTGGCGGTGATTTCAGCATTATTCACATGGCCTTTCTTTTATTGGTAGGTTTTGGATCCAGCCGAAGCTTCTAAGTCAATTTTAGAATGATGGGAAACAACAAAGAAAGTAATAAGATCCGTACAAAAAATGTTATAAAGAACTAAAAAGAAAAGTAGGCCCAAAACATTGTTGAGAGATTACAAATCTTGTGTAAGTCAATTACTTCCCTTAATTCAACCTAAAGGGATAACCACGGGTAGATGGGGAACGTTAGAGGCGTGTGGCAGTTGTTGGACCTGAGGGAAACTAAATGTAAGGTTTATGTGGGCGTCCAAAGCGAGGAATGAAACAATAGACGAGTTTCCTTGTGTAAATTGGTCCAGTGCAAGAACTAAACAAGTATGGTCAAGGTGGGGGTGTAAACGTTGAAATTTTCTTGATAAAAACGGTCTAAAAGGCTTCGGGTAGGGGCCAACTTGTTGCAACGGCCAGGAAGGATCGCCTTGGTGCCGATTGGCGGTGATTCGAGCATTATCGACATGGAAGTGTGTCATGTCTTTGATAAATCCTAATCATCTAATTGAATCTTAGAATGTTGGAAACGACAAGAAAATCATTATGATCAGAATGAAAAAAATGGTTATGAAGAACAAAAAAGGAGGTTAAACTCGAAAGATTGTTGAGAGATGACTAAATCTTGTGCAACTCGATTACATCCTTTGAATCAAGCTAAATGCTTAACGATGCGGCAGATGGGGAACCTTAGGGGAATGTGGCACATCTTGAAGTTGAGGAAACTAAATTGTAAGGTTTATGTTTGCTTCAAATCAAAGAATGAAACAAAAGATCGGTTTCTTGTTGTAAATTCGTTCAATGCCAGAACTGAACTAGTATGGTAGAGGTGGGGTGCAAACGATGACATTACGGATAAGGAAATGGTGTGAATGGCATGGGCTAGGGGCGGACTTGTCGCAATGCACAAGAAGGAGAACTTAGGTCGGATTGGCGGTGATTTCAGAATTATTCACATGGCCTTTCTTTTATTGACAGGTTTTGGATCTAGCCTAATCTTCTAAGTCAATCTTAGAATGATGAGAAACAACAAAGAAAGCAATAAGATCCGTATAAACAATGTTATAAAGAACTAAAAAGAAAAGTAGGCCCAAAACATTGTTGAGAGATTACTAATCTTGTGTAAGTCAATTACTTCCCTTAATTCAACCTAAAGGGATAACCACGGGTAGATGGGGAACGTTAGAGGCGTGTGGCAGTTGTTGGACCTGAGGGAAACTAAATGTAAGGTTTATGTGGGCGTCCAAAGCGAGGAATGAAACAATAGACGAGTTTCCTTGTGTAAATTGGTCCAGTGCAAGAACTAAACAAGTGTGATCAAGGTGGGGTGTAAACGTTGAAATTTTCCTTATGAAAATGGTCTAAAAGGCTTCGTGTAGGGGCCAACTTGTTGCAACGGCCATGAAGGATCGCTTTGGTGCCGATTGGCGGTGATTCGAGCATTATCGACATGGAAGTGTGTCATGTCTTTGATAAAGCCAAATCATCTAATTCAATCTTAAAATGTTGGAAAACGACAAGAAAATCAATATGATCAAAATGAAGGAAATGGTTACGAAGAACAAAAAAGGAGGTTAAACTCGAAACAATGCTGAGAGATGACTAAATCTTGTGCAACTCGATTACATCCTTTGAATCAAGCAAAAAGCTTAACAATGCGGTATATGGGGAACCTTAGGGGAATGTGGCACTTCTTGAAGTTGAGGAAACTAAATTGTAAGGTTTATGTTTGCTTCAAATGGAAGAATGAAACAAAAGATTGGTTTCTTGTTGTAAATTCGTTCAATGCCAGAACTGAACTAGTATGGTAGAGGTGGGGTGCAAACGATGACATTACGCATGAGGAAATGGTGGGAATGGCATGGGCTAGGGGTGGACTTGTTGCAATGCACAAGAAGGAGAACTTAGGTCGGATTGGCGGTGATTTCAGCATTATTCACATGGCCTTTCTTTTATTGGTAGGTTTTGGATCCAGCCGAAGCTTCTAAGTCAATTTTAGAATGATGAGAAACAACAAAGAAAGTAATAAGATCCGTACAAAAAATGTTATAAAGAACTAAAAAGAAAAGTAGGCCCAAAACATTGTTGAGAGATTACAAATCTTGTGTAAGTCAATTACTTCCCTTAATTCAACCTAAAGGGATAACCACGGGTAGATGGGGAACGTTAGAGGCGTGTGGCAGTTGTTGGACCTGAGGGAAACTAAATGTAAGGTTTATGTGGGCGTCCAAAGCGAGGAATGAAACAATAGACGAGTTTCCTTGTGTAAATTGGTCCAGTGCAAGAACTAAACAAGTATGGTCAAGGTGGGGGTGTAAACGTTGAAATTTTCTTGATAAAAACGGTCTAAAAGGCTTCGGGTAGGGGCCAACTTGTTGCAACGGCCAGGAAGGATCGCCTTGGTGCCGATTGGCGGTGATTCGAGCATTATCGACATGGAAGTGTGTCATGTCTTTGATAAATCCTAATCATCTAATTGAATCTTAGAATGTTGGAAACGACAAGAAAATCATTATGATCAGAATGAAAAAAATGGTTATGAAGAACAAAAAAGGAGGTTAAACTCGAAAGATTGTTGAGAGATGACTAAATCTTGTGCAACTCGATTACATCCTTTGAATCAAGCTAAATGCTTAACGATGCGGCAGACGGGGAACCTTAGGGGAATGTGGCACATCTTGAAGTTGAGGAAACTAAATTGTAAGGTTTATGTTTGCTTCAAATCGAAGAATGAAACAAAAGATCGGTTTCTTGTTGTAAATTCGTTCAATGCCAGAACTGAACTAGTATGGTAGAGGTGGGGTGCAAACGATGACATTACGGATAAGGAAATGGTGTGAATGGCATGGGCTAGGGGCGGACTTGTCGCAATGCACAAGAAGGAGAACTTAGGTCGGATTGGCGGTGATTTCAGAATTATTCACATGGCCTTTCTTTTATTGACAGGTTTTGGATCTAGCCTAATCTTCTAAGTCAATCTTAGAATGATGACAAACAACAAAGAAAGCAATAAGATCCGTATAAACAATGTTATAAAGAACTAAAAAGAAAAGTAGGCCCAAAACATTGTTGAGAGATTACTAATCTTGTGTAAGTCAATTACTTCCCTTAATTCAACCTAAAGGGATAACCACGGGTAGATGGGGAACGTTAGAGGCGTGTGGCAGTTGTTGGACCTGAGGGAAACTAAATGTAAGGTTTAAGTGGGCGTCCAAAGCGAGGAATGAAACAATAGACGAGTTTCCTTGTGTAAATTGGTCCAGTGCAAGAACTAAACAAGTGTGGTCAAGGTGGGGTGTAAACGTTGAAATTTTCCTTATGAAAATGGTCTAAAAGGCTTCGTGTAGGGGCCAACTTGTTGCAACGGCCATGAAGGATCGCCTTGGTGCCGATTGGCGGTGATTCGAGCATTAGCGACATGGAAGTGTGTCATGTCTTTGATAAAGCCAAATCATCTAATTCAATCTTAAAATGTTGGAAAACGACAAGAAAATCAATATGATCAAAATGAAGGAAATGGTTACGAAGAACAAAAAAGGAGGTTAAACTCGAAACAATGCTGAGAGATGACTAAATCTTGTGCAACTCGATTACATCCTTTGAATCAAGCAAAAAGCTTAACAATGCGGTATATGGGGAACCTTAGGGGAATGTGGCACTTCTTGAAGTTGAGGAAACTAAATTGTAAGGTTTATGTTTGCTTCAAATGGAAGAATGAAACAAAAGATTGGTTTCTTGTTGTAAATTCGTTCAATGCCAGAACTGAACTAGTATGGTAGAGGTGGGGTGCAAACGATGACATTACGGATGAGGAAATGGTGGGAATGGCCTGGGCTAGGGGTGGACTTGTTGCAATGCACAAGAAGGAGAACTTAGGTCGGATTGGCGGTGATTTCAGCATTATTCACATGGCCTTTCTTTTATTGGTAGGTTTTGGATCCAGTCGAAGCTTCTAAGTCAATTTTAGAATGATGAGAAACAACAAAGAAAGTAATAAGATCCGTATAAAAAATGTTATAAAGAATTAAAAAGAAAAGTAGGCCCAAAACATTGTTGAGAGATTACAAATCTTGTGTAAGTCAATTACTTCCCTTAATTCAACCTAAAGGGATAACCACGGGTAGATGGGGAACGTTAGAGGCGTGTGGCAGTTGTTGGACCTGAGGGAAACTAAATGTAAGGTTTATGTGGGCGTCCAAAGCGAGGAATGAAACAATAGACGAGTTTCCTTGTGTAAATTGGTCCAGTGCAAGAACTAAACAAGTATGGTCAAGGTGGGGGTGTAAACGTTGAAATTTTCTTGATAAAAACGGTCTAAAAGGCTTCGGGTAGGGGCCAACTTGTTGCAACGGCCAGGAAGGATCGCCTTGGTGCCGATTGACGATGATTCGAGCATTATCGACATGGAAGTGTGTCATGTCTTTGATAAAGCGAAATCATCTAATTCAATCTTAAAATGTTGGAAAACGACAAGAAAATCAATATGATCAAAATGAAGGAAATGGTTACGAAGAACAAAAAAGGAGGTTAAACTCGAAACAATGCTGAGAGATGACTAAATCTTGTGCAACTCGATTACATCCTTTGAATCAAGCAAAAAGCTTAACAATGCGGTATATGGGGAACCTTAGGGGAATGTGGCACTTCTTGAAGTTGAGGAAACTAAATTGTAAGGTTTATGTTTGCTTCAAATGGAAGAATGAAACAAAAGATTGGTTTCTTGTTGTAAATTCGTTCAATGCCAGAACTGAACTAGTATGGTAGAGGTGGGGTGCAAACGATGACATTACGGATGAGGAAATGGTGGGAATGGCATGGGCTAGGGGTGGACTTGTTGCAATGCACAAGAAGGAGAACTTAGGTCGGATTGGCGGTGATTTCAGCATTATTCACATGGCCTTTCTTTTATTGGTAGGTTTTGGATCCAGCCGAAGCTTCTAAGTCAATTTTAGAATGATGAGAAACAACAAAGAAAGTAATAAGATCCGTACAAAAAATGTTATAAAGAACTAAAAAGAAAAGTAGGCCCAAAACATTGTTGAGAGATTACAAATCTTGTGTAAGTCAATTACTTCCCTTAATTCAACCTAAAGGGATAACCACGGGTAGATGGGGAACGTTAGAGGCGTGTGGCAGTTGTTGGACCTGAGGGAAACTAAATGTAAGGTTTATGTGGGCGTCCAAAGCGAGGAATGAAACAATAGACGAGTTTCCTTGTGTAAATTGGTCCAGTGCAAGAACTAAACAAGTATGGTCAAGGTGGGGGTGTAAACGTTGAAATTTTCTTGATAAAAACGGTCTAAAAGGCTTCGGGTAGGGGCCAACTTGTTGCAACGGCCAGGAAGGATCGCCTTGGTGCCGATTGGCGGTGATTCGAGCATTATCGACATGGAAGTGTGTCATGTCTTTGATAAATCCTAATCATCTAATTGAATCTTAGAATGTTGGAAACGACAAGAAAATCATTATGATCAGAATGAAAAAAATGGTTATGAAGAACAAAAAAGGAGGTTAAACTCGAAAGATTGTTGAGAGATGACTAAATCTTGTGCAACTCGATTACATCCTTTGAATCAAGCTAAATGCTTAACGATGCGGCAGATGGGGAACCTTAGGGGAATGTGGCACATCTTGAAGTTGAGGAAACTAAATTGTAAGGTTTATGTTTGCTTCAAATCGAAGAATGAAACAAAAGATCGGTTTCTTGTTGTAAATTCGTTCAATGCCAGAACTGAACTAGTATGGTAGAGGTGGGGTGCAAACGATGACATTACGGATAAGGAAATGGTGTGAATGGCATGGGATAGGGGCGGACTTGTCGCAATGCACAAGAAGGAGAACTTAGGTCGGATTGGCGGTGATTTCAGAATTATTCACATGGCCTTTCTTTTATTGACAGGTTTTGGATCTAGCCTAATCTTCTAAGTCAATCTTAGAATGATGAGAAACAACAAAGAAAGCAATAAGATCCGTATAAACAATGTTATAAAGAACTAAAAAGAAAAGTAGGCCCAAAACATTGTTGAGAGATTACTAATCTTGTGTAAGTCAATTACTTCCCTTAATTCAACCTAAAGGGATAACCACGGGTAGATGGGGAACGTTAGAGGCGTGTGGCAGTTGTTGGACCTGAGGGAAACTAAATGTAAGGTTTATGTGGGCGTCCAAAGCGAGGAATGAAACAATAGACGAGTTTCCTTGTGTAAATTGGTCCAGTGCAAGAACTAAACAAGTGTGGTCAAGGTGGGGTGTAAACGTTGAAATTTTCCTTATGAAAATGGTCTAAAAGGCTTCGTGTAGGGGCCAACTTGTTGCAACGGCCATGAAGGATCGCCTTGGTACCGATTGGCGGTGATTCGAGCATTATCGACATGGAAGTGTGTCATGTCTTTGATAAAGCCAAGTCATCTAATTCAATCTTAAAATGTTGGAAAACGACAAGAAAATCAATATGATCAAAATGAAGGAAATGGTTACGAAGAACAAAAAAGGAGGTTAAACTCGAAACAATGCTGAGAGATGACTAAATCTTGTGCAACTCGATTACATCCTTTGAATCAAGCAAAAAGCTTAACAATGCGGTATATGGGGAACCTTAGGGGAATGTGGCACTTCTTGAAGTTGAGGAAACTAAATTGTAAGGTTTATGTTTGCTTCAAATGGAAGAATGAAACAAAAGATTGGTTTCTTGTTGTAAATTCGTTCAATGCCAGAACTGAACTAGTATGGTAGAGGTGGGGTGCAAACGATGACATTACGGATGAGGAAATGGTGGGAATGGCATGGGCTAGGGGTGGACTTGTTGCAATGCACAAGAAGGAGAACTTAGGTCGGATTGGCGGTGATTTCAGCATTATTCACATGGCCTTTCTTTTATTGGTAGGTTTTGGATCCAGCCGAAGCTTCTAAGTCAATTTTAGAATGATGAGAAACAACAAAGAAAGTAATAAGATCCGTACAAAAAATGTTATAAAGAACTAAAAAGAAAAGTAGGCCCAAAACATTGTTGAGAGATTACAAATCTTGTGTAAGTCAATTACTTCCCTTAATTCAACCTAAAGGGATAACCACGGGTAGATGGGGAACGTTAGAGGCGTGTGGCAGTTGTTGGACCTGAGGGAAACTAAATGTAAGGTTTATGTGGGCGTCCAAAGCGAGGAATGAAACAATAGACGAGTTTCCTTGTGTAAATTGGTCCAGTGCAAGAACTAAACAAGTATGGTCAAGGTGGGGGTGTAAACGTTGAAATTTTCTTGATAAAAACGGTCTAAAAGGCTTCGGGTAGGGGCCAACTTGTTGCAACGGCCAGGAAGGATCGCCTTGGTGCCGATTGGCGGTGATTCGAGCATTATCGACATGGAAGTGTGTCATGTCTTTGATAAATCCTAATCATCTAATTGAATCATAGAATGTTGGAAACGACAAGAAAATCATTATGATCAGAATGAAAAAAATGGTTATGAAGAACAAAAAAGGAGGTTAAACTCGAAAGATTGTTGAGAGATGACTAAATCTTGTGCAACTCGATTACATCCTTTGAATCAAGCTAAATGCTTAACGATGCGGCAGATGGGGAACCTTAGGGGAATGTGGCACATCTTGAAGTTGAGGAAACTAAATTGTAAGGTTTATGTTTGCTTCAAATCGAAGAATGAAACAAAAGATCGGTTTCTTGTTGTAAATTCGTTCAATGCCAGAACTGAACTAGTATGGTAGAGGTGGGGTGCAAACGATGACATTACGGATAAGGAAATGGTGTGAATGGCATGGGCTAGGGGCGGACTTGTCGCAATGCACAAGAAGGAGAACTTAGGTCGGATTGGCGGTGATTTCAGAATTATTCACATGGCCTTTCTTTTATTGACAGGTTTTGGATCTAGCCTAATCTTCTAAGTCAATCTTAGAATGATGAGAAACAACAAAGAAAGCAATAAGATCCGTATAAACAATGTTATAAAGAACTAAAAAGAAAAGTAGGCCCAAAACATTGTTGAGAGATTACTAATCTTGTGTAAGTCAATTACTTCCCTTAATTCAACCTAAAGGGATAACCACGGGTAGATGGGGAACGTTAGAGGCGTGTGGCAGTTGTTGGACCTGAGGGAAACTAAATGTAAGGTTTATGTGGGCGTCCAAAGCGAGGAATGAAACAATAGACGAGTTTCCTTGTGTAAATTGGTCCAGTGCAAGAACTAAACAAGTATGGTCAAGGTGGGGTGTAAACGTTGAAATTTTCCTTATGAAAATGGTCTAAAAGGCTTCGTGTAGGGGCCAACTTGTTGCAACGGCCATGAAGAATCGCCTTGGTACCGATTGGCGGTGATTCGAGCATTATCGACATGGAAGTGTGTCATGTCTTTGATAAAGCCAAATCATCTAATTCAATCTTAAAATTTTGGAAAACGACAAGAAAATCAATATGATCAAAATGAAGGAAATGGTTACGAAGAACAAAAAAGGAGGTTAAACTCGAAACAATGCTGAGAGATGACTAAATCTTGTGCAACTCGATTACATCCTTTGAATCAAGCAAAAAGCTTAACAATGCGGTATATGGGGAACCTTAGGGGAATGTGGCACTTCTTGAAGTTGAGGAAACTAAATTGTAAGGTTTATGTTTGCTTCAAATGGAAGAATGAAACAAAAGATTGGTTTCTTGTTGTAAATTCGTTCAATGCCAGAACTGAACTAGTATGGTAGAGGTGGGGTGCAAACGATGACATTACGGATAAGGAAATGGTGTGAATGGCATGGGCTAGGGGCGGACTTGTCGCAATGCACAAGAAGGAGAACTTAGGTCGGATTGGCGGTGATTTCAGAATTATTCACATGGCCTTTCTTTTATTGACAGGTTTTGGATCTAGCCTAATCTTCTAAGTCAATCTTAGAATGATGAGAAACAACAAAGAAAGCAATAAGATCCGTATAAACAATGTTATAAAGAACTAAAAAGAAAAGTAGGCCCAAAACATTGTTGAGAGATTACTAATCTTGTGTAAGTCAATTACTTCCCTTAATTCAACCTAAAGGGATAACCACGGGTAGATGGGGAACGTTAGAGGCGTGTGGCAGTTGTTGGACCTGAGGGAAACTAAATGTAAGGTTTATGTGGGCGTCCAAAGCGAGGAATGAAACAATAGACGAGTTTCCTTGTGTAAATTGGTCCAGTGCAAGAACTAAACAAGTATGGTCAAGGTGGGGTGTAAACGTTGAAATTTTCCTTATGAAAATGGTCTAAAAGGCTTCGTGTAGGGGCCAACTTGTTGCAACGGCCATGAAGAATCGCCTTGGTACCGATTGGCGGTGATTCGAGCATTATCGACATGGAAGTGTGTCATGTCTTTGATAAAGCCAAATCATCTAATTCAATCTTAAAATTTTGGAAAACGACAAGAAAATCAATATGATCAAAATGAAGGAAATGGTTACGAAGAACAAAAAAGGAGGTTAAACTCGAAACAATGCTGAGAGATGACTAAATCTTGTGCAACTCGATTACATCCTTTGAATCAAGCAAAAAGCTTAACAATGCGGTATATGGGGAACCTTAGGGGAATGTGGCACTTCTTGAAGTTGAGGAAACTAAATTGTAAGGTTTATGTTTGCTTCAAATGGAAGAATGAAACAAAAGATTGGTTTCTTGTTGTAAATTCGTTCAATGCCAGAACTGAACTAGTATGGTAGAGGTGGGGTGCAAACGATGACATTACGGATAAGGAAATGGTGTGAATGGCATGGGCTAGGGGCGGACTTGTCGCAATGCACAAGAAGGAGAACTTAGGTCGGATTGGCGGTGATTTCAGAATTATTCACATGGCCTTTCTTTTATTGACAGGTTTTGGATCTAGCCTAATCTTCTAAGTCAATCTTAGAATGATGAGAAACAACAAAGAAAGCAATAAGATCCGTATAAACAATATTATAAAGAACTAAAAAGAAAAGTAGGCCCAAAACATTGTTGAGAGATTACTAATCTTGTGTAAGTCAATTACTTCCCTTAATTCAACCTAAAGGGATAACCACGGGTAGATGGGGAACGTTAGAGGCGTGTGGCAGTTGTCGGACCTGAGGGAAACTAAATGTAAGGTTTATGTGGGCGTCCAAAGCGAGGAATGAAACAATAGACGAGTTTCCTTGTGTAAATGGTCCAGTGCAAGAACTAAACAAGTATGGTCAAGGTGGGGTGTAAACGTTGAAATTTTCCTTATGAAAATGGTCTAAAAGGCTTCGTGTAGGGGCCAACTTTTTGCAACGGCCATGAAGGATCGCCTTGGTGCCGATTGGCGGTGATTCGAGCATTATCGACCTGGAAGTGTGTCATGTCTTTGATAAAGCCTAATCATCTAATTCAATCTTAGAATGTTGGAAACGACAAGAAAATCATTATGATCAGAATGAAAACAATGGTTTTGAAGAACAAAAAAGGAGGTTAAACTCAAAAGATTGTTGAGAGATGACTAAATCTTGTGCAACTCGATTACATCATTTCAATCAAGCTAAATGCTTAACGATGCGGCAGATGGGGAACCTTAGGGGAATGTGTCACATCTTGAAGTTGAGGAAACTAAATTGTAAGGTTTATGTTTGCTTCAAATCGAAGAATGAAACAAAAGATTGGTTTCTTGTTGTAAATTCGTTCAATGCCAGAACTGAACTAGTATGTTTGAGGTGGGGTGCAAACGATGACATTACGGATAAGGAAATGGTGTGAATGGCATGGGCTAGGGGCGGAGTTGTCGCAATGCACAAGAAGGAGAACTTAGGTCGGATTGGCGGTGATTTCATAATTATTCACATGGCCTTTCTTTTATTGACAGGTTTTGGATCTAGCCTAATCTTCTAAGTCAATCTTAGAATGATGAGAAACAACAAAGAAAATAATAAGATCCGTATAAAAAATGTTGTAAAGAATTAAAAAGAAAAGTAGGCCCAAAACATTGTTGAGAGATTACTAATCTTGTGTAAGTCAATTACTTCCCTTAATTCATCCTAAAAGGATAACCACGGGTAGATGGGGAACGTTAGAGGCGTGTGGCAGTTGTTGGACCTGAGGGAAACTAAATGTAAGGTTTATGTGGGCGTCCAAGGCGAGGAATGAAACAATAGACGAGTTGATGTGAACCCCAATCGACTCGTTTTGATACCCAACACAATATTGGAAAACAAACCCAAGAACGCCAAACTCAAGTCTATGGATGGAGAATTTAGATCTGTTGAAATCTCGTTCCAAGAACCTAGATTATATTAAAATCTAGACCCAATGAAATCCCGTCTCAAGAACCCAAATTACAAGGAGGAACGCCACAAAGGTTGTGATTTACCTTTGATAAGTTCAAGAGTTCAATTAAGAACACGAGGAGAAAACTCACTCACAATGAAAATTCAATAAAAAATGTCTTTAATAACAATCGGCTCAAGTCGTGTCTTCCATAGCTTGGATTAAGTGGATCAAAACTAGTTCTCATTCTTTCAAGCCCATCATGTGTGTTGGGCTCTTGCTAGTTTCATCCCAATTGGATTGCACAAATTCTTGCATTGCTCCCTTAATCTTCGTGGCTCTTAATCTTGTAATTGATCCTTAAGACTTGGTCCACCTTGGGGCCCATCATTCCCCCTCTCCTCAAAAGGATTTGACCTCGAATCTCCACCTGGATCAAAGGGAAAAAGATCAGTAACAATGAAAATAGCAAACACGTGATACATACCTGGAAGATCCACTAGGTATGAAATATCATTAATTTTATCAAGAATTTGGAAATGTCCATCCAAGCTACTTCTGTCATCCACAAACAAAAGTATTAGAGTTAAATGAGTAAGTGGATTAAAATCATAAACAACTTTAAAAGGAGAATATGAAGTAGTAGTATGCAACGTCCTATTATATGCAAACTCTTTAAATGGCAAACAATGCTCCCAAGTTTTTAAATTCTTATGAAGAATAGTGCATAAGAGCTGGGTATTAGAAACAATCCTCCTAGGTACACCATGAAGTCGCACTATCCCCCTGAAAAATAAGTTAGCTATGTTTGTGGTATCATCAATTTTATGACATGGAATGAAATGTGACATTTTACTAAATCTATACACAACCACAAAAATAGAATCACTACCACTTTTAGTTGTACGCAGCCCCAAAACAAAGTCCATAGATATGCCTACCAATGGTTTACTAGGAACGGGTAAGGGTGTATACAACCAATGTGGCAAAACCTTAGACTTGGCCTTCCTACATGTAATGCACATGCCACAAATGCAATTGACGTCTCTTTTCATCTTAGGCCAAAAGAAATGTTCATCCAACAATTCAATGACTGGCAAATGATACTCCCACAAACGTTCATGAAACACATCTAAGGTTTTCTTTGTACCAAAATGACCATTCCAATTATATGCAAATTCAATGAATGGTAAGTAGTACTCCCACCAATGGTCATCCAACACGTCTAAAATCCTCTTTATATCAAAATTTCCCAACAGACCACATCCATGCACAAGCAACTCACGCATAAGACTAGTAGGCACACAAAATCTTTTCTCTCTAAACAAGTACCAATCTAGTCTATAGAAATGAGAAAACGATGCTTTCTTACGTACTCCATACACACTAGTCATGCCATCATCATTAACAAACAAGTTCTTATCATATTTAAGTCTCAATAACTTTGCATCTATAATGATGACAAGGACGTACCTTCTTGCATAAGCATCAACCACAAAATTTTCTTTACCTTGTGTGTACTTAGTTACATAAGGAAATGTCTCAATGAGTTGCACCCACTTGTCATGCATTCTATTCAACTTACAGTGTCCTTTCAAGTGCGTCAAGGACTCATGTTCTTCAAAGAAAGGTCGAGTAGGGATTGTCGCACTTGGTATAAAATCAATGTAATGCTCTATCTCTCTAATAGATGACAATCCACTAAACACTCCGCTAGGAATTACGACCTTATATCCCTGCAACAAAGAGATAACAATACTAGGCAAAGATTCATTAAATCCGTTAGTAGTAAAATTCGCCTTAGCATAAAAACTCACTTCTCTCTTTGCTTTTCTCTCACTTTCTTCACTCCAGCTTTTCTTTTCACTCTCATTTTTCTTTTCACTCTTTTTTTTTCTTTCACTCTCTTTTTCCTTTTCACTCTCTTTTTTCTTTTCACTCTCTCTCTTTGCTTCAGTCTCTTTATTCTTTTCACTCTCTATTTTTTCTTCACTCTCTTTTTCCTTTTCACTCTCTTTTTTCTTTTCACTCTCTCTCTTTGCTTCAGTCTCTTTATTCTTTTCACTCTCTATTTTTTCTTCACTCTCTTTGTTCTTTTCACTCTCCTTCTCTTGAGGTTTTGGCCTCACTATTTCTTTTTTGATCAACCTCACCTTTCAACTTCAGTTGGTCCTCATGGACCTGTGTTGGAGTTAAAGGAGCAAGTTTGATTCTTTTTCCATCCTTTTCAAAACTGTACATGTTTCTAAACCCATCATAGATCACTCTCCTATCACACTGCCACGGCCTCCCCAACAAAATATGGCCAGCATGCATAGGCACAACATCACAAAGTACATCATCCTTGTACCTCCCAATTGAAAAAGAAACTAGCACTTGCTTATTTGTCCTAACCTCCCCACAATCATTCAACCACTGCAACTTGTATGGTCTAGGGTGTTTCAAAGTAGGTAGATTCAATTTCTCAACTAAAGTAGTGCTAGCAACATTAGTACAACTCCCTCCATCAATAATCATACTACATACCTTGTTGTTGATGTGGCATCTAGTACGAAAAATGTTCTCTCTTTGCTGCTCTATACCATCCATCTTAAATTCTGTATTGGGAGCACGCCTAACAAGAGACTCGCCATACTCTTCATTCTTATTGTACCTATTCTCAATACTAGGCTCACATCTCCTCCTATCTCTCCCACTTTGCAAATTTCTAATCAATGCACCTTGTTGTTCCATCTTATCCATCACTTCCCCCAACTTCAAATTTAACCTTTCAAACTTTTGTTGCATGGACTGCAACAAAAAGAATGAATTGTCTGACATCCCCTTTGGTTATGAGACATTTTAATGAGACATTGTATGTGCTGCACAAAAAAGAATGTTAGTGGAAAAAGACCTCACACGCTCTCCCTCACGTGTTTACACTCAAATAATGGCACTCCACTCTTGTTTCACTCTTAATTGGCTTTTTCCTGATAATGATCTCACACTCTCTTGCCTTTTACCTCAAGAGTTTTCCCACTCAAGTTCTTTCAAAACTAATTGAACTAAATCAAGGCAATACAACCTTGTTTTATCCCAACTAATAATTAGATCCAAGAAACAAGAACAAGAGAAACAGGAATGAATAAAATGACAAGGGAATCAAGGAAATTATTGGAATGGAAGGGTAACTATAAGAGAAGATACCAACTAGAAAGAGGTAACAAGAGGTAATTCAGCCCCTTTAAGGACAAGACCCAATCAACAAATTTCTTTCTTTATCTTTTATTGTAACTATATAGCAACCACTGAATATGCTACCTCTACTTTCCTTCTCTCTCCCTTTTTTTTTTGAAATTTTTTTTTTCGATTTTTTTTTCTTTTCCTTTCTTTTCTTTTCTTTTCCTTTCCTTTCTTTTCCTTTCTTTTCTTTTCTTTTCTATTCCTTTCTTTTCTTTTCCTTTCTTTTCTTTTTCTTTTCTTTTCTCAAAAATTCAACCACAAACAGGAATATTCAATTGTGATAATCAAACAATTGAATTCAAACACATACAAATTGGCAAGGAAATAGAAGGAAATCAATGAAACCCTAGATGGTGCAAATTTTGGCAGCCCTAGGAAAAACGAATTTTTGTGCTTTTTTTTTTTTTTGGGCAATTCTAGAATATTGAAGCCCTAGAATTAACAATACAATAAATAAAAAGATAGAATCAGACCTGATTGGAAACCTTGCTCTGAATACCAAATGATGTGAACCCCAATCGACTCGTTTTGAGACCCAACACAATATTGGAAAACAAACCCAAGAACGCCAAACTCAAGTCTATGGATGGAGAATTTAGACCCGTTGAAATCTCGTTCCAAGAACCTAGATTATATTAAAATCTAGACCCAATGAAATCCCGTCTCAAGAACCCAAATTACAAGGAGGAACGCCACAAAGGTTGTGATTTACCTTTGATAAGTTCAAGAGTTCAATTAAGAACATGAGGAGAAAACTCACTCACAATGAAAATTCAATAAAAAATGTCTTTAATAACAATCGGCTCAAGTCGTGTCTTCCATAGCTTGGATTAAGTGGATCAAAACTGGTTCTCATTCTTTCAAGCCCATCATGTGTGTTGGGCTCTTGCTAGTTTCATCCCAATTGGATTGCACCAATTCTTGCATTGCTCCCTTAATCTTCGTGGCTCTTAATCTTGTAATTGATCCTTAAGACTTGGTCCACCTTGGGGCCCATCACGAGTTTCCTTGTGTAAATTGGTCCAGTGCAAGAACTAAACAAGTATGGTCATGGTGGGGTGTAAACGTTGAAATTTTCCTTATGAAAATGGTCTAAAAGGCTTCGTGTAGGGGCCAACTTGTTGCAACGGCCATGAAGGATCGCCTTGGTACCGATTGGCGGTGATTCGAGCATTATCGACATGGAAGTGTGTCATATCTTTGATTAAGCCTAATCATCTAATTCAATCTTAAAATGTTGGAAAACGACAAGAAAATCAATCTGATCAAAATGAAGGAAATGGTTACGAAGAACAAAAAAGGAGGTTAAACTCGAAACAATGCTGAGAGATGACTAAATCTTGTGCAACTCGATTACATCATTTGAATCAAGCAAAAAGCTTAACAATGCGGTATATAGGGAACCTTAGGGGAATGTGGCACTTCTTGAAGTTGAGGAAACTAAATTGTATGGTTTATGTTTGCTTCAAATGGAAGAATGAAACAAAAGATTGGTTTCTTGTTGTAAATTCGTTCAATGCCAGAACTGAACTAGTATGGTAGAGGTGGGGTGCAAACGATGACATTACGGATGAGGAAATGGTGTGAATGGCATGGGCTAGGGGTGGACTTGCTGCAATGCACAAGAAGGAGAACTTAGGTCGGATTGGCGGTGATTTCAGCATTATTCACATGGCCTTTCTTTTGTTGGTAGGTTTTGGATCCAGCCGAAGCTTCTAAGTCAATTTTAGAATGATGAGAAACAACAAAGAAAGTAATAAGATCCGTATAAAAAATGTTATAAAGAACTAAAAAGAAAATTAGGCCCAAAACATTGTTGAAAGATTACTAATCTTGTGTAAGTCAATTACCTCCCTTAATTCAACCTAAAAGGATAACCACGGGTGGATGGGGAACGTTAGAGGCGTGTGGCACTTGTTGGACCCGGGGGAAACTAAATGTAAGGTTTATGTGGGCCTCCAAAGTGAGGAATGAAACAATAGACGGGTTTCCTTGTGTAAATTGGTCCAGTGCAAGAACTAAACAAGTATAGTCAAGGTGGGGTGTAAACGATGAAATTTTACTTATGAAAATGGTCTAAAAGGCTTCGGGTAGGGGCCAACTTGTTGCAACGGCCATGAAGGATCGCATTGGTGCCGATTGGCGGTGATTCGAGCATTATTGACATGGAAGTGTGTCATGTGTTTCATAATGCCTAATCTTCTAATTCAATCTTCGAATCTTGGAAAACAACAAGAAAATCAAAATGATTAGAATGAAAAAAATGGTTACGAACAACAAAAAAGGAAATTAAACTCAAAACATTGTTGGGAGATGACTAAATCTTGTGCAACTCGATTACATCCTTTGAATCAAGCTAAAAGCTTAACAATGCGGTAGATGCGAAACCTTAGGAGAATGTGGCACTTCTTGAATTTGAGGAAACTAAAATGTAAGGTTTATGTTGGCTTCAAATCGAAGAATGAAACAAAAGATTGGTTTCTTGTTGTAAATACGTTCAATGCCAGAACTGAACTAGTATGGTTGGGGTGGGGTGCAAATGATGGCATTTCAGATGAGGAAATGGCATGGGCTAGAGGCGGACTAGTCGCAATGCGCAAGAAGGAGAACTTAGGTCGGATTGGGGGTGATTTCAGCATTATTCACATGGCTTTTCTTTTACTGACAGGTTTTGGATCTAGCCTAAGCTTCTAAGTCAATCTTAGAATGATGAGAAACAACAAAAAAAGTAATAAGATCCGTATAAAAAATGTTATAAAGAACTAAAAAGAAAATTAGGCCCAAAACATTGTTGAGAGATTACTAATCTTGTGTAAGTCAATTACTTCCCTTAATTCAACCTAAAAGGATAACCACGGGTAGATGGGGAACGTTAGAGGCGTGTGGCAATTGTTGGACCTGAGGGAAACTAAATGTAACGTTTATGTGGGCATCCAAAGCGAGGAATCAAACAATAGACGGGTTTCCTTGTGTAAATTGGTCCAGTGCAAGAACTAAACTAGTATGGTCAAGGTGGGGTGTAAACGGTGAAATTTTCCTGATGAAAATGGTCTAAAAGGCTTCGGGTAGGGGCCAACTTGTTGCAACGGCCATGAAGGATCCCCTTGCTGCCGATTGGCGGTGATTCGAGCATTATCGACATGGAAGTGTGTCATGTCTTTGATAAAGCCTAATCATCTAATTCAATCTTAGAATGTTGGAAAACGACAAGAAAATCAATATGATCAGAATGAGAAAAATGGTTACGAAGAACAAAAAAGGAGGTTAAACTCAAAACAATGCTGAGAGATGACTAAATCTTGTGCATCTCGATTACATCCTTTGAATCAAGCTAAGAGCTTAACGATGCGGTAGATGGGGAACCTTAGGGGAATGTGGCACTTCTTGAAGTTGAGGAAACTAAATTGTATGGTTTATGTTTGCTTCAAATCGAAGAATGAAACAAGATATTGGTTTCTTGTTGTAAATTCGTTCAATGCCAGAACTGAACTAGTATGGTTGAGGTGGGGTGCAAACGATGACATTCCGAATGAGGAAATGGTGTGAATGGCATGGGTTTGGGGTGGACTTGTCGCAATGCACAAGAAGGAGAACCTAGTTCGGATTGGCGGTGATTTCAGCGTTATTCACATGGCCTTTCTTTTATTGATAGGTTTTGGATCCAGTCTAAGCTTCTAAGTCAATCTTAGAATGATGAGAAACAACAAAGAAAGTAATAAGATCCGTATAAACAATGTTATAAAGAGCTCAAAAGAAAATTGGCCCAAAACATTGTTAAGAGATTACTAATCTTGTGTAAGTCAATTACTTCCCTTAATTCAACCTAAAAGGATAACCACTGGTAGATGGGGAACGTTAGAGGCGTGTGGCACTTGTTGGACCTGAGGGAAACTAAATCTAAGGTTTATGTGGGCGTCCAAAGCGAGGAATGAAACAATAGACGGGTTTCCTTGTGTAAATTGGTCCAGTGCAAGAACTAAACAAGTATGGTCAAGGTGGGGTGTAAACGCTGAAATTTTCCGTATGAAAATGGTCTAAAAGGCTTCGGGTAGGGGCAACTTGTTGCAACGGCCATGAAGGGTCGCCTTCGTGCCGATTCACGTTGATTCGAGGATTATCGACATGGAAGTGTGTCATGTCTTTGATAAAGCCTAATCATCTAATTCAATCTTAGAATGTTGGAAAACGACAAGAAAATCAATATGATCAGAATGAAAAAAAAGGTTACGAAGAACAAAAAAGGACGTTAAACTCAAAACAATGCTGAGAGATGACTAAATCTTGTGCAGCTCGATTACATCCTTTGAATCAAGCTAAAAACTTAACGATGCGGTAGATGGGGAACCATAGGGGAATATGGCACTTCTTGAAGTTGAGGAAACTAAATTGTAAGGTTTATGATTGCTTCAAATCGAAGAATGAAGCAAAAGATTGGTTTCTTGTTGTAAATTCGTTCAATGCCAGAACTGAACTGGTATGGTTGAGGTGGGGTTGCAAACGATGACATTACAGATGAGGAAATGGTGTGAATGGCATGGGCGAGGGGTGGACTTGTCGCAATGCACAAGAAGGAGAAGCTGGGTCGGATTGGCGGTGATTTCAGCATTATTCACATGGCCTTTCTTTTATTGACAGGTGTTGGATCCAACCTAAGCTTCTAAGTCAATCTTAGAATGATGAGAAACAACAAAGAAAGTAATAAGATCCGTATAAAAAATGTTATAAAGAACTAAAAAGAAAATTAGGCCCAAAACATTGTTGAGAGATTACTAATCTTGTGTAAGTCAATTACTTCCCTTAATTCAACCTAAAAGGATAACCACGGGTAGATGGGGAACGTTAGAGGCGTGTGGCACTTGTTGGACCTGAAGGAAACTAAATGTAAGGTTTATGTGGGCATCCAAAGCGAGGAATCAAACAATAGACGGGTTTCCTTGTGTAAATTGGTCCAGTGCAAGAACTAAACAACTATGGTCAAGGTGGGGTGTAAACGGTGAAATTTTCCTGATGAAAATGGTCTAAAAGGCTTCGGGTAGGGGCCAACTTGTTGCAACGGCCATGAAGGATCGCCTTGGTGCCGATTGGCGGTGATTCGAGCATTATCGACATGGAAGTGTGTCATGTCTTTGATAAAGCCTAATCATCTAATTCAATCTTAGAATGTTGGAAAGGACAAGAAAATCAATATGATCAGAATGAAAAAAATGGTTATGAAGAACAAAAAAGGAGGTGAAACTCAAAAGATTGTTGAGAGATGACTAAATCTTGTGCAACTCGATTACATCCTTTGAATCAAGCTAAATGCTTAACGATGCGGTAGATGGGGAACCTTAGGGGAATGTGGCACTTCTTGAAGTTGGGGAAACTAAATTGTAAGGTTTATGTTTGCTTCTAATCGAAGAATGAAACAAAAGATTGGTTTCATGTTGTAAATTCGTTCAATGCCAGAACTAAACTAGTATGGTTGAGGTGGGGTGCAAACGATGACATTACGGATGAGGAAATGGTGTGAATGGCATGGGCTAGGGGGGGACTTGTCGCAATGCACAAGAAGGAGAACTTAGGTCAGATTGGCGGTGATTTCAGCATTATTCACATGGCCTTTCTTTTATTGATAGGTTATGGATCTAGCCTAAGCTTCTAAGTCAATCTTAGAATGATGAGAAACAACAAAGAAAGTAATAAGATCCGTAGAAAAAATGTTATAAAGAACTAAAAAGAAAATTAGGCCAAAAACATTGTTGAGAGATTACTAATCTTGTGTAAGTCAATTACTTCCCTTAATTCAACCTAAAAGGAAAACCACGGGTAGATGGGGAATGTTAGAGGCGTGTGGCACTTGTTGGACCCGAGGGAAACTAAATGTAAGGTTTATGTAGGCATCCAAATCGAGGAATGAAACAATAGACGGGTTTCCTTGTGTAAATTGGTCCAGTGCAAGAACTAAACAAGTATGGTCAAGGTGGGGTGTAAACGGTGAAATTTTCCTTGTGAAAATGGTGTAAAAGGCTTCGGCTAGGGGCCAACTTGTCGCAACGGCCATGAAGCTTGGTGCCGATTGGCGGTGATTCGAGCATTGTCGACATGGAAGTGTGTCATGTCTTTGATAAAGCCTAATCATCAAATTCAATCTTGTTTCATTCTTCGGTTTGAAGGAAACATAAACCTTACAATTTAGTTTCCTCAACTTCAAGAAGTGCCACATTCCCCTAAGGTTCCCCATCTACCGCATCGTTAAGCTTTTAGCTTGATTCAAAGGATGTAATCGAGTTGCACAAGATTTAGTCATCTCTCAACAATGTTTTGAGTTTAACCTCCTTTTTTGTTCATTCGTAAGCATTTTTTTTCTTGAAGTTGAGGAAACTAAGTTGAGCAACACTCTTACTGATCGAGTTCCATTAGCAGCACAGCCACTGAGGGCTATTTCTGGAAGGGGTAGATATGAGTTTAAGGGAGACACTGATGTTCAAGCCCGAATAACTGAATTGACTAGAAGACTGGAGGTCATGGAAATGGAAAAAGTGAAGGCTGTGAAAGTAGTAGAGGCATATTCTATATGTGATTATTCAACCCATAAGACCCAAGACTGCCCAATAATGCCAGTATTTCAAGAAAGTGGGTCTAAGCAGATGCAATCAGGTAACTAGGTCAATCGAGCACAGAATCAGCCTTTCTCCAACACATATAATCCGGGGTGGAGGAATCACCCAAATTTCTCATGGAGAAATGATCAGCCTAGTCGGTCCCCACCACCTCAGCAGCAGCCATTCCATCAGGGTGCTCCTCAGCTTCAGTATCCGTCATATCAGAATCCTCAGAGTTATCCTCATGTAGCTCCTCCTGGATTTCAGCCTCATGTAGTTGTACAAAGTTCTCAGCCTTCATCATCTGCAAAGAAGACTCTAGATGACACAGTATGGCACAGATGGCCAATACACTTCAGCAATTCATGCAGATTCAGGCCACCACAAATAATCAAAATGCTCAGGCCATAAATGAGTTACGAGGTACTATTAATAAGATGAGCACAACCTTGAGCACCTTAGAGAAAGGGAAATTTCCAGCACAGCCTCAGCCTAATCCTCAAGTATACAGACAACAACAACATCAAGTGCATAATGTCTCAGGAGACGTTATTGAGATAGCAAAAGCTGTTCTTACTTGGAGAAGTGGGAAGGAAGTTCCCCGACTTGAGATAACCATAGACGCAGAGGTAGTTGCTTCTACACCTAAAGATGCAGCAGAGACGGATGAAGTTGAAAAAGAACCAGAGGTAGTGAGACCAAAATTGAAGAAGCCTGTGAGTGCAGATGTTGAGACTAGTAAGGGATACCAACCTGTGGTTCCCTATCCTCAGAGATTGGCAGCTGGCCAAAAGAACAAGTATCACACGGAGATTCAAGAAATTTTCAAGCAAGTGAAGATCAATATTCCACTCTTGGATGCCATACAACAAGTACCTTCATATGCAAAATTTTTGAAGGACTTGTGCACAGTGAAGAGGAAGTTGAATGTGAAGAAGAAAGCTTTCCTAACGGAGCAAGTTAGTGCATTGATATTGAGTGAGACTCCTCAGAAGTTTGGAGATCCTGGCTCTCCCAACATTTCCATTATGATTGGTGAATCACGCATTAAGCGAGCTTTATTTGATTTGGGGAGTAGTGTGAACTTGCTACCGTTCTCAGTATATGAGCAGTTGGGATTGGGTGAGCTGAAAAAGACCTCCATCACGCTACAGTTGGCTGACAGATCAGTTAAAATACCGAGGGGTATTGTAGAGGACGTATTGATCCAGGTAGACAAATTCTACTACCCAGTAGATTTTTGGTTCTTGACATGCAAGCAGCCGGTTTCCACTATTTACCAAACTCCTGTCATCCTAGGAAGACTATTTCTAGCTACATCAAATGTTTTGATCAATTGCAGAAGTGGAGTTTTGAAGCTTACGTTTGGGAACATGGCACTTGAGTTGAACGTTTTCAACGCTTGCAAGATGCCAGCACATTTTGATGACACAAGTGATTTGAATGCTGTGGAGAGTTTGACACCAACAGATTTTATTTGCTCAACTTCTCCCTTATCTGATGATGATTATATTTTTCAGACACCTAAATTTTTACTTGATGAGAAAATTGATCATGTCAATGAAGATGACTTTGATTTTTTTTATTGTTTTGCAGATTCATCTTTACCACTTGAAGTACAATTTGCGGGAGTAGGATGGAAACCCCAGTTCGAAGCTCTACCACCACCAGACATACTTAGATCTTCAGAGGAAGAAGTTCCTCAGTTGGAACTAAAACCGCTTCCTCAAGATTTAAAGTATGCGTTTCTTGGACCTGAAGAAGGCACTTTTCCGGTGGTGATTTCCTCAAAGCTAAATCAGAAGGATGAAGCCCAGTTGATTAAAGTATTAAGAAAGCATCGAGGCGCAATTAGTTGGACAATAGCAGACATCAAAGGCATTGATGCTGTTGTATGTACCCACAGAATCCATCTTGAAGACAATGCTAGACCGGTTCGTGATGCTCAACGTAGGCTCAATCCTACCATGAAGGAAGTTGTGAAAGAGGAAGTGCTTAAAGCTACTCGCAGTAAGTATCATTTACCCTATCTAAGACAGTAAGTGTGTAATTCCAACTCAAGTGGTACCAAAAAAATCTGGTTTGACTGTCATAAAAAATGATAAAAATGAGTTGATTCCAACTAGAATGGTTACTGGCTGGAGAATGTGCATTGACTATAGAAAACTTAATTCAGCCAGTAGGATGGATCATTTTCCTTTACCATTCTTGGATCAAATTTTGGAAAGAGTAGCTGGTAATGCATATTATTGTTTCTTGGATGGCTACTCTGGTTATTATCAAATTGCTGTAGCACCCGAGGATTAGGAGAAAACCACTTTCACCTATCCTTTTGGCACTTTTGCTTTTACTAGAATGCCTTTTGGTTTATGTAATGCTCCAGCTACTTTTCAGAGATGCATTATGAGTATTTTTTCTGACATGATTGATGATATTTGTGAAATATTCATGGATGATTTCTCTGTTTTTGGAAAATCCTTTGAGAGTTGTTTGCATAATTTGGCACGTATTCTCCAGAGATGTAAGGAACAAAATCTTTTACTTAATTGGGAGAAATGCCAATTTATGGTTACTCCGGGCATTGTATTAGGGCATATTGTTTCTTTTGAGGGTATAAAGGTTGACAAGGCAAAGATTGAATTAATATCTAAACTTCTTATCCCCAGGACAATTAGGGATATTCGTTCTTTTCTTAGTCATGCTGGCTTTTATAGGCGGTTTATTCAAGGGTTTAGTTCTATTGCAAAACCTTTGTGCACTCTTTTACAAAATGATATTGAATTTGTTTGGACTGATGAGTGCCAAAAAGCTTTTGATACCTTGAAAAAGTCGCTTACCACTGTCCCTATTGTGCAAACCCCCGCAGTGGGACGTTCCCTTTGAGATTATGACAGATGCTAGTGACTATGCCTTAGGAGCTGTTTTGGGGCAGCGAGTGAATTACAGACCTTTTGTGATTTATTATGCCAGTAGAACCTTAAATGATGCCTAGAAAAATTATACCACTACTGAAAAAGAATTGCTTGCAGTGGTTTTTGCACTCGATAAATTTCAGACTTATATTCTTGGTTCTCCTGTTACTATTTTCACTAACCACTCTGCTCTTCAGTATTTGTTGGCTAAGAAAGATGCAAAACCACTCTTGATTCGCTGGATTCTATTACTTCAAGAGTTCAACATCAACATTAAGGACAAGAAAGGAGTTGAAAATGTGGTAGCTGACCACCTCTCTAGATTGTCATCATCTCCTTCTTCAAATGTCAGCCTTCCTCTTGATGATAGTTTCCTGGATGAGCAACTGTTTGTGGTTGATAGAGCTCCCTGGTATGCTGACATAGTAAATTATCTAGTGATTGAGCGAATACCTTCTGAATGGTCCACCCAAGATAAGTGTCGGTTTTTATATGAGGTAAAACATTGCTACTTTGATGACCCTTATCTTTTCAAATATTGTTCGGACCAATTGATTCAGAGATGCATTCCTGATGATGAGTTTTCTTCAGTATTGAGATTTTGTCATATGGGTGCATGTGGTGGTCATTTTTCAGCAAATAAAACAGTGGCAAAAATTTTGCAAAGTGGTTTTTATTGGCCTTCCATGTTTAAGGACGCTTACAATTTTTGTAAAGTATGTGAGTCTTGTCAAAAGTTGGGAGCCATTAGCAAAAGAAACATGATGCCCCTTTCCCCCATTCTTACTTTAGAAATCTTTGATAGTTGGGGAATAGACTTCATGGGACCTTTTCCGATTTCCTTTGGAAACACATATATTTTATTGGCTGTGGACTATGTTTCAAAGTGGGTTGAGGCCATCGCTTGCAAAACCAATGACCATCATGTTGTACTAAAATTTTTACAATCTTTGTTTGCTCGATTTGGCATGCCCAAGGTCATCATTAGTGATGGGGGTTCTCATTTTTGCAACAAACCATTTTCTACACTTGTGAAGAAATATGGTATTACGCACAGAGTTTCTACCCCTTATCACCCTCAAACAAATGGGCAAGCTGAATTGGCAAACAGAGAAATAAAAATCATTCTGGAGAAAACAGTAAATCCTAATAGGAAAGATTGGTCGATTAAGCTTCTTGATGCTTTGTGGGCCTATAGGACAGCTTTTAAAACTAATCTAGGAATGTCTCCTTATCGATTAGTTTATGGTAAAGCTTGTCATTTACCTGTTGATATTCAGCATCGAGCTTTGTGGGCCATAAAGCATGTTAACTTGTCACTCGATGAAACTTCAGGGTTGAGAAAATTGCAGATCAATGAATTGGATGAAACTCACCAGAATGCTTATGACAACGCTCAGCTTGCAAAGGAACACATGAAAATTCTACATGATCAGAAAATTCATCCAAAGCAATTCACACTTGGCCAGGAAGTCCTCCTTTACAATTCTCGCTTGCATATTTTTCCTTGAAAGTTGAAATTCCGATGGAGTGGGCCGTACATTGTAAAGACCGTTCATCCTCATGGCGCGGTAGACATTGTCAATCCGAAGAATGGTAATAGTTTCACTGTGAACGGACAATGTCTAAAGTCATTTCTGAAGGTCTTTGATCCACATGAAGAGATCTTGCTTGTGCAAGACCCCAGGGAAGTGTTTTAAGTTGTTTTTCCTTCTTTACAGTTTTCTTTACTTGCATTTATTTTATCTGTTCTTTTGCTTTGGTTTTATATTTCATGTTCATTGTTTGTTTTGCTTGCTTAGTTCTGTGCACTTTGTTTTCTTTCGTTCGATTCATTGAGGACTATGTCTCTCACTAGTTGGGGGGTAGTATGTGTGCACAGTTTAAAATATATATATATATATAAAATAAAAAAATAAGATTTGAGAAATTTGAGCATCTTGGTGGAGTAGTTGAGTGGGATCATTTGTGAAGATTTATTTTCAAGCTTAAACACAGAGCATGATTTTTGATGCATCATATTTTGTTGATATGTGGCTTGAAACCCTGGGATGTTATGCTTATTGAGATGAAACTTGATAAAATTTTTGTAGAACGAAAGGCAAAGTTTGAAGGACATTTTGCACATGCTTACGCTTGTAATGTTCCTTATTTACCATTCATTGATTTAACACTGGAGAAGTAAACTGCAGGACTACCGAGCCATGCCAAAAAGAAAAAGAAAAGAAAAGAAAAGAGAAAGGATTGAAGAAAAAAAAAAAGAAAAGGAATAAAGGTGACTTAGTGAACTTTCCTAAGTAAAAAGGGCTAGAACAGTTACCCAAGACTTTGGGGGTTGAGTGTCCAACCTTTAAAAACAGAGCTGGCGTGAAAACTGCTGGTCCCTTGGGCTTTGAGGTAGTTAGAATCAGCAATGATTAATCTTAAGGTTGAAAAATCCTATGGCAAATCATGGCTAGTAATGAGGAACACACAACCGGTCTAGCTCCACACAAACATTTGAGTCCTGAGATATTTGCCTTAATTCTATGTGAAAGATTGTTGAGATAGTCTTGATGGGTATAACCCTTGGGGGTTGAGTAGTAACATGTCACTTTTGTGAGAATTCAGAATTGTGTTTGATTGTTTTTGTTTGAATTTCGAGCATTATGCAATGTTCATCTCAATTAATTTTCACTATTTTGCTCAAGGATTAGCACAAAGCTAGTTGGGGGGGTGATTGAGCTGAAATATTTCATATTTTAGCTATTTAAAACCAATGTATTTTAAATTCATCATGACATTATTATTGCTTTTAAATGGAAAAATGGTTAATAAGAATAAATACAAGTTGTGATTTAAATTGATTAATAGCATGAATTTATACTTAATTTTATAACTTGAGATTTAATTGGATAATGTTTTGCATATTTTATCTTATTTAGAAAGCTTGGTATGAGATAAATTTTGTGTGTGATCCATATGTTAAACTTTTTGAATAGATTGGAAGTCATTAATGCATGCATGACTCAAAACAATGAATTTTGGCTTGTAGGTCCTATACACATGGCATGGAAAGATATATTGAATTATTGACCACCTCTAGATTGAAGAGTGCCGTATGCACTTCATCCCACCAACTCAACCCAAGTCACTCTCATCAATCATCCACCGCCTCTTCCGTTCACACTCAAATAAATCCACCAACTCCTTTCAAACCCAAGGAAAAATACTTCTTTTGTCTTCCAAGTGGTTGCATATCACATGAATTTAATCCATTCACATGGCAACAACCTCACATGGCAAAAACTTGGCAAGCTGGAAGAAGGAGCTGAAATGTGATCCCATAGAAGAAATAAAAAGGTGTCGTGCATTACTTGACTTGTGGAGTTGGTGGTGATTATTAATGAAGAGCCGAGAATTGGAGGAATGAGTTTGCAACTTGGGGCAGCTATTTATATATATATATATTGCTGGATGAAGAAAATAAAGGAGAGATGCCGTGATTGAAGGGGAGTGAAGAGTGAAAATCGGTGCATGAAAGAAATTCTGGAAAGTAAAGAGAGGTGTCGATTTGATGGGAACCAAGGCAGGCCTACTCTTAAAGATCCTTTGCAAGTTCTAGATGGGCCAATTACAAGATCGAGAGCCAAGAAGATCAAGTAAGCAATGCAAGGATTAGTACAAACCACTTGGGAAGAAGCTAGCAAGAGCCCAACACTCAAGATGGGCTTGAAAGAAGAAGAACCAGCTTTGATCCACTTGATCCAAGCTGTGGAAGACTTGACTTAGAAATATGGCCTTTAGATATTAAGGCTTTCAATTTGTTTAAAGGATTTTTATTATTAGTTTCGAATAAGTGGGCTTGAGGATGCTTAACCCACATATGTCTTACTTAGTTGAACTAGGGTTTAGAAGTACTGTAGCATGACACTGTTCACGCTACAGTACGCGCGGCTACTGTTCACAAAGGGCATTTTTGAGAGAAAGGGTCTCAAATTTTAGTCTAGGGTTTTATCATGTTTTGGGGAGGGTATTTAAAGGATGTAATCAGCCATTTCAAGGCAGACATTATTTTATTTCGAATTTTAATTGTGAGTGAGTTTTCTCCTCTTGTTCTTAATTGAACTCTTGAACTTATCAAAGGTAAATCACAACCTTTGTGGCGTTCCTCCTCGTAATTTGGGTTCTTGAGATGGGATTTCAACGGGTCTAGATTTTGATATAATCTAGGTTCTTGAAACGAGTTCTCAACGGGTCTAAATTCTCCATCCATAGACTTGAGTTTGGCGTTCTTAGGTTTGTTTTTCCAATATTGTTGTTGGGTCTCAAAGCGAGTCGATTGGGGTTCACATCATTTGGTATTCAGAGCAAGGTTTCCAATCAGGTCTGATTCTATCTTTTATTTATTGCATCGTAAATTCTAGGGCTTCAACGTTCTAAGGTTCCAAAAAAAAAGGTGCAGAAATTTGTTTTTCCTTAGGCTGCCAAAATTTGCACCATCTAGGGTTTGAAATTTGTAGGGTTTCATTGATTCCCTTCTATTTCCTTGTCATTTTTTATATGTTTGAATTCAATTGTTTGATTATCCCAATTGAATATTTCTGTTTGTGGATGAATTGTTGAGAAAAGAAAAGAAAAGAAAAGAAAAGAAAGGAAAGGAAAAGAAAAGAAAAGAAAGGAAAGGAAAAGAAAAGAAAAGAAAAGAAAAGAAAAAAAAAGAAAAAAAAAATCGTCCAGAAAAAAAAAAGAAAAAAAGAAAAAAAAAGAGGTGTAGAAAAATCCAAAATTTTTTTTCTTGAGCCTTTCATCATAGGGGTTGTGCATCCTTCATTATAGTTGGTATCTTGTGTTACAGTCACTCTTCCATTCGTATAATTTCCATGATTCTCGTGTCGTTTCTTTCCTTCCGTGTTTCTCTTGTTCTTGTTTCTTGGATCTAATTGCTAGTTGGGATTAAACAAGGTTGCTTTGTCTTGATTGAGTTCAATTAGTTCTGAAAGAACTTGAGTGGGAAAACTTGAGGTAAAAGGCAAGAGAGTGTGAGATTATTATCGAAAAAAAAAAGCCAATTCAGAGTGAAACACGACTGGAGTGCCATCATTTGAGTGTAAACACGTAAGGGAGCGTGTGAGGTCCTTTTTTTTCTGCTTAGATTTTCTTTTTGCTGCACATTACAATGTCTCACCGCAGTGGCTCATCACCCAAGGGGATAGCAGATAACTCATTTGTGTTGCAAGCCATGCAACAACAGTTTGAGCGGATGAACATGCTATTGGGACAAATGGAGGATAGGATGAATCAACAACAAGCAGAGATTAGAAATTTGCAAGGTGGGAGAAATCGGAGGCGACGTGAGCCTAGGGTTGAAAATGCATATGAGAATGAAGGAGATGATGAGGATGAGGAAGACCTAACATCTGAAATTGGGTTGGGTAGACATAGAGGAGTTAGGCGTGAAAGAGGATTTGAGGGGAACCTAGGGGGTCGGGATGGTGTCGATAGAGACTTGGGGAGCATCAAAATGACAATACCATCTTTCCAAGGTAGAACTGACCCAGAGGTTTATCTAGAGTGGGAGAAAAAAATAGATTTGGTATTTGATTGTCATAATTACTCTGAGGAGAAGAAAGTAAAGTTGGCAGTAATTGAATTCACTGATTATGCTATTATTTGGTGGGATCAATTAGTGACCACTAGGAGGAGGAATCATGAGAGGCCTATAGAGACATGGGGAGAGTTGAAAGCTCTCATGAGGCAGAGATTTGTACCTAGTCACTACTATAGGGACCTTTATCAAAAGCTCCAAAATCTTACATAGGGATCTAGGAGTGTGGAGGATTACCATAAGGAGATGGAGGTGGCTATGATTCGGGCTAATGTAGAGGAGGACCGGGAGGCCACCATGGCTAGATTTTTGAGTGGTTTGAATAGAGATATAGTCAATGTGGTTGAATTGCAACATTATGTGGAGATAGAGGACATGGTGCACATGGCTATGAAGGTGGAGAGGCAATTAAAGAGAAAAGGGACAGCAATGTACACTTCGGTTCCTAGCACTACTTGGAAATCAAAGTGGGATAGGAATGATCCTGCTGAAGCAAAGAGAAAGATTGAACCACCTAAGGGCAAAGATGAGGGACCTAGCAGCAAAGCCAAGGTAGAATCTCAACCTTCAAGGAATAGAGATATTAAATGTTTTAAGTGTTTGGGTTCAGGGCACATTGCTTCTCAATATCCAAATAGGCGAGTGATGATTATGCGTGACAATGGGGAGGTGATGACTGAGAGTGAGGATGATCGTGATGGAGTGCCCGAGTTGGTTGATGCTAGTGATGACGAAGGAGTGATATATGCTGTGAGTGAGTCTCTTGTTGCTAGGCGTGCTCTCAACACACACATTAAGGTGGATGATGCCGAGCAACAGAGAGAAAACATTTTCCATACTAGATGTCACGTCAACAGCAAAGTATGTAGTATGATTATTGATGGAGGGAGTTGTACTAATGTGGCTAGCACTACTTTGGTTGAGAAATTGAATTTACCAACCTTAAAACACTCTAGACCATACAAATTGCAATGGTTGAATGATTGTGGGGAAGTTAGGGTGGATAGACAAGTGTTAGTTCCATTTTCAATTGGAAGGTATCAGGATGAGGTGCTTTGTGATGTTGTGCCTATGCATGCTGGCCATATTTTGTTGGGGAGGCCGTGGCAAATATGATAGGAGGGTGACACATGATGGGTTCAAAAACATGTACAGCTTTGTAAAGGAGGGTAAAACAATTAAGCTTGCTCCTTTAACTCCAAGCCCGGTCTATGAAGACCAATTGAAACTGAAAAGTGAGGTTGCTCAGAAAAGAAAGAGTGAAAATGCGAGTGATCAAAAAAGAAAGAGTGAAAATGAGAGTGATCAAAAAAGAATGAGTGAAAAAGAGATTGAGCAGAAAAGAAAGAGTGATAGTGAAAATGAGCACAACAAAAAGAGTGAAAAAGAAAGTAGAGATGTGGCTAAGAGTAGAGAAAAAAGAGTAGAGCCACAAGAGAAGAAAGAAAGAGAGTCTGCAGAGAGAAAATGAAAGACAAAAGTGAGTTTCTATGCCAGAGAGAGTGAGGTTAAGAGGGCTTTCTTTGCAGATCGCCCTATGATTTTTCTTGTCTATAAAGAGTCTTATCTTACTCTTGATGACACTTACCAGTCTCTTCCTAGTTTGGCTATTTCCTTGTTGCAGGAGTTTGATGATGTATTCCCAGAGGAGATGCCTAATGAGTTGCCACCCATTAGAGGCATTGAGCATCAAATAGATTTTGTACCTGGAGCTGCTATTCCAAACCGACCAGCCTATAGGAGTAATCCAGAGGAGACAAAGGAACTTCAGAGGCAAGTTGAGGACTTGATGAGCAAGGGGTACGTGAGGGAGAGCATGAGCCCATGTGCAGTACCAGTGCTATTAGTGCCAAAGAAGGATGGGACGTGGAGAATGTGTGTTGATTGCAGGGCGGTCAACAATATTACGGTAAAGTATCGGCATCCCATTCCTAGATTAGATGATATGCTTGATGAATTGCATGGCTCTTGTATTTTTAGTAAAATTGATCTTAAAAGTGGGTACCATCAAATTAGAATGAAAGAGGGTGATGAATGGAAAACTGCTTTTAAGACTAAGTATGGCCTTTATGAATGGTTGGTTATGCCATTTGGACTTACAAATGCGCCCAGTACTTTCATGAGATTGATGAACCATGTCCTACGTGCATTCATTGGCAAGTTTGTGGTTGGGTATTTTGATGATATCCTAGTGTACAGCAAGGACTTAAATGAGCATATTGAGCATTTGAGATATGTGTTTGATGTGTTGAGATGTGAAAAGTTGTATGCTAATTTCAAGAAATGTACCTTTTGCATGGAAAGAGTTGTTTTTCTTGGATATGTTGTTAGTACAAAGGGTATTGAGGTGGATGAAGAGAAAGTCAAGGCCATCAAGGAGTGGCCAACGCCAAAGAGTATCACTGAGGTAAGAAGCTTTCATGGTTTAGCTAGTTTTTATCGGCATTTTGTTAAAGATTTTAGCACCATTGCTGCACCACTCACTGAAATCATTAAAAAGAATGTTGGGTTTCATTGGGGGGGTAGTCAAGAGAATGCTTTTGCCACCATTAAAGAAAGGTTGTGCTCTGCACCTGTGCTAGCATTACCTGATTTTAACAAAGCTTTTGAGATTGAATGTGATGCCTCAGGTATAGGGATTGGAGCTGTTTTGATGCAGGATAGGCGGCCCATAGCTTTCTTCAGTGAAAAGTTAAGTGGGGCCTCACTCAAGTACCCTACTTATGACAAAGAGCTTTATGCTCTTGTTCGTGCATTGGAGACTTGGCAGTACTACCTATGGCCTAGGGAATTTGTGATCCACACCGATCATGAATCATTAAAGCATCTCAAGGGTCAAGGTAAGTTGAATAAAAGGCATGCTCGTTGGATGGAATACATTGAGACATTTCCATATGTCATCTGTTACAAGGAAGGTAAGGAGAAATTGTTGCTGATGCTTTATCTCGAAGGTATGTACTTCTTACTTCTATGAGTGCTAAGATGCTTGGGTTTGAATATGTGAAAGACCTATATGCCGATGACGCTGACTTCTCTAATGTGTACGTGGCATGTGATAAGGTGGCATTTGGTAAGTTTTACAAGCGTGAGGGTTACTTGTTTAAAGAAAACAAACTTTGTGTGCCAGGTTGTTCTATGCGTGAATTACTAGTGCGTGAGGCACATGGTGGTGGATTAATGGGACACTTTGGTGTCAAGAAGACTTTGGATATTTTGCATGAACATTTCTTTTGGCCTAAGATGAAAAGAGATGTCACTCGCATTTGTGGCAGGTGCATTACATGTAGGAAGGCCAAATCTAAAGTGTTGCCACATGGGTTGTATATACCCTTACCCGTTCCTAGTAAACCATGGGTCGACATATCTATGGACTTTGTTTTGGGGCTACCTAGGACCAAAAGGGGTAGAGATTCTATTTTTGTGGTTGTGGATAGATTTAGTAAAATGGCACATTTCATTCCATGCCATAAAACAGATGATGCCACAAACATAGCTGACTTGTTTTTCAGGGAGATAGTGCGACTCCATGGTGTTCCCAGGAGTATTGTTTCTGATAGGGATGTTAAATTCCTTAGCTACTTTTGGAAGGTGTTGTGGGGGAAATTGGGTACCAAGCTCTTATTTTCCACTACTTGTCATCCGCAGACTGATGGTCAAACTGAAGTAGTTAATAGGACCTTAACTCAGCTTTTACGCACTGTTGTTCATAAGAATTTAAAAACTTGGGAGGATTGTTTGCCATTCATAGAGTTTGCATATAATAGGACCATGCATACTACTACTTCATATTCTCCTTTTGAAATTGTTTATGGATTCAATCCGCTTACCCCTTTAGATTTGATGCCTTTACCGGTTGATGGCAGGAGTAGCTTGGATGGACAAAAGAAGGCGGAGTTGGTGAAGTCACTCCATGAGAGGGTACGGCTTCAAATTGCGCAAAAGAATGAAAGAGTTGCTTCCCAAGCCAATAAAGGGCGAAGGCGTGTCATCTTTGAACCTGGAGATTGGGTTTGGGTTCACATGCGCAAAGAAAGATTCCCAGCTCATCGGAGGACTAAGTTGCATCCTCGAGGAGATGGACCTTTCCAAATCCTTGAGAAAATTAATGACAATGCCTATAAAGTGGATCTCCCGGGTGAGTATAATGTGTCTGCTACCTTCAATGTCTCTGATCTTTCTCCTTTTGACGTAGGTGAAGATTCGAGGTCGAATCCTTTTGAGGAGAGGGGGAATGATGGGAACCAAGGCAGGCCTACTCTTAAAGATCCTTTGCAAGTTCCAGATGGGCCAATTACAAGATCGAGAGCCAAGAAGATCAAGGAAGCAATGCAAGGATTAGTACAAACCACTTGGGAAGAAGCTAGCAAGAGCCCAACACTCAAGATGGGCTTGAAAGAAGAAGAACTAGCTTTGATCCACTTGATCCAAGCTGTGGAAGACTTGACTTAGAAATATGGCCTTTAGATATTAAGGCTTTCAATTTGTTTAAAGGATTTTTATTATTAGTTTTGAATAAGTGGGCTTGAGGATGCTTAACCCACATATGTCTTACTTAGTTGAACTAGGGTTTAGAAGTACTGTAGCATGACACTGTTCATGCAAAAGTACACGCGGCTACTGTTCACAAAGGGCATTTTTGAGAGAAAGGGTCTCAAATTTTAGTCTAGGGTTTTATCATGTTTTGGGGAGGGTATTTAAAGGATGTAATCAGCCATTTCAAGGCAGACATTATTTTATTTCGAATTTTAATTGTGAGTGAGTTTTCTCCTCTTGTTCTTAATTGAACTCTTGAACTTATCAAAGGTAAATCACAACCTTTGTGGCGTTCCTCCTCGTAATTTGGGTTCTTAAGATGGGATTTCAACGGGTCTAGATTTTGATATAATCTAGGTTCTTGAAACGAGTTCTCAACGGGTCTAAATTCTCCATCCATAGACTTGAGTTTGGCGTTCTTGGGTTTGTTTTTCCAATATTGTTGTTGGGTCTCAAAGCAAGTCGATTGGGGTTCACATCACGGTTGGGTGCCAATGCTGAAGTTGGTTTGAATTTTCTGGAGGTGTGAATGCAAGAGGCGGCTAGTGAAGTGTTAATGCAAGAGACAGCTAGTGAAACATGAAGACATGTGGGGCTGGAAGAGAAAAATAAAAATAAAAGTAAAAGGTGCTTGGTTTGAATTGAGAAACCGATTGAATAAGATGAGAGAGGAGAAATCGGTGGAAATTCATTAAAGCTTGACATGTATAAAGAATAAAGAAACATGTGTGGAAAAAAGAGCTGAAATTAAGGAAGAGGTAGCCGAAATGAAGGAAGATAGAGAGCTGCATGTGATGTAGTCAACAATTAAACACCACCGAAAAAGGAAAATGGAAAGCATGAAAAGAAAGACACATGCAAGCTTGGTCAATGTTTACGGCAATGAGAAGAGAATATAGAGAAACATGTGCAGTCAGTGAGTGCATGATGTGCTGGAATTAAAGTGTGTTGTGTTGGAATTGAGTGAAGAATAAATCGGTGCTTGATTGAATAGATGAGAGATGAAGAGGCGTGATTGAAGCTTTCCACTGAATTGGACATCATTGAAGTCGGTGGACTGGCTCTTTAAATAAGGGGTGCAGTCCGAATGAGAGAAGAGAACTTTGTGCTTTTGTTATATTCTTTGTTATGTTCTTTAAATAATTGGCTCTTTCTTGTGTTCGGCAGCTTGTTTTTTTCCTTTTGGCTTCAATGCTTTGTTGTTTTAGAATTTTTATTAAGTGTATTAAGAATTATTCTAGAGTTTTATTTTATTAAGTGTAATACCTTAATTTTAATCAAGTGTGCTGGTTCGTTTCATTAAACAAAAATAATTGTTTTAGAAGTTCTCATTAAGTGTGTTACCTTAATTTATTGCAAGAAAGGTTTGGTTGAAAGCTTTTGTTTTTGTTTTTGTTTTTGATTTTTCTGAAACATCATATGTGGGGAGTAGAGGAGTTGTTCTAAAGTTTTCATTAAAGGTTTGGAGATTAATTTTCAAGAGTGGTATGTGAGAAGTTGTTTCCTTTTTGCTTTAGATTTCAATTGAATGGTGAAGGGGAGTTTTCGTCTAGACTTTTCGTTCTCTATTTTTATTTAACTTTAGTTTAAAGTTTATGGAATACTTTTGAGATTTTTTTTTTTTGGCTTAGAAGTTTGGGTAATTTATTTGCTATTTATTTATTTTGTGTTATTTATTTTTCTTACTTCTTTAAGCCTTCATTTAATAGTGATTACAATTGTTATGTGTTATTTTGAGAATTTGTGATTTAAATACAAAGATGAATTCTAGAATCTTGGTTTTGGGCATTTTCAATTTTCAGTTCATGTTTTGTCAATTACTTTCTAATTTAGTTTAATTCTTAATTTAGTTTTATTAATTTCTGAGTTTAATCTATTAGTTCTTTACATTCCAATCCGACAATCAAAATCTAAAAACATGAATCTAGTCCATGACTAGTAACCTCTTCCATCCATTGCACATATCATCCTCTTGTTTTCTCTTTGTGAAGTTTTTCACATTTTTCGACGAGTTTAATTTTAAGTAACTTTCCCTGAGGAGACGATCTAGGAATTTATTCCTAATTATTACACGACATCCTCCTGCACTTGGGATAGCATTAGTGCTACTCATTTTTGAGTGAGTCAAGAATGAACCACTAGATAAAAACATATAAAACTCAAACAAAATGCATGAAAGGATGCCAAACCTCAAAACCCATAAAATCATATTTTTCCACACACGCCAAAAATCTCATTTGGCCCAAAAACATATTCTTTCCAAATATCACGCCAAAAGTCACATTTGGCCCATATCCAACTCAAACCATTAACTGATTAATCCGTATGCACCATGACCTCCCTAGGGGATCATCCGCACACCCTGGCTCCTGTGCCACACTGCAGGTAACGACCACGCGTGTGACATCTAAACGAGCGATGCCCAGTTCCGCGCCCCGCGCGTTCATAGCCAAGCATCCTCTAGCCCTCACCAGCGAAGGGCCACGGAGTCGATGCGTAGAGCGATGCCCAGTTCCGCGCCCGGCGCTCTCGTAGCCAAGCATCCCCTAGCCCTTGCTCCCGTCGTCGTCTAGCGACAACTCAGGGGACGTCATTTAGTATATTACGCTCCCGAGTGACCAGAGGAGCTCCACCGGGATAATAACCCATCCCGGCTTGGGCTCGTGAGACACACGCTCCCAAAATCTATTTAAGCCAATAAAACGGGATTTTCTCAATTTAATTAAAATGCACATGTATGCAATATGCAACACACGCCTCATGGCACAAATAACCAAACAACCACAAACAGTCAGAGCCAAGCACTCCGTCCTCAATCCATCCGACCCCCGAACTCCTCGGACTCAGTCCGGAATCAAGCAACCAATAGATAAATATTTATTGTAAGAGAAAAATACATTTAAATCTAAAAGTAGAGTTTGGAAAATACTTACAGCGCTATATGGTATTTTTCGAAAGCTCGCGGCGTTGCAAACGGTGGAAGAAAAGCAACGTAATAGTGTAATTTACGCTGTGGCCGTGGGTAATAAATTACCCACTTTCGAACGGGGACAAAACAAAAGCTCGGGATTGATAGGGAAAGGCCTAGGGATGTTTATGAAGCTAAGGGAAGTGGAGTTTGGCCGTGGGTGGCGGAGAAATCGGCAGAGGAAGGCCAAAATACCCAAATCGGAAAGCTAGCTCGTGGGGACTATTCCGGCGATGTATTGAGGCCGGAAATGGGTGGGTTAGGACGGCAAGGAGTCGGTGATGAAGTGGTGAAGAGGTGTTGGTCGGAGGTGGAGCGACGACGGCAAATCAGAGCAAAAGCCGCTCGGCTTGAAGGTGGTTTTCCAGCTAAACGGCGGCACGGATGGGGCCAAGATTTTGTGGGGAGGTGCGCCGGCCGGAGGGGAGTCAGGTGGGAGGGGCGCTGTGCCGCACGGCGGTGGCCGACGGCAGGTTTGGGCGGCTGGCTGGACAGCGTGAGGGAGAGGAGAGAGAGAAAGAAAAACGCATGGGGGAGAAAGGGAAAGCACAGGGAGAAGGAAAAAAGAAAGAAAAAAAAAAGAAAGAAAAGAGAAGAAAGAGAAAGGAAAAAGAGAAAAGAAAAGATGGAGGAAAAGAAATGAGGTCTAATCCTCACCTCTAGAGTCCAAAAATTGATCCAATGAAAACAACTTTGAAAGCAATAAAACCAAGAAAATATTTTAAACACAACGTAAAGATAAAATATAATAAATAATTAATAAAAACTAATTACTTAATTTTAAAACCAAAGACAAGCTAAAATAAATTAAACAGCAATTTAAAATCCACTTAAAATCTGATAATTTAAAATAAAAGAACTATTATTTTAATTAAATTAAAATATTCCTTCAGTAAAAATACACGTAAAAACGGGGTGTCACAGATATTGTTATATTAACTTGAAAAGAGATTGTTAGGTCACCATGTGTGTTGTATGAAAAAAATAAATAAATCTTGAAAGTTGAAACTTATGCATCAACGGTGGGTAGCATAATCATATGTATGAAGTAATAAAGCATTAGGATCCATGAGTGTTGTTTAATAGTTTTTGATGGATTGAAGATTTAAACAGTATGGCCTATCTTGAGAGTTATTTGTGAAGTGCTATCGAAGGAATTAGTTGTACTAAAACTAGAGTTTTTGAGAGTACAAGTAGGTGGGTGAGTCACCAAGAACGTTTCGATTATGTCTAGGTGAAGTTAATGGTATTTTATAGTGAGTTAGTTATTGCATGATTAGATGTTATTCAAAATATAGGTAATGAGCTTGAAGTGTGGGATATCGGATAGAGGTTATAGGGGCTCTCGTTGGTTGGTCGGGAAGGACTTGGGCTTTTGGATATGTTCCTTATCTTTAGAAGAGACAGGTGTATTTTGGGATGATGTTATGTGTTTTCAATTTGGGGCCTGGAGGTTGATTAGTATTGATTTCTATCATCAATCAATGGATGTATTTTTGCGGAATGTTGATTTTTGATTAGGGCAGTGATGGCCAACTGAGGAATGAGTGGAGATTTGTGGTTTTTGGAGGTATATTATTTTCTATGGAAATGTGGTAAAGGTTTTCTTGTGATTAGGTGTGGATTGAGCTTGTACTTGATGATGTTAATTTATGAGGATATAACCTTTATGTATTTTGACGAGTTATCAGAGTGCGCGCGAAAGCATGATTTTTGAAGATACTTAGAAATTAAAATTTTGTATTGATTTTGAGGAATTAGTAGTGATTTGAAGTTTTAATTGGAGATTAATCTTTCGGTCGTGCAAATTTTGTTTATTGATGGTTAACTTTGGAAGTGGCTATTACGTTACCAAAGTTGGAATCGGATGAAAGTTTGGAAGGTAAAGCAGAAACGTCGTTGATATTAGCAATTTATGGTGTGAAGATAATAACTATTGGAATTTATTGGGAGTTGTCGATGATATGTATCTCTCAATTATGTTCAGAGTTGTATCTTGTATCTTATTTTGGCGCTAATGTTTGACCTCACAAATTTTGAGGACAAAATTTGTTTTTAAAGTGGGGAGGATGTGATACCCCCGTTTTTACGTGTATTTTCACTAAAAGAATTTTTAATTTAATTAATATATTGGTTCTTTTAGTTTAAATTATTGTATTTTAATTGGTTTATTTTAGTTTGATGTTGTGTTTAATTTATTTTAGTCGTTTTATGGTTTTTAAAATTGTTTTCGTCGGATCAGTTTTTGGACTCCGGAGGTGAGGATTGGACCACATTTCTTTTCCCTCATCTTTTATTTTTCTTTTCTCTTTTTATTTTTCTCTTTTCCTTTTCTTTTTCTTTTCCTTCTTTTCTTTCTTCTTCCTCCTTCCTCCCGCGCTCGACCTGCTCTCTCTCCCTCTCTCCCATCGCCGTCCGATTGTGCAGCCCAGACCCACCGCTTGCCGGTGACGTGGCCAGCACCACCCACCCAGAAAAATCCCCTGCCGGCCAACGCACCACCCCACCAAAAACTAGCCACTCCCGTGCCGCCGTTAACCCCCTAGAGCACATCTAAGCCGCACTGCTCTTGGCCTTTTCCGACGCCGTCGCTCCACCTCCGGCCACCACCTTTTCACCACTTTATCCTCTACCTCTTGCCGTCCTAACCCACCCATTTCCGGCCCCGATCTGTTGCCGGAGCAGTTCCCACGAGCTCAACTCCGATCTGCCCCTTTTTTCACTTCCACCACCATTTCCACCGCCACCCACGGCTAAAACTCACTTCCATTAGCTTCATAATCATCTCTAGGTCATTCCATATCAATTTCATGTCTTGGTTTGTCCCCATTTGAAAGTGGGTATTTTACAACCCACAGCCACAGTGTAAAATACACTGTTACGTTGTTTTTTCTCTGCCGTTTGCAACGTCGTGAACCTTCAAAAAATACCTTATAGTGATGTAAGTATTTTCCAAACTCTATTTTAGATTTAAATATATTTTTGCTCTTACAATAAATTATTTGACTGGTTGGTTGATTCCGGACTGAGTTCGAGGAGTTCGGGGGTCGGATGGATTGAGGACGAAGTTGCTTGGTTTTATTGTTTTTGTGATTGGTTGGATGTTTTGCATCTTGAGGTGTGCATTACATGATGCATTCTTGTGCATCTTATTTAAATTGAGAAAATCCAGTTTTATTCGTGTAAATGGATTTTCGGATGCATGTGTATCACGACCTCAAGCTGGGATGGGGTATTATCTTGGTGGAGCTCCTCTGGTCACTTGGGAGTGGATAATACTGAGTGACATCCCCTGGTTTATCGCTGGGCAACGACCGGATCGCACGATATGGTAACGCTGTCATGTCGACTCTGTGGTCCCTAGAGTGGCGAGGACTAGAGGATGGCCTGGTCCAAGTACGCACCGGGCGCAAGTACTGGGCATCGCTCGTTTAGGTGTCACATGTGTAGTTGTTACCTGCAGTGTGGCACAGGAGCCAAAGTATGCGGATGATTCCTAGGGGAGATCATGGTGCATGCAATAATTAGAACGAGTTTTGGTTATTGGTTACGGGCCATTTTTTAGGAAAATGGCGAGGTTATGTTTGAGGTTATGTGATCCATTTTCTGGGAAAATGGTGGTTTCTTATTTTAGGCCATTATCTGGGATAATGACAAGGACATGTGATAAAGGTTTTGTTTTGGGCCAAAATGGATTTTTTTTTTTTGCGTGCGTGGAAAAATGTGGTTTTTATAGGTTATGTGCATTTGCATTCTTTCATGCATATTGTTGAGCTTTAATATGTTTTTATCCAGTGGTGTTTGGATCTTACTTACCTGTGGCACCATTTTGGTACCGTAGATTTTTTATGCAGAGGTCGAGGAGGAGGAGGCTGAGCTCGAGGAGGCGGCTCTGCCAGAGTATTGATTTGGAGTTTATGCCTTGTAGTTGGTTTTGAAACATATTTGTGGCTTGTAATATTTTATTATGTATGTTTTGAACGGGTTTGTTTTAAACAAAGAAAAATTTTGATACTTAGTTATGAGACTTTGTTTATCCACTGCGTGTTTTTTTTTTTTTTGCACACTTATTGCATGTACACACACTTGGCACTTGGCGATAGGGTGGTGACCCGTGTTGTCATCATCCCGACGTCTCGATTTCTCCGTGTCTGTACCTGGGATTTGGAGGCGTCACATCAATGATGCTTACAATTTTTGTAAGGCATGTGAACCATGTCAAAAGTTAGGAGGAATCACCCGTAGCGACGTGATGCCCTTACAACCAATTTTAGCATTAGAAATTTTTGATTGTTGGGGTGTTGATTTTATGGGTCCTTTTCTGTCTTCTTTTGGTTATCTTTACATTCTTGTTGTTGTGGACTATATTTCTAAATGGGTCGAGGCAATACCATGTAGGACCAATGATCATCGGGTGCTATTAAAATTTTTGAAAGACAACATTTTCACTCGGTTTGGGATACCAAGGGTTTTTAATTAGTGATGGAGGTTCCCACTTTTGCAATAAATCATTTGCGGTGTTAATGAAAAAATATGGGGTCCATCACAAAATTTCAACTCCTTATCATCCTCAAACCAATGGCCAAGCTGAGTTGGCCAACCGAGAATCAAAACCATTCTTGAAAAAACAGTCAACCCAAATAGAAAAGATTGGTTTTTGAGGCTTTCAAACACTTTATGGGCTTATAGGACAACTTTTAAAACTGTCCTAGGCATGTCTCCCTATCGTTTGGTTTACGGTAAAGCATGTCATCTCCCTATTGAGCTAGAACACAAGGCTTATTGGGCTGTCAAGTACTTTAACTTTTCTATTAACAATTCTGGTGTTTTAAGGAAATTGGAGCTGAATGAATTAGAAGAGTTTTCTGACACAATGCCTACAATAATGCCAAACTTTGTAAGGAGAGAACTAAGGCTTTCCACGATAAGCACATTTTGAGAAAGAGTTTTCTCCCCAATGAAAAGGTTCTCTTCTACAACTCTAGACTCCATGTGTTTGCCGGTAAACTTCAATCCAAATGGAGTGGTCCTTATATTGTTCAGACAGTGTTTCCTCATGGGCCTATTGAAATCCTCAATCCACACAATGGTAATATCTTTAAGCTTAATGGACAGCGACTCAAACATTTTCTTGACCATTTTTCACCAGAGGGTACCACCATCCATCTATTGGACACTGACCCTCCAACCGAGCCTTGATGTTTGACTTGTTTGTCATCTTATTTCACTTCTTTCTTGCATTTTTCTGTTTTACCTTTTAGTTTATGCAGGTGTCTTTTTCTCTCTTCTATTTTTCGTTGTTCTCTTCTTGTCATATGTTTCTCTTTTGACCAGGTAACCCTTCATTCCCTTCACTATCACTTTGTTTTTCATTTGACATTGTTTTTATCATTGAGGACAATGCTCATTTTAAGTTAGGGGGTGGAGAATTTCATTTTTCTTTCACATGCTAGGTGTCCCTTTTGTTGTGTGTCCCTCCTCTAGTTTGATGGAGTTCGATGTTTATTTTTATGAAACTTCTTGGCTAAATTTTAGAAATTACTGTTTTCAAACTTCTATGCTTCGGAAAGGAGTGTTGGAATTATGGGTTGCGGTAACTCCAAATGGTTCGGATTTTAGCTCAACATAGAAGTTCATAATTTATATTCAATTACTTGAGAAAGGGAGATGCATGAAGTAGCTGATTGCTATTTTTGTACACGAATTGAGTACCTTGGTTGCGTTTCTATTTCAGTAAGTCTAGCTTAAGATTGCAGCGAACAAGAACTCTAATGAACCATTTCGGTTTAAAAAAAAAAAATACACATCCTTTAGGTAATCTAGTGCTAAGGGCCGACTTGTGAAAGTGTGGTAGGCGCACATTCATAGGTTTGATTTCCCCTAGAAAACCAAGAGGTGCGGTAATCTAGTGGTAAGGGCCGACTTGTGAAAGTGTGAGTAGGTGCACATTCATAGGTTTGATTCTCCCTAGAAAACCAACAGGTGCGGCAACCTAGTGGTAAGGGCTTATTTGTGAAAGTGTGGGTAGGAGCACATTTATAGCTCTGACCCCCCTAGGGAAACCGAAAGAAAAAAAAAAAAAAAAGAAGAAGAAAAAAAAATGAAAAAAATGAGATCACAATGGTTTTGAATTAGAGTAAGAATGTGCTTCCAAGTGTAGAAGTGTCAAGTTGCATCACGGCGCATGTGCATTAGATCGCATTTTTGAACCACGGCACCAAAAACTTGACTCAGTCTCGAATGTGCTTCCAAGTGTAGAAGTGTCAAGTTGTATCAAGGATAAGTCCAGGATTGTATTCCACAGGGACAAAGGGTTATCAAAGCGTATATGAGATTTTTGAGTAACAAATGTGTTGATTATGAGAGATGAAAATAAAATTAAAATGCAATGCAAAAAGATAATCGAAGTTGAAATTTGAGTTTCTAATCAAAAAGACAAATTAACAAACACTTGGGTTGGGTGTGAGACTCTATTTATTTCGGATCCTAGATAATTTTCTCGATTAACAATCCAATCAAGGCATTGATAAATGGAAGATAAAAAGTTGTGCTCAAGTTTTGCAATATTTTTCTAAGGGATTCTCTACTTTACTAGCCAAACACTCATTAACAAACAATCGAGAGAAGCTTTGATAATTTTCAAGCTTTTGTTGTGCCTTACGTCAACAACAAAACAAGAGCAAGAGCCGCAATCTATTTTTAATTTAAATCTGACTAGTAATATAGTGAAATCAACATTCAATCACAAAATATTGCATTAAACTAGAACCTAAAATAAATTAAGTCTCATTCCACAACCCAAGTTTTAAAAAATTAGCTACACATGATATTTCTAACAACAAAAATTAATCTAAACAAAGCCATATTAAAATCTGTGAGAAAATATTTAAATGAGATGAAAACTAATATTGTCCGGCCGAAAGAGAAAGGAACAAGTATAAAATAAAGAACGAGCATGGTAAATGAAAAAAAAAAGAAAAGGAAAGAAAAACAAATACCAGCTGAATAACAATGGAGAAGAAAAGTTTCAGCAAACAAAGAAACAATACTAAAAATAAATGAAGCCCAGCGTCTATGGAGGAACTCCCAAACGAAAGCAAGAAAGAAAACTAAAATAAAGTCAAGCAGCCCCCTCGTAGTTCTGCACCTCTACCAAGCACTAACCAAGAAAGAATGAAAATAAACTTCCAATAAACACCTCTAGATGCCGAAAATGCAAGAAAGAAAAAGATGTTGAACTAAGAAAAAAAAAACAAAAGATGCAGCCGTCCATTAAGTCTGGAATGAAAAGAAAAATAGAATGCAATAAAATCCAAAAGCTGCCGCCTCCCCCTTCCAGGTTCTCTACAACAAGCGAATGTAAAAATAATAATAAAACTGAAATCGTAAAAGCAGGGAAAAGAAAAGCTCTAGCTGCCGACCTAATGGCTTGTAACCAAAAAGAAAATAGAATGCATCAAGTAAAAACTGCAGCCGTAAGAAATAGAATGCTAAATGAAAAAGAAAGTGAGAGTAACAGCCAAAACCAGCTGCTTTCTACTAAACGAAAAGAAAGGAAATAATTTTCCAGACTACCTACTGCTGCTGCTCCTAGCGTCTAAAAATGAAAAAGAAAGGATAGTGAAAAAAAAGCCGCATGCCACTAAACGAAAAAGAAAGGAAATAAAAACTCTGCACTACTCTCCTCCTTAGTGGCTGAAACGAAAGAAAAGTAAAAGCAAAAGCTCTCCCATCTGCTGCTGCTTCTAGCTAAATAAATAGCTAATCTCCTGCTACTGCTTTCCGTCCAGCTGTCTTCCATCTCTCAGCTTAATTGACAAATTCGGTGGAATCACATGCCAAAAGCCGTCTGTCTATGCGTGATCCCATGTGATCTCCTGCTGTCCAGCTATCCGAAAAGAGGAAGAAGAATAAAATCTCTGCTGCTGCACATTCAGCCATCCAAAAAAGAAAGAAGAATAAAAAGCTCTGCTGCTGCACGTTCAGCTATCCGAAAAAGAAAGAAGAATTAATTCTGCTACTGCTTCCCGTCCAGCTAAATCCAGCATGCCGAGTGTGTGCTGTCTGTCCGTGTGCCCCTTGTGTAACAGATCGCTAGAAATTTAATTGTGAAATTTCTATTAGCTTTAGGAACCTCATGAAGACCCCATAAGTTTTCACGAATCCATTAATCGTATAGGTTTTAGTCTAACTACATAGTTAGTATTATTATTTACTATGGTATCCGAAATGTGTTTTTGATTATTGAAGATAGTTAGAAGTGTCAAAATGTATTATGGTTTGTGCCATTAGACTCAGAGGGTTATTTAAGGTCTTATGGCGCAATAACACTTTTTCATATTTTCGGACAAAACGTCTGTTCAAAACTGTAGATATTATTGGATAAAAATATCTTGAACTAATTTTTGTAGATATTATTGGATAAAAATATTTAAAACTAATTTTGTGGATATTATTGGATAAAAATATTTTAAGCTAATTTCGTGGATATTATTAGGTAAGAGAGTCCTACACTTAACTCCCACTTCAGGTAAGAGAGTCCCACACTTAACTCTCACTTCGGGTAAGAGAGTCCTATACTTAACTCTTACTCCAGCCTCATCTCTTCCATATCTCATCCATAAGTATCTCCAGCCACCCCTCCCCATGAAATTATCTTCATTTACACTTTCCATTAAAAGAATATCAAACACTCTCTCTTGGACAGCTTTTAGGAGTTCTTTTGCATGCCCATTGCGAAGCTTTTGTAAGTGTTTTATCATAAAGTCTCCTTCATATAAGTTGTTCCTTTTTTAGTCTAGTTTATGTGGATATCTTATTTGTCCCATTTGAAGATCATTTGGTCAGTAAAAATTATATAAACTATAGAAAGGTCATTCTAGGAGATAAACTGGAGAATATGTTATAGTTTGGAGTTTTTGACCAAGCTAATGGATAGATATGGGTCCAAAATTTTTATGGAGTATTTTTAACATGTATATATGACTATTGGTTGAGGATTTTTGCATGATTAAAGGTTTTGATGAAAGATTTTCTTAAATTTAGAAACTTAGAAACTGGAAGAGGAAAAACAATTTCTGTTTTGAGAAAGTTTAACTCTTTGGTGGTCTAAACCTATTCCAATGACTTTGATAATTTTATTGGAGGATCCTAAGCATCTTATATACATTTCATATTATTATTTTGAAGATATTTGATGTTAGTTTCAAAGATATGAAATTTTATGCAAAGAGATATTCAGATAAGCCAAAGTGTGGATGCTCTTGGCTAAATTCATGTTTTGGTTAATTTTTAACCATGTGATCTTGAATTAGAAGCTTATATATGTTTTAGGATATCTTTTTAAACCATGTGATGGTTTGGTTTGAAGATCACATATTTATAAGTTATAGATCAAAAGGTTGATCAAAACAAGTTGGAAACAAAAAAAAAAATCAATAGAAATAGCATATGGGAATTTCGACCCTATGGAGTTTTAATAGTTGTGATTAGTTTTAAATTTTTCTAAATTGATATTTGAATTGAGGATAAAATTTACATAAAGCATGTAAATTTTGGTGACTTTTGGAGTTAGTATGCAAAATCCTTAAGTTATGGGTAAAACAGTCATTTTCCTACATGCAGAGAGTAAACTGGAAATTTTACTCTTTAAGTTAGTATTTTCCATATTTCAATTTATTAGTGATTTAGTGCTAACTTTTAGAATCACTAATTACAGTTCCTCTTGATCGTGCTTAAGGTTTTATAAGAAACGCGGAGATCGAGGTAAGTTAGCTTTTAACTTACTAGCAGTCTACTGTGTATGTGTGCTAAGTAAAGGAACTACAGTGTATGTATGTGTGTTATTATATATGTCATGCCATGCCAAATCATCACGTAATTGTCTGTTATACATAATTTATTTTGTCATCAGTTTTTATCTGTTACATAATATATTCTGTCATGTATTGCTGTACATTACAAGTACATCATGCTAAGTATGTCATCTATTACATGTATGTCAAGTCATGTAATATTTACTGTTGCAAGTATGTCATGTTAAATATGTTGTCTATTATATGTTATGTCATGTTACGAAATGTTTCTATCTCAAGTTGGTCATGTATTTCAAGTTATATTCAAGTCACGTTATATTACGTTAGGGTTCAGTCATTTCGTATTCCAGTCACGTTTCATCTTGATTACTTATGTATGGGGTCACAGCAATTGTGACGCATACACTATGTGAGACACAGCAATTGTGACACGTAGAATACATGGGGCCACAACAACTGCGGAGTATGTATTTAAGCAGTTAAAGAATAAGTTTCCGTAGAATACATGGGGCCACAACAACTGTGGAGTATGTATTTACACGTAGAATACATGGGGCCACAACAACTGTGGGGTATGTATTTACACGTAGAATACATGGAGCCACAACAACTGTGGAGTATGTATTTTTCATGTTAAGTCAAGTTTCAGAACAAATTCATGATAAGTCAAGTTTCATATCACGTTCATGTTCAGTCAAGTTTCAGAACAAGTTTATGATAAGTTAAGTTTCATATCATGTTCATGTTAATTCAAGTTTCAGAGCAAGTTCATGCTAAGTCAAGTTTTAGATCAAGTTCATGTCAAGTTAAGTTCAGTTCATGTTTCAATTTAAGTTATGTCAATTATGCTATGTTGTACGCCAAGTTATGCTTTAATTACTTATGAATTTGATTATGCATTTATACTTTTACTGTCATCCATGCATCATTAGCTTGTGTGGAAGTTTTTTGTTAACTTACTGAGATTTGTAATCAAATCTCACTTTGGTAGTCTCAACTACCATTCCCCCCAAATGGTAGATCTTGTTACAGGACCTGAAGGAGAATTAGAAGTTGATCAACTAGACACAGTTGACTAAGTGACGGTGCGATATCAATGTTAATATAGTAATTAACGTAAATTATTACTTGTACGATGAAGTTGCATCTCTAGTACTTTTTGGATCATAACCATTTTGGACTAGTGTTGTGATCTTAGTTGTTCAATGGGTTTTTATGTATGAAGTATGTTTTAAGCATTTGGGATATTTTCAATTTGGTGCATAGTATTGCTAAAGAAAAAATTTATCCGCTGCGAATATTGCATATTGTTAGCTGCATGTTAGGAACATTGCATCTTATATGTCATGAACGGGGGCAGGTAACCTTGTGTTGCATGTCTCGACGCTTCAAATGTCCGTTCGATCCCAAACGGAATTTGGGGGCGTCACACCTTGTGTTCCCTTCATTTATTTCTTTCACTTGCTTTTTGAATTAAATCATTCTCAGGTTGAACGTGGACTTCAGTAGTTTGAAAATGCTTAGATCCACTAAGGATGCTTGCCTCCATCTTATATCTTCATAGATTTTTTTTTTCAACTATGTAGGCAATGGCTTTACTCCTGAACACCGACCAAGATTCAAATATAAGTTTTACGTAAGCATTAGTCGGCCCCACATCAAAATGCATGCATCTATGTTTAATTAGGGGTAATATCTTATTTCGCATGTCAAATAAAGTTAAGTCACATTATCTAATTAATACTCTTATTTTAACTCATAAAGCACTTTTAACTCAAGATATTTAAGAGTATTAATACCACATAATTGACCATTTTGTCAGAACAGACCTGTAGAGAAAATTCACGCAGATGGAGGGGCGTCTTTCATTTTTTTTATTTGTTTCTTTTTACGTTTTCGTCGTTTAGACTTTGAGTATTTTCTTTCGGTTCCAGATGGTGAGGCGGTTGGTTTTGCATTTTTTGGGTTTTGCTTCTTTCTTTTTTTTTTCATTTGATGGACAGCTTTTAACTTGAGTCAGTGGAAGGCCTACTCACACTCTCGTTTTCATCTTTTTATTTTGGGTTGCTTTAGTTCGTAGCATTTTTCTTTCCTTTAGTTTCAGACCTTAGTCAGCAGAGTTTTAGTTTTTATTTTTCGTTTCTGGTTTATGTTCTTCATGGAGACGGGCGGCAAGAAGGGGATTATTACTCTTTGTTGTTTTGTTCATGTTCGTTTAGGAGGGAAGTCGGCTGAAAGGATTCAGGATTTTCTTTTTCCTTTTCGTTCGGCGTCTTTTGTTTAGGATTTTTTTTCATTTTATGTTTACAGACAGATTTTAGTCGGCAGCTGAAGCTATTGTTTTTTTTTTTCTTTGCTTTACATTTTCGTTCCAGACTTTTCTTTGGTGAATTTTGGTTTTCGGCTGTTTCTCATTTACTTGTCTAGTTTGGATTGAATCTCTTTTTCTGATTTTAGTTTTACGTTGACGTTACGGTGTGGAGGGGTCTCTCTCTCACTGGGTCTTTTATTTCCTTTAGTTTCGTTTGAGTTTTCTAGTTAGGTCTTAGTGATTTCCAGATTTTGGTTCCTTTGGCTTGTTTTATTTATTCTTCTGCATTTATTTTCATATAAAAATTTGAAATGTTAGGGTTTATCATTTTTGCGCATTTTACTAATATAGAGATGGTAGGCTAGATTTTTGGGCTTGGGATTCAATGAGTAACTTATGACTGTTTTGGAGTGGATTTTCTTCATTGTTATGTGATTTCAATGATTAACTTGTTGGATGATATTTTAGTTTACATTTAGAAAGGATTGAAGTTGTTTGTTCTTGGTTTAGATTAGTTGTAGACGTAAAGGCACAATTGATACTTGAACAAGTAACTAGACTTTGATGGTTTTCTTTCACTATTTTACAATCGTTATATAATCTGTCAAGTAATTTTATTAGGCTAAGAATTGGGGTTAATTGCTATATTATCCGACCATGACTTCTAGGAATGGGAGCATGGTTGAGAGAAGATGAAAAGAGAAGTAAATCCATCTCCAAATCAATGGGTGAAAATTGTATCCCAAGTGTTTGTGTTATTGTTTCTTACAAGTTTAATTCATTTGTTACACACTTTCTCTTAGTCTCTTAGTTTTGGTAATTTTAGAATCATAGATTTATTTTTATTTTCAGTTTAATTTGAGCTTGAACTTTCAACACAACCACTAATCATACTCTTAATTCAGTCCACACTTCCTTAGTAAATAATCCACATTTTAGTTCAAGACTTTCTTCTTTTCAAAATTTCTTGTCACTATAAACATTAATATTTTATCTTGTGATTATAAAATGTTTGCTTTATTCCCATTGTCGCTGTGAATTCGATCTTGGGATTTACCCTTGTATTACTTTGACAGCTTCTACGCTTAGAAGACAAAATTATAAGTTGATCAGAGTACGTGAGAAAGTATCGTTTGGTCAGTTATATAGACTAGATTGGCATTTATTTAAAGAGAGTAGACTTTGTGAACTTGCTAGTCTTATGCATGAGATGTGCGTGCATGAATGTGTTTTGTTGGAACATTTTGATGTGAAGATAGTTTTAGACGTGTTACATGAGCACTTTTGGGCATATCATTAACCATTCATTGACGTCTTCCATGAACGTTTGTGGCAATATCATTTACCATTCATTGACATGTTGTATGAACATTTGTGGGAATATTATTTGCCATTCATTGAGGTTGCATATAATCGGAGTTGTTATTTTGGTGTAAGGAAGACTTTAGATGTGATTCATGAACGTTTATGGGAGTATCATTTGCCTTTCATTGACTTGTTGCGTAAACGTTTGTGAGAGTATCGTTTGCCCTTGTTAGAAATGCATGTAATAGGACCATGCATACTACCATTTTTTATTTTCATCTTGAAATTGTATATAGTTTTAATCCACTTACTCCTTTAACATTGATGTTTTTGCTTGTTGATTACAGGAGTGGTTTGGATAGACCTTTTCACATTCTTGAGAAAATTAATGATAATTCATATCAAGTGGATCTTCCAGGCAAGTATCATGTTTCTGCTATTTTTAATATTACTGATCTTTTTCCCTTTGATGCAGGTGGAGATTCAAGGTCGAATCCTTTTGACGAGAGGGAAAATGATGGGCTCCAAGGTGGACCAAGCCTTAGAGATCCTTTGCAAATTTCAGATGGGGCAATCACAGAATTGAGAGCTAGGAAGAGCATGGAAGCAATGCAAAAATTGGTGCAATCCACTTGGAACGTGTCTAGCAAGTGCCCAACATTCAAGATGGGCTTAAAGAAAATCCAATTTCATTCATGTGATACAACAAGCTATGGAAGACATGACTTGGACCTATTGTTATTGAAGGCCTTGGACTTGTTTATTTCATTAAAAGGGCTTATTTTATTAGTCACTGGAATTAATCTAGAATAATTGGGCTTGGGGATATCCAACCCACAGGTCTTATTTCTTATGAACTAGAGTTTTGGGAATGCCTTGTATTTTGCCCAATGGCTTATTTGGAAAGTTATTATTTTATTTGAACTAGGTTTTAGAAGTTACCTTAGCGCGACACTGTTCATGCTACAATACACACGATACCGTTCACTTAGGATTTTTGGGGATGGTGTATTTAAACCACTTGAAGCCTCATTTGAGAAGTTAGACAATATTGAATTTTCATTGTGAGTTGAGTTTACTCCTCTTGTTCTTGATTGAAGTTTTGAGCTTATCAAAGGTAAATCACAATATTTGCGGCGTTCCTCCTTTGTAATTTGGGTTATTGAGACGAGTCTAGATTTTAATATAATCTAGGTTCTGGAAATGAGTTCTCAACGGGTCTAGATTCTCCATCCAATTAACTTGATTTTGGCTTTCTTGGGTGAGTTTTCAAATTGATTGTGGGTTCAAGGGATTCCAATTCCACTAGTTCACATCTTTATTACTTTTATTGTTGTTTTTCATCATTCTTAGATTTAATTAGAAGATTAGTCTTGATCTAACACTTGTCAATACATACATAGCCATGTCAATGCCCAAGTCACCGCCAATCGGCACCCAGGTGCACCATCATGTGCATTACAACGAATTGGCCACTAGCTAACGCCAATTAAAAAATTTTGTAAAGGAAAATTACATCATTTACACCCCACCATAACCCTTCAAGTTGAGTTCTAGCATTGGACAAACAGGCAACAAGAAACCCATCTTTTATTTCATTCTTCCAATTGAAGCCTACATACACCAAACCTTTGGTTTCCCTCAAGCCCGGGAAGTGCCATACGCCCCTATGGTTCCTCATCTAGCCATGGTTAAGCTTTAAGCTTGGTAAGTTAAGGGAATTCATCGTCTTACAAATGATTAGTCGTCTTTAAACACTATTTTCAGCTTAATTTCCTTTTTAATTCTATCTAACATTTTTGATACAGACCTTAAAGCTTTTATTGATGTTTTTCATCATGTTTTTTATTGAATTAGAAGATTAGTCTCGATCGAACACAAGTCAATGCAAGCAAAGCCATGTCAATGCCCAAGTCACCTCCAATCGGCACCTATGCCCTTCATTCTCATACTCATGTTCACGTCTCCTCCTATATCTTTCACCTTGTAAATTTCTACTCACAGTATCTCAATAATCTATCATATCCCTCACTTCCCCTAACACCATGCTCAACCGCTCAAACTATTATTGCATGGCCGCAACACAAAGGAATTATCAACCATCCACTTTAGTGATGAGTCACTTTTACGAGACATCATATGTGCTGCACAAAAAGAATTTTAGTGAGAAAAGATCTCACACGCTCTCTTACGTGTTTACACTTGAATAATGGTAGTCCACTAATGTTTTACTCTTGATTGGCTTTTTCTCGATAATAATCTTACACTCTCTTGCCTTTTACTTCAAGATTTTCCCACTCAAGTTCTTTAAGAACTAAATCGAACTCAATCAAGACAATACAACCTTGTTTTACTCTAACTAGTAATTAGGTTCTTGTCACAAGAATAAGAGAAAACACGGAAGGAATAAAATGACACGAGACTCAAGGAATTGATACGAGGGAAAGAGTAATTACAAAATAAGATACCAACTATAATGACATAACAAGAGGTAATTTAGCCCATTTGAAGACAAGACCCAATCAACAAATTTCTTTTTTTCTCTTTTGTTGTAACAATGTAGCAACCTTTGAATATGCTACCTTTATTTTCTTTCTTTTCTTTTCTTTTCTTTTCTTTTCCTTTTTCACCAATTCAATCACAAACAATAATATTCAATTGTGACAATCAAACAATTGAATTCAGACAAGTAAAATTTGACAAGGAAATAGAAGGGAATCAATGAAACCCTAGATGATGAAATTTTCAGCCTTGGGAATTTCTGCACTTTTTTTTTTTTTGGCAACCCTAGAACAATTAAGCCCTGGAATTAAATTTTAAGATGCAAGAATTAAAAGATACAATCAGACCTGATTGGAAACCTTGCCCTGAATACCAAATGATGTAAACCCCAATCGACTTGCTTTGTGTGACTCCCCCAGATTCAGCTTGGGATCAAACGCACATCTAAAGCGTCGAGACATGCAACATAAGGTTATTTGCCTCTGTTCCTGACATATAAGATGTAATATTCCTATCATGAATCTAACATTATGCAATATTTGTGGCGAATAATTTTTTTTTAGTAATTCTATGCACCAAAATTATAATATCCCAAATAAATATTCACGATTTAGTTCGAGTCTTAGAAAATTGTAATCTCAAAAGCATGGGAGATCAGACTCCATATTTATATTACCAAAATACACTATTAAGGAAGTTCGTCGAGTAACTCATGTAACTCGACTAACGAGGCCAAAATACTATCCAAAAACTGACTATGGAAGCTCTAAGCTTCGCGTTGTGTCTACGATGTCTAGTCAACCTCCTCCAATTCACCAATGTTTGCTCCCTGCTCTGATCCTGACACATCGCCTACCATTGGGGGAGAATGGTAGTTGGGACTATCATGGTGAGATTTGATTACAAATCTCAGTAAGTTAACAGGAAACTTCCACACAGGTTAATGATGTATGCATGGCAGTAAAAGCATGAATACATAATTAAAATCGTAAGTAAGCATAGCATAACTTGACATATAGTATGGCGTAATTGACATAACCTAAACTTAAACGTGAACTGAACTTGACTTAACATGACATGAACTTGAACTTAAAACATAACATGGACTAGCAACATAACATGAATATGAATTTGAAAATAACATGGACTTGAAACATAGCATGAACGTGAACATACATAACATAAATATGAACTTGAACTTAACATAAACCTGAGCATAACATGACATAAAAGTGAACTTGAAACATAATGTGAACATGAACATAACATAACATCAATGTGAGCTTGAATATAACATAAACGTGAACATAACATGATATGAACATGAACTTGAAACTTAACGTGAACATGAACATAATATGTACGTGAGCATAACATAACATAACATGAACTTGATCTGAAAATTGACTTAACATGGACTTGATCTGAAACTTATTCTTATCTCATGGGGTCACCATGATTGCTTATTCCAAACTTCTTGACATAAACTTGGACTTGAATTCTGACAATCAAAATGATTCTGCTAGTTGTTTCATCAGGAATAGTGAACAATCAAAATGATTTCGTCCAACATATTTCATCAGAGATACTCAGACAATCAGAATGATTACATCATGAGTATTTTAAAACACGTACCCTAGCAATCAAAATGATTGCACCAGGAGTACCTAGTAATACTCTGACAATCAGAATGATTCCATTACGAGAATTTTAAAACACGTACCCTAGCAATCAGAATGATTACACCAGGAGTACCTAGTAATACTCTGACAATCAGAATGATTCCATCACGAGTATTTTAAATAAGATACCCTAACATTCAAAATGATTATGCTAGGAGTATTTGCATAACTAAACTTGAACAGCATTCTAACAATCAAAATGATTTCACCAAAAGTACCTCGTGTGAATTACAGGTGGAGATGCTTGGACAATCATAATGATTAAATCATGAGTATGCTAGACATAACTAACTTAAACATAACTCAAAAGACATGACTTACTCGAGATGGAAACACTTCGTAACATGACTGAACATGTAACAGATATCATACTTGACATGACATACTTGCAACAGTGAATATTACATGATATGACATACATGTAATATATGACATACTTAACTTGGCATACTTATAACATACAACAATACATGATAGAATAGATTGTGTAACAGATAAATATTCATAACAGAATAAATCATGTGTAACAGATAAACATGTAATGACGTGGTATGGCATGACATATATGATAACATACATACATAAATTTTAGTTCCCTTACCCATCATATATACATAGTAAACTGATAGTAAGTTAGAAGTTAACTTACCTCGATCGTCGCGTTCTATGAGAATAAGGCTCGAAACACGATGAATTGTAAGAGGGTATTTTAAAAGTTAAAAATTTAATTACTAACAATTAAAAATGTGTAAAAGAGACAACTTAGAGTAAAATTACCATTTTACCCTCTACATGTGGGAAAATGACCATTTTACCCATAACTTAAGGATTTCACATCTTAACTCCAAAAATTTCCAAAATTTACATTCCTCATGTAAATTTTGTCCTAAACTCAAATATCAACTTAGAAAAATTTAAAAAAAATCACAACTAAGAAAAACACACTATGGCTGAAACATCCATAGGCCATTTCTCTTGATTTTTGTTGCAATTCCTTCCAACTTTAAAAACTCATGCTTAAACCAAAATTTTGCAACAAGGATCTTCCTATCCTAAGTTTAAAACCATACTTAAAACATTTGTTTAGAAAAAGCTAATAATCAACACCAAACGTTTTGTAAAAAGATCCAAACACTTGAATCACAAGCTTTGACCCTAAATCAAAATATCTCTAAGAATTTTAAAAAATCAAATCTTACTTCTAACATATTTATAACATCATCCTAAGATAAAAAATGCTTTAAATCATCAAACTAAAGTCACAAAAATCACTTGGCATTTTTGGTTTTACACTTAGTCCAAAAACAGAAACTTTTTTTTTTTTTTTCAATTACCTTTGATAAATTTCTTGATCAATGGGTTAAGAAGGTGAGATCTTCGAAATAAAGCATCACATGGTTTATAAATGTATCCTAAAGGATATCCAACCATCCAAATTAAAATCACATGGCTAAAAATCAATAAAACCTGGATCTAATCTAGAAACATCAAATCTTAAGCCTAACCGAAATCCTCTTGCATAGAAAAATCATATCTTTGAAAATAATACTAAATATCTTCAAAATAACATCCTAACATGAAAATAAGAGACTTAGGATCATCATATAAAAATATCAAATCCTTTAGAGTAAGATCAAACCACAAAATATTCAAACTTTTTCCAAATAAAAATTGTTTTTCCACTTCCAGTTTTCAACTTTCTAGATCTAAGAAAATCTATCATCAAAAGCTTTATTCATGCAACAAAACTTCAATGAACACTCTTAAACACATGCTAAAAACACTCCATAAAAGTTTAGGACCAAGATATGTCCATTAGCTTGGTCAAACATTCCAAAACATAACATGCTCTCCAGTTTCACGCTTAGAATGACCTTTCTATGGTTAAAAATACTTTTGACCAACCAAATGAGCATGTAATGATACGAATAATATATCTACGGAAACTATACTCAAATAGGAACAACTTTTATGAAGGAGTAATTGTTTGAAAATATTTACAAAGGGTCAAAAAGCTCCATGAAAAAAGACCCATAAATCTGTCTGAGAGAGCTCTTTTGGGTTTCTCCCTAAGAACGGGGTGATGAAGTAATTAAAGGGAAAGAAGTCTGTCTTGCACAACTCTAGACTTCTGGAGGGATAAGATATGGGTTTGAATGACCCTTGATTGGAGGTTGCTATGTGACATAAAGTGGAGAATAGTGAGGGGAAAGGATTGCCTGCAGAAGCTGTGAGGTAAGGAGGTTGAAGAGGTGGGTTTCTCCATCACATCAAGCCACTAATGGGTGTAGTCAAGGGCAGTGGATGGTCTGCCATGTGGGAGAGGAAAAATCTTCAAGAAGCTTTGCCAAGGAGGCCAAATTCATGGGCCTTGGCTGGCCTCAACCAACTGGGCTTCAATTTGGGGTTTAAAGGGGGTTTGGTAAGGATTTGAGATGCTATCCAGCCCAAATCCAATTTTTCTTGGCCCAATCAAGTTTTCAAGGTTTAAAAGGTTGGATAATGATATCATAACAAGGATTTGAGAAGTTAATAGCATGTGGAAGTGCTTTAATCAAGTGATTAAACACAATGCTAGAAATTGGATCAAAAAGGGTTTGAAGGCCAATTTAGGGTTTGGGGAAACCGTTTAGGGTTTCGGTTTCAACCAAGATTTTGGGTTTCAATTGGATTCCAACCATTTAGGGTTTAACTAGGGTTGAAACCCTCTTTGATCTGGCTCAATTTGGTTGATCAGAGAAAAAAAGTTTTGTTTAGGTGGCATGATCTTACACCTTGATTTCCTTCACAAATCTATCTAATGGATCCTTTTTGTGCCAAGTGTCTAATACTATTCACTATGTGTGGCTAAGATCTCGTCAAATGTCCAAATAAAACTTCTCTAACCTAATTTAGACATTCCACACTATGATTTTGAAAACACTACACTTTGTACGCTTATCAATGTTACTATTCACTCCAAAAAAATGTGTAATAAACTTAGTATTGAAAAATCCTAAATATTCATATTAACCTACAGTAAAAATCATTTACCAAGACCCAACCCTAAAGTGCCCCTAAAAGTAAATTCACAGTTTCGAACAGGCGTTTCGAAATTATGAAAATGAGTTATTGCACCATAAAATCCTAAATATTCAACTGAGTCTAGTGGTGCAGACCATAACATATTATGACACTTCTAATTACCTCAAACAATTAAAATTACATTTTTGACACCTTAGTGGGTGTTAACACTAACTATATTAAAAGACTAAAACTTTTTTCGATTTGTTGATTTGTGAAAACTTAGGGAGCTTTCACGAGGTTCCTAAAGTCTACAGAAATTCTATCATTGAATTTCTAGCAGGCTGTTACACTTTGAGACCCAACAACAATATTGGAAAAACAAACTCAAGAAAGCCAAAATCAAGTCAATGGATGAAGAATTTAGACCTGTTGAGAACTCGTTTAAAGAACCTAGATTATATTAAAATCTAGACCCGTTGAAGAACTGTCTCAAGAACCCAGATTACAATGGAGGAATGCCACAAAGGTTGTGATTTATGACTCACTCAAAAAATGAGTAGCACTAAAGCTATCCCAAGTGCAGGAGGATGTCGTGTAATAATTAGGAATAAATTCCTAGATCGTCTCCTCAGGGAAAGTCACTTAAAAATCAAACTCGTTGAAAAAGGTGAAAAACTTCACAAAGAGAAAATAAAATGATGGTATGTGCAATGGATGAGAGAGGACACTAGTCTTGGACTAGATTCATATTTTTGGATTTTGATTGTTGGATCAGAATGTAAAGGACTAATAGATTAAACTCAGGACTTAAAAAAACTAAATTAAGAATTAAACTAAATTAGAAAGTAATTGACAAAACATGCACTGAAAATTGAAAAGCCCCAAAATCAATGTTCTAGAGTTCATCATTGTATTCAAACCACAAATTCTCAAATTAAACCACAGTAATTGTAATCACTATTAAAATGAAAGCTTAACGAAACGATAAAAATAAATAACATGAATTAAATGAATAACAAATAAATTACTCAAACATCTAAATCAAAATTCTCCAAAATAATTCAGAAACACAAAACTGAAATGAAATGGCAAGTAGGGAATTGAAAAGATCAAGCCAATTGAATGGAGATGAAGATTCGAAGCGGTGGAGGAGGCTGAGCTGCAGTGGCAATTGGACCCCTCAAGGAGTTCTTCAATCTATTGCAGTGTAAGTGAATGATCCAGTGGAAATTGTGTAGCTGCGTGAATGATTGATTGTATGAATCCTCCTCTCCGAATCTGAATGAAAATCAATGGAAAATAATGAATTCTAAGTGTTTCTCTACTCAAAACCGAGTTTTCTAGCCAAAGGTCTGTCCTAAGATGTAAAAAAAACATATATATACTCTGACGGTGGCATAAACCATGATCTGTAAAATACGATATTCGCTCGAGCGGAGTGTCGAGCGAACATCGAGCGTTCGACTCTGCCTGAATTCGCTCGAGCGGCCAAATGCCTCCGGTCGAGCGATCTTTTTTCTTGCAACTCGCTCGAGCCCACTGTTGAGATGAAGTCGAGCGTTTGAATCTGCCTGACTTCGCTTGAGCGACCAGAAGCCGCCGCTAAAGCGATATGTACTATAATCCATATTAATCAACAGTTGATAAAATTAGAGCAGAAATTCATGCTTTTAATCAATTAAAATCACAACTTTGATTTATTCATTTTTTCATATAAAACCAATGATAAAGTAATGAAAGAATTAATATATATTGGTTCCAAAAGTATTAAAAATGCAATAATTCAGCTCAATCACACCCCCCCAACTAGCATTTTGCTAATCCTTGAGCAAAATAGTGAAAATTAATTGAGATGAATATTGCATAAAGATCGAAATTCAAACAAAAACAATCAAACACAATTCTGAATTCTCACAAAAAGTGACACGTTACTACTCAACCCCCAAGGTTTATACCCACCAAGACTATCTCAACAATCTTTCACATAGAATTAAGGCAAATGTCTCAGAACTCAAATGTGTGTGTGGAGCTAGACCAATTGTGTGTTCCTCATTACTAGCCATGATTTGCCATAGGAGTTTTCAACCTTAAGATTAATCATTGCTGATTCTAACTACCTCAAAGCCCAAGGGTCTAGCAGTTTTCATGCCAGCTCTGTTTTTAAAGGTTGGACACTCAACCCCCAAAGTCTTGGGTAACTGTTTCTAGCCCTTTTTACTTAGGAAAATTCACTAAGTCACCTTTATTTCTTTTCTCTCTGTTTTTTTTTTCTTTTCTTCTTTTCTTTTCAAATCCTTTTTTTCTTTTTTTTTTTTGGAATGGCTCGGTAGTCCTGCAGTTTCCTTCTCCAGTGTTAAATCAATGAATGGTAAATATGTGATGACCCGCTTTCGCTTGTATTTTCGCTGAAACGGTTGTTTTTATTTTAATTAATATATTAGCTTATTTATTTTAATTTATTGCGTTTTAAAATTGGTTTTTTTTTTATTTGATGATGTGTTTTATTTCTTTTAGTTGTTTACAGTTTTTAATCTCTTTGCGGCGGTTTAGTGTTGTTTTCCCGGAATGAGGATTAGACCTCATCTTCTTTCCCTACACCTCTTTTCCTTTTTTACGTTTTCTTTTTCCTTTTTCTCTTTTTTCTTCTTTCTTTTTCCTTTCTTTTTCTCTTTTTTTTCTTTCTTTTCTTTCTTCTCCCCCTTCCCGCGTCGACCCCCCGTCTCTCTCTCTCTCCTCTCTCTCACGAGCTAGCTTTCCTTTTTGGGAAATCCGGCCTCTCTCCGGCGTTTTCGCCGCAACCCACGGCCAACCACCACTTCCAATAGCTTCACAATCATCCCTAGACCATTCCCTATCAATCCCAAGCCCTGGTTTGTCCCCGTTCAAAAGTGGGTATTTCACAACCCATGGCCACAGTGAATTTTCATTGTAACGTTGCTTTTTCTCCGCCGTTTGCGATGCCGGGTGTTTTCTAAAATTACCGTATAGTGCCGTAAGTATTTTCCAAACCCTATTTTCAGATTTAAATATATATCGCTCATTCAATTTATTTATTACTGCTGGTTGGTTGATTCTGGACTGAGTCCGAGGAGTTCGGGGGTCGGATGGATGGAGGACGGAGTTGCTTGATTTATTGTGTTATGGTTGGTTGTTTGTTTTGTGCATTGATAATTGCATTTGCATGGTGCATGCACGTGTATTTTATTTTATTTGAGAAATCCTGTTTTGCTGGCGTGAATGGTTTTTGGGTGCGTGTGTCTCACGAGCCCAAGCCGGGATGGGTTATTATCCCGGTGGAGCTCCTCTGGTCACTCGGGAGTGGATAAAATTGAGTGACATCCCCTGGGTTGTCGCAGGGCAACGACCAGATCGCACGATACAGTAACGCTGTCGTGTCGACTCCGTGGTCCTTAGAGTGGCAGGGACTAGAGGATGGCCTGGTCACTCGGGAGTGGTCACATCACTCGTGTAGGTGTCACATTCGTGGTCGTTACATGCGGTGTGGCACAGAGCCAGGGTGTGCGGATGATCCCTAGGGGAGATGAGATCATGGTGCATGCATAATTGGATCGTTTTTATGGTTTTCAGATGTGGGCCATTTTTTGGGAAAATGGCGAGGTTGGTTTCGAGGCTTTCGATCCATTTTCTGGGAAAATGGTGGTTTGGGCCATTATCTGGGATAATGGCGAGGCTTGGTTATGAGGATATGTTTTTATGGGCCAAATGGGTTTTTTGGCGTGCGTGGTAAAAATGTGGTTTTGCGGGACTTGCGCTTTGGCTTTTCTTGCATCCATGTTGCTTGAGTTCTATGTGTTTTTATCTGGTGGTGTTTGGGTTTTACTTACCTACGGCACCATTTTTGGTTCCGTAGCTTTTGGTGCAGAGTTCGAGGATGAGGAGGAGGAGGCTGAGCACGAGGATGCGGCTCTGCCGGGTTGCTGATGTTATGCTTTGTATTTGATATTATATTATATGCGTGTTTTGTAATATTTTATTTATGTACGTTTTGGAATAGCTTTGTATTAAACAAGAAAAATTCTGGTACTGAGTTATTGACTTGCTTTTCACTGCGTATTTCTCGTGCACATTCTTCGTTTATACACACACTTGGCACACGTCGATAGGGTGATGACCCGTGAGGTCATCATCCGGACGTCTCGATTTCCCCGTGTCCGTGCATGGGGATTTGGGGGCGTCACAGGTGGTATCAGAGCGGTTTGGCTCTGGGTAAAACCACATGTCCCATAGGTAGTACCAGAATGCTTTTAAGGTTGTGTTTTAAAAAAAAAAAAATTATGTTAAGTACAGTTATTTTATTTGTTTTATTTGTTTTATTTGTTTGAGTTTGTTTTTTTGTTTTTATTTATTTAGTTATGTTTTTGCAAGTTGTTTCTTTTGTTTTGGTGTGATGTGGTGTTGGTCTTTGGTTATGTTTTTGTTGGTTGTTGGTTTTATTTGTTTTTGTTTTCTGAAAGGGGGTCAAAGGTTGTGGTGGCAGGAAAATGGGAAGGCCAAAGAAATCTACTCAGGAGCCACGGGACAATACATCAAGAGATGACTCCATAGCTCAAGCCATACGGCAGATGACGGAGTTTATGCAACAAAATTATAGGCCACAACAGACAGGGCCTTGGCCACAACAAGGGGGTCCCTGGCCGCCACAAGGAGGGCCTTGTCCGCAACAAGAAGGATTTTGGCCGCAACCAGGAGGTCCTTGGCCATATCAGGGAGGGCCTTGGCCTTACCCGGGAGGATCTAGCAGCATGGTGCAAGCCGGGTGCACCTATGAGCGCTTCCTGGCGCATAGGACTCCACATTTCACTGGAGAAGAGGATCCGCTTCGAGCTGGAAAGTGGATCAAGGACCTGGAGAGAACATTTGAGGTGTGTGGATGCACCGAGGCGCAACAGGTACTCTACGCCAGCTATCTCTTGCAAGGCACTACTTCGGATTGGTGGGATACCAAGAGAGTGATGCCGGAATCAGAATTGGGATCTTTCGCTGCGGTGACCTGGCAGTGCTTCAAGAAGGAGTTTAATGACCGCTTCTTTCCCGCATCGGTAAGGAAGCAAAAGGCGAGAGAGTTCTCAGATTTGGTCCAAGGGGGCGCGACAGTGGAACAGTACGCCCGGAGATTCATAGAACTTGAGTGATTTGCTCCTCACCTTATCGCCACAGAGGAGATGCGAGCTGATCATTTTCAGGAGGGACTGTGCCCTGATATACGCCGTATGGTGGTCAGCCATCGGATATCCACTTTTCAGGAATTAGTGGATGTGGCCACCCTGGTGGAACGAGAAAACAATCTGAGTATGGGCTCCCCTCCAGGGCATAAGAGGCGGAGTTTTTCTGGTGAGGGAAGTAGCTCGGGTTCGCCTCAGAAATTTGTTCAGCAGACCGGGACTCGACCGCAAGCATCCTCAAGTGTTCGCATGGGAGGACGTGTGCCTGTTTGCGGAGTTTATAATAGAGCCCATGTGGGTGAGTGCCAACCTAGTGGAACTCGATGTTATAATTATGGCCAGCAGGGTCACTTTGCCCGAGAATGTCCAAGAACAGTTCAAGGAAGCCGTGGAGGTAGACGCGGTGGAAGAACAAACCCGAGACAAACAGTGCAAGCCCGGGTTTATGCTGTCACACCCGGAGAGGTGGATGATGAGGCGCCAGGTACCCATGATGCTGGAGTAATTACAGGTATGGTTTACTTTAATTTTAAGTTGGATTTAATTTTGGTGTATTTGATTTATTCTTTGCTTTTTGGATTTCATGGGTTGATGTGTTTGGTTCAGGAAGAGTCCGTTTGTATGAGTTTTATGCTTGTACTTTGTTTGATTCCGGTGCGTCGCAGTCATTTGTATCTTCCACATTTGCGCAGGTGTGTAATTTGGTTACGGAACCGTTGCCGAAGGCTATGGTAGTGGCTCTACCCAATGGTGAAATGGTGTGGTGTTCCAAGGTTACTTTGGGATGCCCATTAAATTTTGAGGGAAGATTCTTGGATGCTGATTTGGTGGTGTTCAAGCTGTTGGGTTTTGATATCATCCTCGGAATGAATTGGCTATACCGATATTCTGCTAGTATTAATTGCAGAAGTCAGATAATTAGCTTTCAGCTTCCAGATGGTGATTGTCTGGAATTTGCGGGGAGTAAATTAAAAGAAAAGCCGATAATTATATCGGCGATTTAAGCAAGAAGAGAGATTGCATGGGGAGCGGATGCATTCTTGGTTCAGATGGTGTCCACGCCGTCTGAGAAGAAGTCGTTGGCAGACATTCCAGTTGTGGAAGAATTCCCCGATGTGTTTGTGGATGACTTGCCCGGACTACCCCCTGTGCGGGAGATGGAGTTTGTTATAGACTTGGAACCTGGAGCGGCTCCTGTGCATAAAGCTCCTTATTGCATGGCACTGGCTGAATTAAAAGAGTTGAAGACTCAGTTGCAAGAGCTGGTAGAGAAGGGATTTATTCAGCCTAGTACTTCACCGTGGGGTGCACCAGTTTTGTTTGTTAAAAAGAAAGATGGAACCCTCCGTATGTGCATAGATTATCGGGAATTGAATAAGGTGACCATCAAAAATAAATATCCTCTCCCGCGGATAGATGATTTATTTGATCAGCTTCAAGGAGCAGTCGTGTTCTCTAAAATTGATTTGAGGTCGGGATACTACCAGCTGAGGATCAGAGACAAGGATGTGCCTAAAACTGCTTTCAGGTCGAGGTATGGGCATTATGAATTTAAGGTGATGCCGTTTGGGTTAGCTAATGCCCCTGCTGCTTTCATGGATTTAATGAATCGAGTGTTTCGACCTTATCTGGATTCCTTTGTGGTAGTATTTATTGATGATATTCTGATTTATTCCCGAGATGTTTAAGAGCATGTGTATCATCTTCGTATGGTACTTGGGAAATTGAGAGAACACCAACTGTACGCCAAGCTCAGCAAGTGTGAATTCTGGTTGGAAGAAGTTAAATTTCTTGGGCATGTAATTTCTCGAGACGGAGTGGCGGTTGATCCTAGTAAGGTAGAAGCCATTTTGTCATGGCAGCGCTCGACTACAGTGCGCGAGATCCGGAGTTTCTTCGGGCTCGCCGGGTACTACCGAAGATTTGTAGAGGGTTTTGCTCGCCTATCCGGACCTCTCACAGCTTTGACTCGGAAGAATACAGAATTTGTTTGGTCAGAGAAATGTGAGAGAAGCTTCCAAGAATTAAAGAACAGGTTGATGACGGCACCAATGTTAGTGCTCCCAGAACCGCATAAGCCATTCGTAGTCTTCACTGATGCGTCTAGGTTTGGTTTGGGTTGTGTCCTTATGCAGGAAGGATGGGTTGTTGCCTATGCATCTCGTCAGCTAAAGGACCATGAGAAGAATTATCCGACACACGATCTAGAATTGGCTGCGATTGTTTTTGCCCTCAAGATCTGGCGGCACTTCTTGTATGGGGAAGCTTGCAAGGTATTTACTGATCACAAGAGCTTGAAGCATTTGTTTTCCCAGAAAAATCTGAATATGAGGCAGAGGCGATGGCTGGAGCTAATCAGTGACTATCAGTGTGAGATCAAGTACCATCCGGGTAAGGCTAATATAGTTGCTGATGCTTTGAGCCGGAAGTCCCACTTGGAGGATGAAGCCGAGCCGTCAGAATTGGATTCGTTGCTTTATGGGATGAGAAGGCTCCTTATAGAGAGTTCACAGCAAGAAGAGATTTTATCTTCAGTTCTTGATATTCGGATAACTGATTTTGAAGAATTGAAGACTCTTCAAAGGAAGGATCCGAAGCTGCTGGATATCCGAAAAAGAGTCAGAAAATCTCGAGGGCCGTTGCATTATAGCATGGATAACGATGGGATACTTCGGTATCGAGATCGCAGAGTGGTCCCCAAGGATTCGGAATTCAAAGAACGAATCATGGCAGAAGCTCATGCGGCCCCTTATTCAGTTCATCCCAGCAGTACCAAGATGTATCGGGACTTGAAGAAAAATTACTGGTGGGATGGAATGAAGAAGGATATTGCCTTGTATGTTGAGAAATGCCACACATGCTGTCAAGTGAAGGCCGAGCATCAAAGACCTGTAGGTATGCTCCAACCCCTCCCTATTCCCAAGTGGAAATGGGATGACATCACGATGGACTTTGTAGTGGGTTTGCCGAGAACGCCTAGTGGAAAAAATTCTGTTTGGGTAATTGTTGATCGGTTAATGAAGAGTGCTCATTTTCTGCCTGTTAATAACACCGACTTTTTGGGTAAGTTGACCCGCTTGTATGTCAAGGAGATAGTGCGGCTACACGGCATACCAAAGAGTATAGTGTCGGATCGAGACCCGAGGTTCACGTCGCAGTTCTGGAAGAGTTTGCAGGCAGCTTTGGGTACTAAGTTGAAGTTCAGTACTGCATATCACCCGCAGACAGACGGCCAGTCAAAGCGCACCATTCAGACCCTTGAAGACATGTTGCGAGCATGTGTCATGGAATTTCAAGGGAGTTGGGAAAACCATTTGCCGCTCATCGAGTTTGCATATAATAACAGCTTCCATGCGACCATTCAGATGGCTCCCTACGAAGCTCTTTATGGGAGAAAGTGCAGGTCGCCCTTGTGTTGGGATGAAGTCGGGGAGAGTAGGACAATTGGACCCGAAATAATTCAAGAAATGCAAAGCCAAGTCCGAATCATCAGAGATAAAATGGCGGCAGCTCAGAGTCGCCAAAAAAGCTACGCTGATACCAGGAGGAGAGAGTTGTCTTTTGAAGTTGGCGATTGGGTTTATCTCAAAGTCTCTCCCATGAGAGGTGTTAAGCGTTTTGGTAAGAAGAGGAAGTTGGATCCGAGGTATGTCGGCCCTTTTTAGATTCTGGAGAAGGTAGGGTCCGTCGCCTATAGAGTTGCTTTGCCAGATTATTTTGGGGATGTTCATGATGTCTTCCACGTATCATCCCTGAAGAAGAGCTTTGGACAGCAAGAGCCACGCTTTGTCGACCCAGCGGGTATTCAGTTGCAACCGGATCTCACTTATGAGGTTGTTCCGTCATAGATCATGGATTGGAAGGAGCAACAGTTGAGGTCTAAGACGATACTTTTGGTTAAAGTGGCTTGGGGAGATCCGTTAGCTCAAGACTTCTCTTGGGAGCGAGTAGCGGACATGAGGGAGCAGTACCCATACTTGTTTGAATAATGAAGGTATGTATCTTAATCTTGGTCACAGTTGGTTTATGTGCGTTTATGTGGCTTGCTTTAAGTTGGTGGTTGATCTTGCAAATTTCGAGGACGAAATTTGTTTTTAAGGGGGGAGGATGTGATGACCCGCTTTCGCTTGTATTTTCGCTGAAACGGTTGTTTTTATTTTAATTAATATATTAGCTTATTTATTTTAATTTATTGCGTTTTAAAATTGGTTTTTTTTATTTGATGATGTGTTTTATTTCTTTTAGTTGTTTACAGTTTTTAATCTCTTTGCGGCGGTTTAGTGTTGTTTTCCCGGAATGAGGATTAGACCTCATCTTCTTTCCCTACACTTCTTTTCCTTTTTTCCTTTTTCTTTTTCCTTTTTCTCTTTCTTCTTCTTTATTTTTCCTTTCTTTTTCTCTTTTTTTTCTTTCTTTTCTTTCTTCTCCCTCTTCCCGCGTCGACCCCCTCGTCTCTCTCTCTCCTCTCTCTCTCTCACGCCGGAGTGCTTTTGCCCTCGACCCGCCGCCGTCCGGCCACCGTGCGGCTCACCTCCGCCACAGTTCGACTCCTCTCCCTCCGGCGCACCTCCCCACCAAATCCCACCCCCATCCGGCCGGCCGTTTGGTCGGAAAACTCCTTTAAAGACCGCACGGGTTTTGCTCCGATCTGCCGCCGTCACTCCACCTCCGGCCACCATTTCTTCACCACTTCATCACCGGTCCCTTGCCGTCCAAACCCACCTATTTCCGGCCTCCAACGACCACCGGAACAGCTCCCACGAGCTAGCTTTCCTTTTTGGGAAATCCGGCCTCTCTCCGGCATTTTCGCCGCCACCCACGGCCAACCACCACTTCCAATAGATTCACAATCATCCCTAGACCATTCTCTATCAATCCCAAGCCCTGGTTTGTCCCCGTTCAAAAGTGGGTATTTCACAACCCACGGCCACAGTGAATTTTCACTGTAACGTTGCTTTTTCTCCGCTGTTTACGATGCCGGGTGTTTTCTAAAATTACCGTATAGCGCCGTAAGTATTTTCCAAACCCTATTTTCAGATTTAAATATATATCGCTCATTCAATTTATTTATTGCTGCTGGTTGGTTGATTCCGGACCGAGTCCGAGGAGTTCGGGGGTCGGATGGATGGAGGACGGAGTTGCTTGATTTATTGTGTTGTGGTTGGTTGTTTGTTTTGTGCATTGATAATTGCATTTGCATGGTGCATGCACGTGTATTTTATTTTATTTGAGAAATCCTGTTTTGCTGGCGTGAATGGTTTTTGGGTGCGTGTGTCTCACGAGCCCAAGCCGGGATGGGTTATTATCCCGGTGGAGCTCCTCTGGTCACTCGGGAGTGGATAAAACTGAGTGACATCCCCTGGGTTGTCGCAGGGCGACGACCGAATCGCACGATACGGTAACGCTGTCGTGTCGACTCCGTGGTCCTTAGAGTGGCAGGGACTAGAGGATGGCCTGGTCACTCGGGAGTGGTCACATCACCCGTGTAGGTGTCACATGCGTGGTCGTTACCTGCGGTGTGGCACAGAGCCAGGGTGTGCGGATGATCCCTAGGGGAGACCATGGTGCATGCATAATTGGATCGTTTTTATGGTTTTCGGATGTGGGCCATTTTCTGGGAAAATGGCGAGATTGGTTTCGAGGCTTTCGATCCATTTTCTGGGAAATGGTGGTTTGGGCCATTATCTGGGATAATGGCGAGGCTTGGTTATGAGGATATGTTTTTATGGGCCAAATGAGTTTTTGGCGTGCCTGGTAAAAATGTGGTTTTGCGGGACTTGCACTTTGGCTTTTCTTGCATCCATGTTGCTTGAGTTCTATGTGTTTTTATCTGGTGGTGTTTGGGTTTTACTTACCTGCGGCACCATTTTTGGTTCCGTAGCTTTTGGTGCAGAGTTTGAGGATGAGGAGGAGGAGGCTGAGCCCGAGGATGCGGCTCCGTCGGGTTGCTGATGTTATGCTTTGTATTTGATATTATATTATATGCGTGTTTTGTAATATTTTATTTGTGTACGTTTTGGAATAGCTTTGTATTAAACAAGAAAAATTCTGGTACTTAGTTATTGACTTGCTTTTCGCTGCGTATTTCTCGTGCACATTCTTCGTTTATACACACACTTGGCACACGTCGATAGGGTGATGACCCGTGAGGTCATCAAATTTGCCTTTCGTTCTACAAAAATTTTATCAAGTTTCATCTCAATAAGCATAACATCCCGGTGTTTCAAGCCACATATCAACAAAATATGATGCATCAAAAATCATGCTCTATGTTTAAGCTTGAAAATAAATCTTTACAAATGATCCCGCTCAACTAATCCACCAAGATGCTCAAATTTCACCAATCTTATATTTATTTATTATTATTATTTTTTTTAAATGTGCACACATGCTACCCCCCAACTAGTGAGAGACATAGTCCTCAATGAATCGAACGAAAGAAAACAAAGTGCACATAACTAAGCAAGCAAAACAAATAATCAACATGAAATATAAAACCAAAGCAAAAGAACACATAAAATAAATGCAAGTAAAGAAAACTGTAAAGAAGGAAAAGCAACTTAAAACACTTCCCTGGGGTTTTGCACAAGCAAGATCTCTTCATGTGGATCAAAGACCTTCAGAAATGACTTTAGACGTTGTACGTTGACAGTGAAGCTATTACCATTCTTCAGATTGACAATGTCTACCGCACCATGAGGATGAACGGTCTTTACAATGTACGGCCCACTCCATCGGGATTTCAACTTTCCGGGAAAAATGTGCAAGCGAGAATTGTAAAGGAGGACTTCCTGGCCAAGTGTGAAATGATTTGGATGAATTTTCTGATCATGCAGAATTTTCATGCGTTCCTTTGCAAGCTAAGCGTTGTCATAAGCATTCCGATGAGCTTCATCCAATTCATTGATCTGCAATTTTCTCAACTCTGAAGCTTCATCAAGTGACATGTTAACATGTTTTATGGCCCACAGAGCTCGATGCTGAATATCAACAGGTAAATGACAAGCTTTACCATAAACTAATCGATAAGGAGACATCTCTAGATTTGTCTTAAAAGCTGTCCTATAAGCCCACAAAGCATCACGAAGTTTAACCGACCAATCTTTCCTATTAGGCTTGATGGTTTTCTCTAAAATAATTTTTATCTCTCTGTTTGCCAATTCAGCTTGCCCATTTGTTTGAGGGTGATAAGGGGTAGAAACTTTGTGTGTGATACCATATTTCTTCACAAGTGTAGAAAATCGTTTATTGCAAAAATGAGAACCCCCATCACTTATAATAACTTTTGGCATGCCAAAATGAGCAAACAAAGATTGCAAAAATTTCAGGACAACATGATGGTCATTTGTTTTGCAAGCAATGGCCTCCACCCATTTTGAAACATAATCCACAGCCAATAGAATATATGTGTTTCCAAAAGAAACTGGAAAAGATCCCATGAAGTCTATTCCCCAACAATCAAAAATTTCTAAAGTAAGAATAGGGGAAAGAGGCATCATGTCTCTTTTGCTAATGGATCCCAATTTTTGACAAGGCTCACAAGCCTTGCAAAAATTATAAGCATCTTTAAACATGGAAGGCCAGTAAAAACCGCTTTGCAAAATTTTTGAAACTGTTTTCTTTACTGAAAAATGACCACCACATGCACCCATATGACAAAATCTCAAAACCGAAGAAAACTCATCATCAGGAATGCATCTTCGAATCAATTGGTCCGAACAATATTTAAAAAGATATGGATCATCAAAATAAAAGTGTCATACCTCAGAGAGAAACCGACGCTTATCTTGGGTGGACCATTCAGAAGGCATTCGCTCAGTCACCAGATAATTGACTATGTCAGCATACCAAGGAGCTCTATCAACCACAAACAGCTGCTCATCCGGGAAACTATCATCAAGAGGAAGTCTGACATTTGAAGAAGGAGATGATGACAATCTAGAGAGGTGGTCAGCTACCACGTTCTCAACTCCTTTCTTGTCCTTAATGTTGATGTTGAACTCTTGAAATACTAGAATCCAGCGAATCAAGCGTGGTTTTGCATCTTTCCTAGCCAACAAATACTTAAGAGCAGAGTGGTCAGTGAAAATAGTAACAGGAGAACCAAGAATATAAGTCCGAAATTTATCAAGTGCAAAAACCACTGCAAGCAATTCTTTTTCAGTAGTGATATAATTTTTCTGGGCATCATTCAAGGTTCTACTAGCATAATAAATCACAAATGGCCTATTATCCACCCACTGCCCCAAAACAACTCCTAAAGCATAGTCACTAGCATCTGTCATAATCTCAAAGGGAAGGTCCCACTACGGAGGTTGTACAATAGGTGCAGTGGTAAGTGATTTCTTAAGGCTATCAAAAGATTTTTGGCACTCATCAGTCCAAACAAATTCAATATCATTTTGTAAAAGAGTGCACAAAGGTTTTGCAATAGAACTAAACCCTTAAATAAACCGCCTATAAAAGCCAGCATGACCAAGAAAAGAACGAATATCCCTAACCGTCCTAGGAATAGGAAGTTTATATATTAATTCAATCTTTGCCTTGTCAACCTTTATACCCTCAGAAGAAACAATATGCCTTAATACAATGCCCTGAGTAACCATAAATTGGCATTTCTCCCAATTAAGTAAAAGATTTCTTTCCTCACATCTCTGGAGAATACGTGTCAAATTATGCAAATAACTTTCAAAGGATTTTCCAAAAACAGAGAAATCATCCATGAATATTTCACAAATATCATCAATCATGTCAGAAAAAATACTCATCATGCATCTCTGAAAAGTAGTTGGAGCATTACACAAACCAAAAGGCATTCTAGTAAAAGCGAAAGTGCCAAAAGGACAGGTGAAAGTGGTTTTCTCCTGATCCTCAGGTGCTACAGCAATTTGATAATAACCAGAATAGCCATCCAAGAAACAATAATATGCATTACCAGCCACTCTTTCTAAAATTTGATCCAAAAATGGTAAAGGAAAATGATCCTTCCTACTGGCTGAATTAAGTTTTCTATAATCAATGCACATTCTCCAGCCAGTAACCATTCTAGTTGGAATCAACTCATTTTTATCATTTTTAACAACAGTCAAACCAGATTTTTTTTATACCACTTGAGTTGGACTTACCCACTTACTGTCTGAGATGGGATAAATGATACCCACTGCGAGTAGCTTAAGCACTTCCTCTTTCACAACTTTCTTCATGGTAGGATTGAGCCTACGTTGAGCATCACGAACCAGTCTAGCATCATCTTCAAGATGGATTCTGTGGGTACATACAGCGGCATCAATGCCTTTGATGTCGGCTATTGTCCAACCAATTGCGCCTTGATGCTTCCTTAATACTTCAATCAACTGGGCTTCATCCTTCTGATTTAGCTTTGAGGAAATCACCACCGGAAAAGTGTCTTCTTTAGGACCAAGAAACACATACTTTAAATCTTGAGGAAGTGGTTTCAGCTCCAACTGGGGAACTTCTTCCTCTGAAGATTTAAGCATGTCTGGTGGTGGTAGAGCTTCAAACTGGGGTTTCCATCTTGCTTCCGCAAATTGTACTTCAAGTGGTAAAGAAGAATCTGCAAAACAACCAAAAAAATCAAAGTCATCTTCATTGATATGATCAATTTTCTCATCAAGTAATAATTCAGGTGTCTGAAAAATATAATCATCATCAGAGAAGGGAGAAGTTGAGCAAATAAAATCTATTGGTGTCAAACTCTCCACAACATTCAAATCACTTGTGTCATCAAAATGTGCTGGCATCTTGCAAGCGTTGAAAACGTTCAACTCAAGTGCCATGTTCCCAAAGGTAAGCTTCAAAACTCCACTTCTGCAATTGATTAAAGCATTTGATGTAGCTAGAAATGGTCTTCCTAGAATGACAGGAGCTTGGTAAATAGTGGAGACCGGCAGTTGCATGTCAAGAACCACAAAATCTACTGGGTAGTAGAATTTGTCCACCTGGACCAACACGTCCTCTACAATACCCCTCGGTACCTTAACTGATCTGTCAGCCAACTGTAGCATGATGGAAGTCTTTTTCAGCTCACCCAATCCCAACTGCTTATATACTGAGAATGGTAGCAAGTTCACACTACTCCCCAAATCAAGTAAAGCTCTCCCAATGCGTGATTCACCAATCATAATAGAAATGTTGGGAGAACCAGGATCTCCAAACTTCTGAGGAGTCTCGCTCAATATCAATGCACTAACTTGCTCCGTTAAGAAAGCTTTCTTCTTCACATTCAGCTTCCTCTTCACTGTGCACAAGTCCTTCAAAATTTTTACATATGGAGGCACTTGTTGTATGGCATCCAAGAGTGGAATATTGATCTTCACTTGCTTGAAAATCTCTTGAATCTCTGTGTGATACTTGTTCTTTTGGCCAGCTGCCAATCTCTGAGGATAGGGAACCATAAGTTGGTATCCCTTACTAGTCTCAACATCTACATTCACTGGCTTCTTTAGCTCTGGTCTCACTAGCTCTGATTCTTTCTCAACTTCATTAGTCTCTGTTACATCTTCAGGTGTGGGAGCAACTACCTGTGTGTCTATAGGCATCTCTGGTTGAGGAACTTCCTTCCCACTTCTCAAAGTAAGAACTGCCTTTGCTGTCTCAATAACATCCCCTGAGACATTATGCACTTGTTGTTGTTGCTGCCTGTATAATTGAGGATTAGGCTGAGGCTATGCTGGAAATTTCCCTTTCTCTAGGGTGCTCAAGGTTGTGCTCATCTTATTAATAGTGCCTCGCAACTCATTTATGGCCTGAGTGTTCTGATTATTTGTGGTGGCCTAAATCTGCATGAATTGCTAAAGTGTATTGGCCATCTGAGCCATACTGTCATCTAGAGTCTTCTTTGCAGATGATGAAGGCTGAGAACTCTGTGCAGCTACATGAGGCTAAAATCCAGGAGGAGCTACATAAGGATAGCTCTGAGGATTCTGATATGGTGGATACTGGTGCTGAGGAGCACCTTGATTAAATGGCTGTTGCTGAGGTGGTGGGGACCGACCAGGCTGATCATTTCTCCATGAGAAATTTGTGTGATTCCTCCACCCCGGATTATATGTGTTGGAGAAAGGCTGATTCTGTGCTCTATTAACCCAGTTAGCTGATTGCATCTGCTCAGACCCACCTTCTTGAAATACTGGCATAATCGGGCAGTCTTGGGTCTTATGGTTTGAATCAGCACATATAGAACATGCCTCTATTACTTTCATGGCCTTCACTTTTTCCATTTCCATGACCTGTAGTCTTCTAGTCAATGCAGCTATTTGGGCTTGAACATCAGTGTCTTCTTTAAGCTCATATCTACCACCTCCAGAAATAGCCCTCAGTGGCTGTGCTGCTAATGGAACTCGATCAGTACGAGTGTTCCACTGTTGTGCGCTCGTAGCAAGGTAGTCAAAAACTGATAGTGCTTCATCAGGTTCCTTGCTGAAGAACTCCCCATTGCACATTGTCTGAACAAACTGCTTGCATTCTGGAGTGAGACCAGTGTAAAAATAGCTCACCAACCTCCAAGATTCAAAACCATGATGTGGACAAATGTTCACCAAATCTTTAAATTTTTCCCAACTGGCCTGAAAGGTCTCATCTGGTCTCTGATTGAACTGGCTGATTTGCTCTTGCAAAAACTGAGTTATCTGAAAAGGAAAAAAATTTTGTAAGAATTCACGCTGCATATCAGACCAACTTGAAATAGAATTAGGCCTCAAAGAATTAAACCAAATCTTCGCTTTATCCTTTAAAGAGAAAGGAAATAAACGAAGTCTAATGAATTCATCAGTAACAGCCCTAGTGATAAAAGTAGTGCAAGCCAACTCAAAATCTGTCAAGTGCTGGTAAAGACTCTCAGAATCCATCCCGTGGAACTGAGGTATCACTGACATCATACCATGCTTAATGGAGAAATTAGATGCATTTTCAGGTAAAACAATGCATGAAGGTGTAGTGGTGCGAGTGGGTTGCAAATAATCCTTAAGAGTGCGTGGTGCAGGTGCAGCCATGTTTTCTGGTTCAATTTCAATTTCCTCACCTAACTCACAAATAGAAAAGACAGAAGAGCTATCTATCTCCAAACTGTGTATACTACTCTCAACACTCGATGTGACTCTAAGCAACCTATTTGAACTGTCCCTCACCCATGACATGAAATATCAATTTAAAGAGCATATCAAAAAAATAACGAGTTTAAATTTAAGCTAAAATACTTTCCCCGGCAACGGCGCCAAAAACTCGACTCACTCAAAAAATAAGTAGCACTAAAGCTATCCCAAGTGCAGGAGGATATCGTGTAATAATTAGGAATAAATTCCTAGATCGTCTCCTCAGGGAAAGTCACTTAAAAATCAAACTTGTTGAAAAAGGTGAAAAACTTCACAAAGAGAAAATAAAATGATGGTATGTGCAATGGATGGGAGAGGACACTAGTCTTGGACTAGATTCATATTTTTGGATTTTGATCGTCGGATCGGAATGTAAAGGACTAATAGATTAAACTCAGGATTTAATAAAATTAAATTAATAATTAAACTAAATTAGAAAGTAATTGAAAAAACATGCACTGAAATTGAAAAGCCCCAAAATCAATGTTCTAGGGTTCATCATTGTATTCAAATCACAAATTCTCAAATTAAACCACAGTAATTGTAAGCACTATTAAAATAAAAGCTTAATGAAATGATAAAAATAAATAACATGAATTAAATGAATAACAAATAAATTACTCAAACGTCTAAATCAAAATTCTCCAAAATAATTCAGAAAGTCAAAACTGAAATGAAGTGGCCAGTAGGGAATTGAAAAGATCAAGCCAATTGAATAGAGATGAAGATTCGAAGCGGTGGAGGAGGCTGAGCTGCAGTGGCAATTGGACCCCTCAAGGAGTTCTTCAATCTGTTGCAGTGTAAGTGAATGATCCAGTGGAAATTGTGTAGCTGAGTGAATGATCGATTGTATGAATCCTCCTCTCCGAATCTGAATGAAAATCAATGGAAAATAATGAATTCTAAGTGTTTCTCTACTCAAAACTGAGTTTTCCAGCCAAAGGTCCATCCTAAGATGTAAAAAAAACATATATATACTCTGACGGCGGAATAAACCCTAATTTGTAAAATACAATATTCGCTCAAGCGGAGTGTCGAGCGAACATCGAGCGTTCGACTCTGCCTAAGTTAGCTCGAGCGGCCTATCGAGCGAACATCGAGCATTCGACTCTACCTGAATTCGCTCAAGCGGCCAAATGCCTCCGGTCGAGCGATCTTTTTTCTCGCAACTCGCTCAAGCCCACTGTTGAGCGGAAGTCGAGCGTTTAATCAATTATTCAACAGTTGATAAAATTAGAGCAGAAATTCATGCTTTTAATCAATTAAAATCACAACTTTGATTTATTCATTTTTCCATATAAAACCAATGATAAAGTAATGAAAGAATTAATATATATTGGTTCCAAAAGCATTAAAAATGCAATAATTCAGCTCAATCAATTTACCTTTGATAAGTTCAAAAGTTCAATCAACAACAAGATGAGATAAACTCAACTCACAGTGAATAAAATTCATCAATTTTCATAAACATTCAAATATTCTTTAAAATGAGGCAACAATGTGTATTTAAACTAAAAACCCTCATAAAACCCTAGGCTAGGCTAAAATAAAACAAGGCCTTTACAAAAATAGACCTGAGTGAACAGTGAGGCGCTACAGTTCTGTAAACAGTGCCTCGCTACAGTAACTCCTTGAAACCTAAGTTCAATAAAAATAATAATTTTTCCAACATGCCCTTAAGTCTTTCTCATGATAAATCTAATTATTTTAAAGTAATAAAATGAGCTCTTTTAATGAAATAAATAAGTCCAAGGCCTTCAATAACAATAAGTCCAAGTCGTGTCTTCCATAGCTTATTGTATCACATGAATGAAACTGGATTTTCTTCCTTTAAACCTATCTTGAATGTTGGGATCATGCTAGACACGTCCAGTGGATTGCACCAATCCTTGCATTGCTTCCTTGATCTTCTTGGCTCTTGATCTTGTAATTTATCCTTAAGACTTTGTGACGCCCCCAAATCTCACATACGGACATGTGGAAATCGAGACGTCGGAATGATGACAACACAGGTCACCACCCTATTGCCATGTGCCAAGTGTGTGTACATGCAACAAGTGTGCAAATAAAAACACACAGCGGATAAGAAAAGTCTTATAACTAAGTACCAGAATTTTTCTTTGTTTAATACAAACCCGTTCAAAACATACATAATAAAATATTACAAGCCTTAAATATCGTTTCAAAACCAAACTACAAGGCATAAAACTCCAAATCAAAATTCTGGCGGAGCCGCCTCATTGGGCTCGGCCTCCTCCTCATCCTCAACCTCTGCATCAAAATCTACGGTACCAAAATGGTGCCGCAGGTAAGTAAAGATCCAAACGTCACAAGATAAAAACATATTAAACTCAACAATATGCATGAAAGAATGCTAAACGCACATATCCCATAAATCCACATTTTTCCACACACGCCAAAAATCCCATTTTGGCCCAAAACATTCCCTTTAAACATAATCTCGCCACTATCCCCGATAATGGCCCAAAACCAAATCATCAGAGCATTGTAGGCGGGAATCGCAGGCGGGACTCTACCACCATCCCTGCTCACCACCGTCCCTACGCGTGCATCGTAGGCGGGAATCACAGGCAGGATTCTACCACCATCCCTGCTTACCACCATCCCTACACTGCCTCTGACTCAAACCAGTCAGTCCAACCGTTCACATATACCATAAATCATTTCTCGCTTACAAGCCCAGTTTTCATTTTACAAACACATGTACATGCATGCAACTACAGGAAAACCCGGTTTTCCCTTTTTAAACATGAACATGCATGCACTATACAATGCAAACATCAAGGCACAAATATCTCCAACAAATATCAACATCAACCAAATATAAATAGCTCCATCCTCACATCCATCCGACCCTCGACTCCTTGGACTCAGTCTGGCAACCAACCAATCACAATTATTTGTTTAAGCAAAAATACATTTAAATCTTAAAGCAAGTTTGGAAAATACTTACAGCACTATAAGATATTTTTCGAAGGATCACGACGTTGCAAACGGCGGAGAAAAAAGTAACGTAACAGTGTAAAATACACTGTGGCCGTGGGTTGTAAAATAGCCAATTTTGAACGAGGACAAACCAAGACTTGGGATTGATAGGGAATGATCTAGAGATGTTTATGAAGCTAATGGAAATGAGTTTTGACCATGGGTGGCAGTGGAAATGGCGGTGGAAGTGAAAAAATGGCAAATCAAAATTGAGCTCGTGGGAGCTGCTCCGGCAACGGATCGGGGCTAGAAAAGGGTGGGTTAGGATGGCAAGTGGTAGGTGATGAAATGGTGAAAAGATAGTGGCCAGAGGTGGAGCGACAGCGGCGAAAATGGCCAAAAACGCCGCGGCTTAGATGGGCTCTAGGTGGCTAACGGCGGCACGGGAAGAGCTGATTTTTGGGAGGGAGGTGCACCAGCCAGAGGGGAGTCGACCGGTGGGGGTGGTGTCGGCCACGTCGATGGCGAGCGGCGGTGCTGGGCGACACAAGCAACCGGTGACAGTGAGGAGAGAGAGGACGTGCTGCGTGCGCGGGAGAAAAGGAAAAAGAAGAAGAAAGAAAAGAAAGAAAGAAGAAGAAAGAAAAGAGAAAGGAAAAAAAGAAAAGGGAAAATGAAAAAGAGAAAATAAAAGATGGAGAAAATAAATGAGGTCCAATCCTCACCTCCGGAGTCCAAAAACTGATCCAACAAAAACAATTTTAAAAACTATAAAACAACTAAAATAAATTAAACACCACATCAAACTAAAATAAAACCAATTAAAATACAATAATTTAAAATAAAAGAACTAATATATTAATTAAATTAAAATACTCCTTCAGTGAAAATACACGTAAAAATGGGATATCACAGACTTGGTCCGTCTTGGGGCCCATCAGGTTATGCTTTAAGCTTGAGTTAAGGGCATTAATCGACTTAGAAATGATTAGTCCTCTCTAAACCCTGTTTTGTGCTTAATTTCCTTTTCAATTCTTTCTAGCCATTTTGATATGGTCCTTATTACTTTTATTATGTTTTTCATCATTCTTAGATTTAATTAGAAGATTAGTCTCGATCTAACAATTGTCAATACAAGCATAGACATGTCAATGCCCAAGTCACCGCCAATCAGCACCCAAGTGCACCATCATGTGCATTGAAATGAATTGGCCACTAGCCGATGCCAATTAAAAAATTTTGTAAAGGAGAATTACATCATTTATACCCCAACATAACCCTTCAAGTTGAGTTCCAGCATTGGAGGAATTGGCAACAAGAAACCCATCTTTTATTTCATTTTTCCAATTGAAGTCTACATACACCAAACCTTTGGTTTCCCTCAAGCTCGAGAAGTGCTATACACCCCTATGGTTCCTCATCTAGCCATGGTTAATCTTTAAGCTTGGGGAGTCAAGGGCATTAATCGACTTACAAATGATTAGTCATCTTTAAACACTATTTTCAGCTTAATTTCATTTTTAATTCTATCTAACATTTTTTATATGGACCTTAAAGCTTTTATTGATTTTTTTCATCAGTTTTTGATTGAATTAGAAGATTATTCTCGATCAAACACAAGTCAATGCAAGCAAAGCCATGTCATTGCCCAATTCACCTCCAATCGGCACCTACATGCACTGCAACAAATTGGCCACTAGCCCATGCCATTTTGAACCACTTTCTCAAGAACAATTTCATATGTTACACACAAACATAATCCTTCTAGGTTAGTTCTAGCATTGGACAAATTGGAAACAAGAAACCCGTCTTTTATTTCACTCTTCCAATTGAAGCCTACTACATACACCAAACCTTAGGTTTTCCTCAAGCGCAAGATGTGCCATACAACCCTATGGTTCCCCCATCTAGCCATGGTTAAGCTTTAAGCTTGGTGAGTTTAGGGCATTAATCGACTTACAAATGATTAGTCGTCTCTAAGGTTTTGTGCTCAATTTCCTTTTTAATTCTAACTAACATTTTTGATACGGGCCTTATTACTTTTGATGTCATATTTTGTTATTTTGAGTTTGAATTAGAAGATTTGCCTTGGTCGAACACATGTCAATCAAGCAAAGCCATGTCAATGCCCAAGTCACCTTCAATCGGCACCTATGTGCACCTACATGTGCATGGCAACAAATTCATATATTACACACAACTTTAGTTCAAAAGCATTGGATGAATTGGCAACAAGGAACCCATTTTTTGTATCATTTTTTATATGAGCCTTATTACTTTTGATGTCATATTTTGTTATTTTGAGTTTGAATTAGAAGATTTGCCTTGGTCGAACACATGTCAATCAAGCAAAGCCATGTCAATGCCCAAGTCACCTCCAATCGGCACCTATGTGCACCTACATGTGCATGGCAACAAATTCATATATTACACACAACTGTAACCCTTCTACTTTAGTTCAAAAGCATTGGATGAATTGGCAACGAGACACCCATTTTTTTTTTTTATCATTTTTCAAATTGAAGCCTATATAAACCAAACCTTTGATTGCCCTCCAGACCAAGAAGTGCCACACGCTTCTATGGTTCCACATCTATCCATTGTTAAGCTAAGCTTGTGTTAAGAACGTTAATCAACTTACAAATGATTAGTCATCTCTAAATCCTGTTTTGAGCTTAATTTGTTTTTTAATTCTTTCTAACCTTTTTTATATGGACCTTATTACTTTTATTGTTGTTTTTCATCATTCTTTGATTATCTAGAAGATTAGTCTTTATCTAACACATGTCAATACAAGCATAGCCATGTCAATGCCCAAGTGACCGCCAATGGGTGCCTAGGTGCACCATCACAAGCATTGCAACAAATCGGCTACTAGCTAACGCCATTTAAAAAATTTTCTTAAGGAAAATTTCAACCCTTCAAGTTCAGTTCTAGCATTAGACGAATTGGGAACAAGAAACCCGTCTTATATTTCATTCTTCCGTTTGAAGACCATATACACCAAACCTTTGGTTTCTCTCAAGCCCAATACGTGCCACACACCCACAAGGTTGTCCGTCTAGCCATGGTTATGCTTTAAGTTTGAGTTAAGGGCATTAATCGACTTACAAATGATTAGTCCTCTCTAAACCCTATTTTGTTACTTTCCTTTTCAATTCTTTCTAACCTTTTCGATATGGTCCTTGATACTTTTATTGTTGTTTTTCATCATTCTTAGATTTAATTAGAAGATTAGCCTTGATCTAACACTTGGCAATACAAGCATAGCCATGTCAATTGCCAAGTCGCTGCCAATCGGCACCCATGTGCACCATCATGTGCATTGTAACGAATTGGCCACTAGGCAAGCCCAATTAAAAAATTTTGTAAAGGAAAATTACATCATTTACACCCTACCATAACCCTTCAAGTTCAATTCTAGCATTGGACGAACGGGCAACAAGAAACCCGTCTTTTATTTCTATCTTCCAATTGAAGCCTACATACACCAAACCTTTGGTTTCCCTCAAGCCCGGGAAGTGCCATACGCTCCTATGGTTCCTCATCTAGCCATGGTTAAGCTTTAAGCTTGGTAAGTTAGGGGCATTCATCATCTTACAAATGATTAGTCGTCTTTAAACACTGTTTTCAGCTTAATTTCCTTTTTAATTCTATCTAACATTTTTGATACAGACCTTAAAGCTTTTATTGATGTTTTTCATCATTTTTTTTTATTGAATTAGAAGATTAGTCTCGATCGAACCCAAGTCAATGCAAGCAAAGCCATGTCAATGCCCAAGTCACCTCCAATCGGCACCTATGTGCACTACAACAAATCGGGCACTAGCCCATGCCATTTTGAACCACTTTCTCAAGGACAATTTCATATGGTACACAACCATAACCCTTCTAGTTTTGTTATAGCATTGGACAAATTGGAAACAAGAAACTTGTCTTTTATTTCATTCTTCCAATTGAAGCCTACTGCGTACACCAAACCTTGGATTTTCCTCATGCGTAAGATGTGCCATACACCCCTATGGATCCCCATCTAGCCATGGTTTAAGCTTTAAGCTTGGTGAGTTTAGGGCATTAATCGACTTACAAATGATTAGTCGTCTCTAAACTCAGTTTTGTGCTTAATTTCCTTTTTAATTCTATCTAACATTTTTTATATGGACCTTATTACTTTTATTGTCGTATTTCATTATTTTTATTTTGAATTAGAAGATTAGCCTTGGTCGAACACATGTCAATAGAAGTAAAGCCATGTCAATGCCCAAGTCACCTCCAATCGGCACTTATGTGCACCTACATGTGCTTGGCAACAAATTCATATATTACACACAATCTAATGCAAACCAAGGAGCTGGACATGCTGATCATACACGTGGCAATGGAGCTGATCATACACATGGGAATGGTGTTGAATTTGCACAAGACCCTTTGTCACTTCCTAGTGGCCCAATTACAAGACTTAGAGCAAAACGTTTCAAGGAAGCACTAAATGGGCTAATCCAAGAGAATTGGGCTAATTCTAAAAAGACCGAGATGGGCTCAAATAATAATCAAAGCTTAGTCCATGTCATCAAAGCAATTGAAGAGGCTAATTAGAATGCAAAAACGTGACCTGCATGGTTTGATCATTAAAGAGGGTGAACTTGTGAGTTTCAAGGATATTAAATAGGGAAATTTGCTGATGGTCTTGGCTGGTCATGTTAAATACATTAAATCTAGTCATCTAGTTATTTTTGGCTACCTTTAGAAGTCCAAAAGGCCTAAAAACATGGAGACTTGTTTATAAAATGATAGATTTTGTGATGCATCACAAAATGATATGAACTCCCTGGTAACAATGATGGTTTGGAACCCCAAGATCGTGTAGACAACAATTGTTGAGCCTTGACCCATCACCTAACTAGATGAGAACCAAGACTACGAAGTATTGAAACGCCACACCAAGAAACCTAAGAATCTCTCAAGAATGAAGGTGATAAGTTGGTTGTTTGAATGCCACAAGATTAACTTGATAAGTTCAGGAGTTCTTTCAAAAACAAAGAGGAACACAAGACCTCACAATGATAGTAATCTTCTGAATGCAAAATCAACCTACAAAGTTCGTACAACCCATACTATATACTAGGAACAACCCTCCAAAAAAAGGAAAAGTCATAACTAAGCTTTCAAAGCAACACAAGCATCAATATAAACAAGTCCTCACATTTTTAGGCCTCTTGGACTTCTAAATCCTGTTTTGAGCTTAATTTCCTTTTTAATTCTTTCTAACCTTTTTTATATAGAACTTATTACTTTTATTGTTGTTTTTCATCGTTCATTGATTATGTATGTCTTTATCTAACACATGTCAATACAAGCATACCCATGTCAATGCCCAAGTGACCACCAATGGGAGCCTAGGTGCACCATCATGAGCATTGCAAGTTCAATTCTAGCATTGGATGACTTGGGAACAAGAAACTTATCTTTTATTTCATTCTTCCATTTGAAGCCCACATACACCAAACATTTGGCTTCTCTCAAGCCCACACACCCACAAGGTTGTCCGTCTAGCCATGGTTATGCTTTGCGCTTGAGTTAAGGGAATTAATCGACTTAAAAATGATTAGTCCTCTCTAAACCCTGTTTTGAGCTTAATTTCCTTTTCAATTCTTTCTAACCATTTTCATATGGTCCTTATTACTTTTATTATGTTTTTCATCATTCTTAGATTTAATTAGACGATTAGTCTTGATCTAACACTTGTTAATACAAGCATTGTGACGCCCCCAATTCCCACATACGGACACGTGGAAATCGAAGCATCGGGATGATGACAACACGGGTCACACATCCCATCGCCAAGTGCCAAGTGTGTGTACATGCAACAAGTGTACCATAAAATCACGCAACTGATAATAAAAGTCTTATAACTAAGTATCAGAATTTTTGTTCAATACAAACCCATTTAAACCACACATAATAAAATATTACAAGTCTCAAATATTGTTTCAAAACCATAATACAAGACATAAAAACTAGTAGAGATATTTTTGACGTAAACAACTCCAAATCAAAACTCTGGCGGAGCCGCCTCCTCGGGCTCAGCCTCCTCCCTCTCCTCAACATCTGCATCAAACTCTACGGTACCAAAATGATGCCGTAGGTAAGTAATGATCCAAATGCCACAAGATAAAAATATATTAAACTCAACAATATGCATGAAAGAATACCAAATGCACATATTGTGACGCCCCCAAATCCCACATACGAACACGTAGAAATCAAGACGTCAGGATGATGACAACATGGGTCACCACTCTATCGCCAAGTGCCAAGTGTGTGTACATGCAACAAGTGTGCAAATAAAAAACACACAGTGGATAACAAAAGTCTTATAACTAAGCACCGGAATTTTTTCTATGTTTAATATAAACCCGTTCAAAACATAGATAATAAAATATTACAAGCCACAAATATTGTTTCAAACCAAACTACAAGGCATAAACTCCAAATCAAAACTCTGGCGGAGCCGCCTCCTCGGGATCAGCCTCCTCTTCCTCCTTGACCTCTGCATCAAAATCTATGACACCAAAATGGTGCCGCAGGTAAGTAAAGATCCAAACACCACAAGATAAAAATATATTAAACTCAAATAATATGCATGAAAGAATGCCAAATGCACATATTTTATAAATCCACATTTTTCCCACGCGCGCCCACAAAACCCATTTTGGCTCAAAACATATCCTTTAAAACCAGTCCTTGTCATTATTCCAGATAATGCCCCAAATCAAGAAACCACCATTTTTCCAAAAAATAGATCACAAAGCCTCAAACATAACCTCGCCATTTTCCCAAAAAATGGCCCGTATCCAATATCCAAAACCCATTCCAATTTATTGCATGCACCATGATCTCCCATAGGGATCATCCACACACCCTGGCTCCTGTACCACACCACAGGTAACGACTACGTGTGTGACACCTAACCGAGCGATGACTAGTCTCGCACCCAGTGCGTACCTAGACCAGGTCATCCTCTAGTCCCCGCCAACCCAGGGGATGTCACTCAGTATTATCCACTCCTGACTGACCAGAGGAGCTCCACCGAGATAATACCCCATCCCGGCTTGGGGTCGTGATACACCCGCACCTGAAAATCCATTTACACAATAAAACCAAATTTTTTCAATTTAAAATATGCACATGAATGCACCATGCAATGCACACCTCAAGACACAATTTAACCAACCAATCACAATATCATCAAAACCAAACAACTTCATCCTCAAATCCATCCAACCCCCGACTCCTCGCTGTGGCCGTGGGTTGTAAAATATCAACTTTTGAACGGGGACAAATCAAGACTTGAAATTTATAGGGAATAGCCTAGAGATATTTATGAAGCTAATGGAAGTGAGTTTTGGCCGTTGGGTGGCGGTGGAAATGGCGGTGGAAGTGAAAAAATGGAAAAATGGAGTTCAGCTCATGGGAGCTGCTCCGGCAACGGATCGGGGCCGGAAATGAGTGGTTTAGGATGCTAAGAGGTAGGTGATGAAGTGGTGAAGTGATGGTGGCCAAAAGTGAAACGACGGTGGCGGAAATGCACAAAACCCGTGCGGCTTAGATGGGCTCTCGGATGGTGGTGAAACTTGGTGGGGTGGTTCATCGGCCGGAGGGGAAGGTTTTTGGGTGGGTGGTGTAGGCCACGGTGGCTAGACTGCGGTGGTCTGGGCTGAAGAAGCAACCGACGATAGAGGAGAGAGAGAGAACGTGCAGCACGGAAGAGAAGAAAGACGGGGAAGAAAGAAAGAAAAGAAGAAAAGAAGAAAAGAAGGGAAAGAAAAAGAAAAGGAAAAGAGAAAAATAAAAAGTGAAAAGAAAAAGAAAACTAGATGGAGAAAAGAAATGAGGTCCATGATTGAGCTGAAATATTGCATGTTTTAGCTATTTAAAACCAATGTATTTTAAATTCTTCATGACACTATTATTGGTTTTAGATGGAAAAATAGTTAATAAGCATAAATACAAGTTGTGATTTTTAATTGATTGATATCATGTTTATGCTTAATTTTATAACTATAATTTAATGGGACAATATTTCCTCACATATATAGTCTATTTTTGATAATCTATTTTTCTTTTAATTTGTATTTGAGTGCTATTTTTATCTCTTATTTTCAGTTCAAATAAAATTTACATGAAGAAAGCGGTGTACTTCAACAGCTAAAAAAAAAAAAGACGAAGACTTTTGGTGGAGTATGAACATAAGGCTTGAGGCTGCAACTTCTTGTTATTTAGCTTGACTTCTATGTTGATAAGAGGTGAAGATTGAAAGCTACATTTCGGTGCTGTAAACGTGGTAAGCAGATCAATCAAATATTTGGAAGCTCTCATGATGGTTGGTGCAGTTAAAGTGGATGGAATTAGAGTGAGGATTGCTGTGCTTGACTTGTGGAAAGGGACACTTTAGAAAGTTAGTGGTTATTGTTTATGAGAAGTCGGCTGCAATTGGGATTGGAGGAATTGGTACCAACTTGAGGCAGCTATATATATATATATATATATATGTTGCTGAACGGTACAATAGGTACAAGAGAAGAGAAAGTGCCGTGCTTGAGTTTTCAACCAAGTGTGAATTTGAAATTATTTTTCTGGTGGGTGATTAGAAATTGAAGTGCATGCCGTGCCGTGCATTACTTGGATTGGAGGGAGTTGTACATTGAATATAAGAGCTGTGCTTGACTTGTAGAGAGGGAAACGTGCAGGAAAAAAAGGGAAGTGCCGTGCTTAAATTGCATTAAGAGAGTTATAATCTTCATGTGGGAGTCTATAAAAGGTGAAAATCGGTGGTGATTGAAGAAAAATGAATTGTGATTGGAGGAGGACCGACTAGAAGCAGCTATATATATATATATATATTGCTGGACGTAAATGAAAGGAGGAGCAATCGGTGGGTGTAGGAGTTGAGGGGCAGGTTACATAAGAGATAGAAGGGAGTTGAGGTGTGTTGGTCATGAGTAGAGAGGGAGAGAAGAGATAGTTGTGTCGGTGCAGATTATTCCTCTGTGAGTTGAGAGTCGGTCAGTGCATAATTGAATAGGTGAGAGGTGATTTGCTGGAGTTAAAAGTTGAGAGATCATAATTGGTGGGGGCTGTGTGAGGTCGGTTGGAGAGAGGGAGAGTGAGACGTGGGAAGAAACATAGAGAGAATTACGTAAAGGTGATTAGCTGGAGTTAAAGGGAGACGGCTGGAATTATTTTTTCTTGGAGGTGTGTAGTCAGTTTGATGTAAGTGAGGTGGAGTTTGCTGAGAGTAAAGATCCATTGAATCCGTCGGTCCTAAGCAAGCAAAAAGAGAGAAAAGTCATGATGGCCAGACCATTAGTCGGTGGGGATTTATTTTTCTTGATGAAGGAGGAAGTCGGTGTTTGAGTTTAACGTGGAGTTGATGTGGTTGGAGTTTTATTTGGCTCCTTTATGTTTTTTTTTTTTTTTTTCGTTTGGCATCTGGTGGGGCTGCAGCTTCTTCTTGATGAATTTCTTTTAGTTTCAATTTCTGTTTTATGCATTTTAGTAACGTCTTGAGCTTTATTCTTTCGACGTTGACTAGATTCTAAATTTTGTTGTTTCTAAATTGTTGCCTAGTATTTCTTGTATTTCATTTTAGTTTTCTAATGAATAATATTTATATGATTTCTATAGCACTTATAATAAACATGATTGGCTAAATTTTCATACTAAGGTTAGAGGTGAAGTTTAATGATTTAAATATTATTTTCAAATCCACGTAAAATTTATTCTGCAAGCTTGATCGATTGAAGGATTTTATTATTGGATATTTTGATTATCTATATACTCATCTTGATTCATTGTGATTTCCGAATACAGTGAATGCTTGAGGAATCCCTGTGGTATTCAAATAGATTTGTAAATGTTTTAATCATCAATCGTTCACGCTCAATCATCAACGATTTTTTTTCTTGATTTTAAATGCTAAATCTTCCAATTAAATGGAATCATTATTCTAGTTTAATTGAAGTAAATCGATCGGAAACAATATCATAAATTATTAGACGGATCCTCGAAACCTTAGTCTTTCTCCATATCAATTCATTTTATCATTTTAGTTTGATTCAGTTATTTTATCAATCTTCATTTCATTACACGTTTCTTTTAGTAATTTCATTTTATTGTCTGAATTTATATTCTTTATCACAAAAGTCAATCCCTGTGGATTCAATCCTGTAAGATACGACAACACCTGTATACTTGCAGGTAAAACTGCACTAAAGTTTTTATTCATTAATTTGAGTCAAAGTTTAGGCACAACAGTCCAATCCTCACCTCGGAGTCCAAAAACTGATCCGACGAAAATAAATTTAAAAACCATAAAACGACTAAAATAATTTAAACACCCCGTCAAGCTAAAATAAATCCAATTAAAATACAATAATTGAAAATAAAAGAACTAATATTTTAATTAAATTAAAATACTCATTCAGTGAAAATACACGTAAAAACGGGGTATCACACGGGAAGTGCCATACGCCCCCCTATGGTTCCCCATCTAGCCATGGTTAAGCTTTAGGCTTGGTGAGTTAAGGGCATTAATCGTCTTACAAATGATTAGTCGTCTTCAAACACTGTTTTCAGCTTAATTTCCATTTAAATTCTATCTAACATTTTTTGTACGGATCTTAGAGCTTTTATTGATGTTTGATTACGCCCAATGAATAACACGACAGTTATAACACAGCTTTGGGGTGTCGATTCCACATGGAGAAAATTAAAAGAATAGCTGTGACGCCCCCAAATCCCCATGCACGGACACGGGGAAATCGAGACGTCCGGATGATGACATCCCGGGTCATCATCCTATCGACGAGTGTCAAGTGTGTGTATAAGCGACGAATGTGCACGAGAAATATGTAGCGAAAAGCAAGTCAATAACTAAGTACCAGAATTTTTCTTGTTTAATACAAATCTGTTCAAAACATACATAAATAAATATTACAGGACACAAACATAATTTTAAACTAAATACAAAGCACAAACTTCAGCACCCCGGCGGAGCCGCGTCCTCGGGTTCAGCCTCTTCCTCCTCATCCTTGATTTCTGCACCAAAATCTACGGAACCAAAAATGGTGCCGCAGGTAAGTAAAATTCGAACACCACCAGATAAAAACATATAGAACTCAAACAATATGCATGAAGTGATGCCAATGCGCAAAACCCATAAGATCATATTTTTCCACACACGCCAAAAATCTCATTTGGCCCAAAAACAAACCCTTTCCAAATATCACGCCAAAAGTCACATTTGGCCCATATCAAACTCAAACCATTATCCAATTAATCCGTATGCACCATGACCTCCCCTAGGGGTCGTCCGCACACCCTGGCTCCAGTGCCACACCGCAGGTTACGACCACGCATGTGGCACCTAACGAGCGATGCCCAGTTCTGCGCCCTGCACGTTCGTAGCCAAGCATCCTCTAGCCCTCGCCAGCGAAGGGCCACGGAGTCGGTGCATAGAGCGATGCCCGGTTCTGCGCCCGGCGCGTTCGTAGCCAAGCATCCCCTAGCCCCCACTCCCGTTGTCGCCCAGCGATAACTCAGGGGACATCACTCAGTTTATTCTACTCCCGAGTGACCAGAGGAGGTCCACCGAGATAATACCCCATCCCGGCTTGAGGTCGTGATACACACGCACCCGAAAATCCACTTACGCCAATAAAACAGGCTTTTCTCAATTAAATAAAAACACACGTGCATGCACTATGTAAATGCGATATCAATGCACAAAATAATCAACCAACCATAAATCAATAAAACAAGAAACTCCGTCCTCCATCCATCCGACCCCTGAACTCCTCGGACTCAGTCCGGAATCAGCCAACCAATAGATAAATATTTATTGAATGAGCAAAATATATTTAAATCTAAAAGTAGAGTTTGAAAAATACTTACAGCGCTATATGGTATTTTTTGAAAGCTCGCGGCGTTGCAAACGGCGGAGGAAAAGCAACGTAACAATGATTTACACTGTGGCCGTGGGTTGTAAAATACCCACTTTTGAACGGAGACAAACCAAGGCTCAGGATTGATAGGGAATGGCCTTGAGATATTTATGAAGCCAAGGAAAATGAGTTTTGGTCGTGGGTGGTGGAAATGGCGGTCGAAGGCCAAAAAGGGGCTGAACGGAGTTAAGCTCGTGGGAGCTGCTCCGGCAACGGATCAAGGCCGGAAATGGGTGTTTTAGGTCGGCAAGAGGTAGGGGAAGAAGTTGTGAAGAGATGGTGGCTGGAGGTGGTGCGACGGCTCCGGAATCGGTGAAAAATAGTATGGCTTGGAGGAGCTCGTGGTGGCTAACGGTGGCTCGGATGGAGGTGAAACTTGGTGGGGATGTTCACCGGTGAGAGGGGAATAAAATTGGGTGAGTGGTGTAGGCCACGCCGCCGGCGAGCGGCAGTTTTGGGCTGCGAAAGCAACCGGCGACAGGGGCAAAAACAGAGCAGGTGTAGTGACTTCCGGCGGCTTGCGGTTGCTAACGGCTGGTCCGATGGCTCTGAAAATTGGTGGGGATGATCTCTGGTGGAAGGGGAAGAGAATGGTGGTGGTGGTGCACTAAACGGTGGCCGGACGGCGGAGAACTGGGCCGTCAAAGGGGCGGCGACGGGAAGGAGAAAAAGAGGCTGTTCGGCGTGCGCGGGAGAGAAAGGAGAAGAAAGAAGAAGAAAAGAAAGAAAAAGAAAGAAAAAGAAGGAAAAAGGAAAAAGAAAAAGGAAAAAGAGAAAATAAAAATAAAAGATGAGGGAAAAGAAATGAGGTCCAGTCCTCACTCCGGAAACCAAAACTGATCCGCCGAAAACGATTTTAAAAACCGTAAAATGACTAAATAAATTAAACACTGCATCAAATAAATAAAAACCAATTAAAATACATTAATTTAAAATAAATAAACCAATATATTAATTGAAATAAAAACAACACTGCAGTAAAAATACACGTAAAAGCAGGTCATCACAATAACAACAGGAACAAAGAAACTAAAGAAAAATATTAAATAAGTAAAGGAGAACAAAAATTAATTTTAAATGTAAATTAAAGTGAAGCAAAGTGATTAATGAAAAAAGTACTCAAATTTGACGAACAGTAGAGTGTCGGGAATCGCTTCACAAATCCGGTGTCATTGGATAACTCAATTAGAAACTCAATCCAAAAACTAACCCGACGAAAATGATTTTTTTTTTAAACCATAAAACGACTAAAATAAATTAAACACCACATCAAATAAAATAGAACCAATTAAAATAAAATAATTTAAAATAAAAGAGCTAACGTATTAATTAAATTAAAAACACTCCTTCAGTGAAAATACACGTAAAAACGGGGTATCATATCCTCCTCCCCTTAAAAACAAATTTCTTCCTTGAAATTTGTGACGTCAAACATCAGCGCCAACAGATACAGGATACAACTCTGAACATAATTGAAAGATGCATATCATCGACAACTCCCAACAAATCCAATGGTTATTATCTTCACACCATAAATTGCTAATATCGACGACGTCTCTGCTTTACCCTCCGAATTTTCATCCTATTTTAACTTTGTTAACCTAATAGCCACTTCCAAAGTTAACCATCAATAAACGAAATTTGCACGACCAAAAGATTAATCTCCTATTAAAACTTCGAATCACTACTAATTCCTCAAAATCAACACAAAATTTGAATTTCTAAGTATCTCTAAAAATCATGCTTTCGTGCGCACTCTAATAACTCGCCAAAATACATGAAGGTTATATCCTCAAAAATTAACATCATGAAGTACCAGCTCAATCCACACCTAATCACAAGAAAACCTTTACCACATTTCTATAGAAAATAATATACCTCCAAAACCACAAATCTCCACTCCTTCCTCAGTTGGCCATCGCTGCCCTAATAAAAAAATCAACATTCCGCAAAAATACACCCATTTGATAACAGAAATCAATACTAATCAACCTCTAGGCCCCAAATTGAAAACACATAACATCATCCCAAAATACACCTGTCTCTTCTAAAGATAAGGAACATATCCAAAAGGCCAAAGTCCTTCCCGGCCAACCAACGAGAGCGCCTATAACCTCTATCTGATATCCCACACTTCAAGTTCATTACCTATATTTTGAATAACATCTAATCTTGTAATAACTAACTCACTATAAACTACCATTGACTTCAAGTAGCAATTAATTCTCAAGATAAACACAACAGTTGTTAAAACCATCATCCCAATGGGTAATCCGCTTCGACTGCACATTTCGTTCAACTTACCAAACAACTCAAAGCCAAAATCTCTTGAATTTTAATATTATCACATAGATTCCTCTTCAACTCCTACCAAGCCAAAAATAGATGAAACTAGCACCAGCATTCCTTGAAATCCATACACACTTACCATTACTACTCATCAATCTCATGTACTCTTAGCCAACACCATAAATCATTCAAATGTACAAGTGATCCATTACCACATTTCCATCATCTGGACTTATATCCTCAACTTAACAAGATTCATTCCTGAATCTACTCAACTTATATCCTTAAATCAGCAACTAGCCATTGCTTAAAGTTTGGCACCGAGAATGACCTTAAACCTGCTAAGAATCCATTCCCAAAAGTCTACGGATCATATAGCCTCAAATTCAATCGTATTCAATACCAACACAAAATCTACTATTTCCAACCCTGATGGAACTATATCTCTCAAATCGATAAAATCATTTCCTAAAATCTGCTACTACAAACTCGAGTTAACAATAATTATTTTCTAAAGTAGCTCGATATCTTCAATCTTCAAAGAAATACACAAACTAGATCATTACCTCCAATCCTCAAAGAAATCTACTCTAGAAAAATTTTCATATCAATAACTCAACTCTAATCAACCCTATTTTAATGGTTACAAACTAATCACTCACTAGAGTAGATCAAGCTACAGCACTAAGTCTGTAAAACTAAGAACTCAATTCTTATTATAAATCAGTCCTTCAACTGTGCAATTCTAAAACCTTAAATCAAATAAGAATCATCTTCCGGAACTTCTAAGATCAATGAACTTACATCCCATAATAGAAAAATCGACTCCCAAATCTTTTAAATTCTAAAACATTAATAGATAATAAATCATTTTCTGAAATTCTCAACATTGGTGGCTTTAATCCAAAACATTCACCTTAAAAGCTTGTAAAATCTAAAGCCCCAATTGCCACCAATTTACTCATCCGAATCACATAATCTAAAGCTTGAAATTTAATTATTTCCCCCCAAAGCTTGTCAAACCTAACACCTTAATTACCATAAACTTATTTTTCTAAAATCTATAAAGCCCCAAACTTTAAAACTTTGCTGAAACTCCATAAAATCTATCATTGAAATTTGTTAAACTTACAACCTACTACGTTATAGACCATTTCATAAACTCCACGGAACCAAAGAACTCAATTATTCTACTTCCCTAAAAGACCACCCAGATCATGCCATTCTCTCCAAGCCTCGATAATATAAAAAGAAACAAACCACACAAGGCGTTCATCATGAAGGATTAGATTAGACCCATACCTGCCATGACTCCAGCATTCTAAGTCTCCGTAACCTCGCCTCCAATGGTACCAGGAGTCACTGCGTACATTCGAGCCCGAGCTAATTGCCTCTGGTTAGTTCTACCACTGCGACGAGGTCCACGGCTTTCTTGAACTCGACTAGGGAACTCACGAGCAAGATGCCCCGTCTGACCGCATTCAGAACATTGGTTACTACCTAGACGACACTCGCCTCCGTGTGCTCTATTACATCTTCCACAAACTGGCACTCGTCCTCCCATATGCACTCCCGAGGCTGCTTGTGGTCGAGTCCTGGTCCGCTACACAAACTTCTGAGGTGAACCTGAACTACTTCCTTCACTAGTAAAACTCCGCCTCTTTTGTTCTGGAGGGGAGCCCATACTCAAATTAATCTCTCGCTCTGCAAGAGTGGCTAAATCAACCAATTCCTGAAAAGTGGCAATCCGGTGGCAGACTACCATTCTGGGTATATCAGGACGCAGACCCTCCTGGAAACGCTCGGCCTGCATCTCCTCCGTGGCGATGAGGTGGGGAGCGAATCGCCCAAGTTCTATAAATCTTCGGGCGTATTGTTCTACGGTCATACTCCCTTGGACCAAGCTTGAGAACTCTCTTGCTTTTTGCCGCCTTACAGAAGTAGGAAAGAATCGATCATTAAATTCTTTCTTGAAGCGTTGCCAGGTCACAGCGGCAAAAGACCCCAATTCTGACTCCAGCATTACTCTCTTGGTATCCCACGACTCAGAAGCGGTGCTTTGCAACAGATAGCTGTCATAGAGTACTTGTTGCGCCTCAGTGCAACCACATACCTCAGAAGTTCTTTTTAAGTCTTTGACCCACTTTCCCAGCCCGAAGTGGATCCTCCTCTCCCTGAAAGGTGGAGTTCTATGCACTAGAAAGTGCTCATAGGTGCATCCAGCTTGCAGCCCTCCACTAGGCCCTCCCTGTAGTAGCCAAGGCCCTCCTTATTGTGGCCTAAAATTTTGCTGCATGAACTCAGTCATTTGCCTTATCGCTTAGGCTATAGCATCATCTCTCGGCGTATCATCCCAAGGCTCTTGAGTAGACTTTCTTGGCCTCACCATCTTCCTGCCACAACACAACCTTTGACCCCCTTTAAGAAAACAAATAAAACCAACAACATAAAACCAAAACCAAACCACATAACAAGAAACAAAAAGAAACTAGCATGCAATAACACAACTAAATAAATAAATACAAGCAAACTAGCTCAAATAAATTCAAAACAAATAAAAAAAATCAAATAGCAACTTTACTTAAAATAAATTTTAAAACACAACTTTAAAAAACATTCTGGTACTACCTATGAGACATGTGGTTCTACCCAGAGCCAAATAGCTTTGATACCACCTGTGACGCCCCCAAATCCCCACGTATCGACACGGGGAAATCGAGACGTCAGGATGGTGACATCACGGGTAACCACCCTATCGACAAGTGCCAAGTGTGTGTATAAGCAACAAATGTGCACGAAGAAACATGCAGCGGATAGCAAAGTCATGAACTAAGTACTAGAATTTTTTATTGTTTAATACAAAGTCGTTCAAAACATACATAATAAAATATTACAAGCTACAAATATTGTTCAACACCAAACTACCAGGCATAAACTCCAACTCAATACTCCGGCGGAACCGCCTCCTCCGGCTCAGCCTCCTCCTCCTCGATCTCTACATCAAAATCTACGGTACCAAAAATGGTGCCGCAGGTAAGTAAGATCCAAACGCCACTAGATAAAAATATATTAAACTCAAACAACATGCATGAAAGAATGCAAATGCACATGACTCGTAAACCACATTTTTCCACGCACGCCAAAATCCCATTTTGGCCCAGAACATATCCTTTAAACATAACCTCGCCATTATCCTCGGTAATGGCCCACAAACCAAACCATCAGAGCACTGTAGGCGGGAATCATAGGCGGGATTCTACCACCGTCCCTGCTTACCACCATCCCTGCACTGTGTGCACCGTAGGTGAGAACCACAGACGGGATTCTAGCACTGTCCCTATTTACCACCATCCCTACGTAGCGTGCCTCTGACTCAAACCAGTCAATCCAACCGTTCATATATACCATAAATCATTTCTTGCTTACAAGCCCAGTTTTCATTTTACAAACACATGTACATGCATGTAGCTACACGAAAACCCATTTTTTTCCTTTTTAAACATGAACATGCATGCACTATACAATGCAAACATCAAGGCATGAATATCTCAAACAAATATCAACATCAACCAAACAACTCCGTCCTCAATCCATCCGACCCCCGAACTCCTCGGACTCAATCTGGAATCAACCAACCAATCCAATAATTTATTGTAAGAGCAAAAATATATTTAAATCTAAAATAGAGTTTGAAAAATACTTACAGCGCTATAAGGTATTTTTTGAAAGCTCACGGCATTGCAAACGGCGGAGAAAAAACAACGTAACAGTGTATTTTACACTGTGGCCGTGGGTAGTAAATTACCCACTTTCGAATGGGGACAAACCAAGATACAAAATTGATAGGGAATGACCTTGAGATATTTATGAAGCTAAAGGAAGTGAGCTTTGGCCGTGGGTAGCGGTGGAAACGGCGGTGGAAGTGCAAAAAGGGGCTGAACGGAGTTGAGCTCGTGGAAGCTGCTCCGGCAACGGATCGGGGCCGGAATTGGGTGGGTTAGGACGGCAAGAGGTAGGGGAAGAAGTTATGAAGAGATGGTGGCCGGAGGTGGAGCGACGACGCCGAAAATGGCTCAAAACCGTGCCGAAAGAAGGGGCTATAGGGGGTGATCGGCGACATGGATGGAGGAGATTTTTGGTGGGGGTGTTCACAGGCCGGAGGGGGACCGAACGACAGTGGCTGTGTCGGTCACGTCAGTTGGCAGCGGCAAGTCTGGGTGAAGAACAGACCGGCGATGGGAAGGGAAGGGGAGAGGGGTAGCACGCGGGAGGGGAGAGGAAAGAAGAAGAAAGAAAGAAAAAGAAAGAAAAAGGAAAAAGGGAAAGAAAGAGAAAAGAAAAAAGAAAAAAGGGAAAAAGAAAAGAAAAGGTGAGGGAAAAGAAATGACGTCCAGTCCTCACTTCCGGAATCCAAAAACTGACTCGACGAAAACGATATTTTTTTTTTAAAACCGTAAAACGACTAAAATAAATTAAACACCACATCAAATAAAATAAAACCAATTAAAATACAATAATTTAAAATAAAAGAGCTAACATATTAATTAAATTAAAAACACTCCTTCAGTAAAAATACACGTAAAAACAGGGTATCAAATAACCTACCAATCACAAATCAACAATACTAATTAACTCCATCCTCAATCCATCCGACCCCCGAACTCCTCGGACTCAATTCGGAATCAAACAACCAGCAATCAAATAATTATTGTAAGAGCAAAAATATATTTAAATCTAAAGTGAAGTTTGGAAAATACTTACAGCGCTATAAGGTATTTTTCGAAAGCTCACGACGTTGCAAACGGTGGAGAAAAAATAACGTAATAGTGTATTTTACACTATGGCCGTGAGTAGTAAATTATCCACTTTCGAACGGGGACAAACCAAGACACGAAATTGATAGGGAATGGCCAAAGGATGTTTATGAAGTTAATGGAAGTCAGAGTTGGCAGTGGATGGCGGCGGATCGGACACTTAAAGCTAATTTCGGCTTTGGAGAGTGAGTGAGAGTGAGGGATATACACAACTCCGTTGGTCATGAAATTTCTTGGGGAAGGTCATGGTGATGAGAGGAACAAGATGGTGGTGGTGAAACACCATGAGTGGCCGTGTACGGCGGCGTACGGTGGTGCAACCGAAACACTAGCTATGGAGACCCATCGGAGAAAAAGAAAGAGTTAGAGGAAAAGAAAGACATGGGGAGGAAGCCCTTGATGTGGTGAATCCATTGATGATGCTTGGTGGCTGATTTGGCAGTGTATGGTGGCTCAAAGAGGAGAAAAAAGGCTAGAAGACCCATTTGTTTGGAGGAGAAAAGAGAGAGATTGGGTGGCCGGTGTAGCACACCACCAGTGCAGTAGGCTCGCCGATGTGGGAGGGACATGCTGGAGGTGGAGGTGGGTCACGGCGGCTGGAGGTGGCGCCGGCTGGGTGGGCTAAAGGAACGGACGGAGGGAGAGGGGGGTTTGGGTCGCATGGGCTGGGGGGGGGGGGGAAGTAGGGGAGGAAAAAGGAGAAAAAAAAGAAGAAGAAGAAAAATAGAAAAAAAAAGGAGAAAAGAAAAAGAGGAAAAAGAAAAAGGAAAGAAAGAAAGTGAGATCCAGTTCTCACATCTTAAGTCAAGAAACTGATTCAACGAAAATAACTTTAAAAGCTATAAAACGATTAAAATAAATTAAACACCATATCAATCTAAAATATAATAAATAACTAATAAAAACAACAACATAATATTAAACCAAAAAACAAACTAAAATAAATCCAATTAAAATACAATAAATTAAAATAAAAGAACCAATATATTAATTAAATTAAAAAACTCCTTCAGTGAAAATACAAGTAAAAAGGGGATATCACACAAATGATTAGTCCTCTCTAAACCCTGTTTTGAGCTTAATTTTCTTTTCAATTTTTTCTAACCTTTTTGGTATGGTCCTTATTACTTTTATTGTTGTTTTTTATCATTCTTAGATTTAATTAGAAGATTAGTCTCGATCTAACACTTGTCAATACAAGCAAAGCCATGGTAATGCCCAAGTCACCGCCAATTGGCACCTAGTTGCACCATCATGTGCATTGCAACGAATTGGCCACTAGCCAACGCCAATTAAAAAATTTTGTAAAGGAAAATTACATCATATAAACCCCACCATGACCCTTCAAGTTCAATTCTGGCATTAGATGAACTGGTAACAAGAAACTTGTCTTTTATTTCATTCTTCCAATTGAAACCTACATACACCAAACCTTTGGTTTCCCTCAAGTCCAGGAAGTGCCATACGCCCCTATGGTTCCCCATCTAGCCATGGTGAAGCTTTATGCTTGATGAGTTAAAGGCATTAATCGACTTGCAAATGATTAGTCGTCTCTAAACATTGTTTTCAGCTTAGTTTCCTTTCTAATTCTATCTAACCTTTTTGATAAGGACCTTAGTATTTTTATTGATTTTTTTAATCATTTTTTGATTGAATTAGAGGATTAGTCTTCATCCAACACATGTCAATGAAAGTGAAGCCATGTCAATACCCAAGTCACCTCCAATCAGCACCTATGTGCACTACAACAAATCGGCTGTTAGCCCACGCCATTTAAACCATTTTCTCAAAGGCAATTTCATAATTTATGCCCCACTATAACCCTTCAAGTTTAGTTTTAGCAGTGGACAAATTGGCAACAAGAAACCTGTCTTTTATTTCATTCTTCCAATTGAATCCTACATACACCAAACCTTCGGGTTTCCTCAAGCACAAGATGTGCCATACACCCCTATGGTTCCCCATCTTGCCATGGTTAAGCTTTAAGCTTGAGTTGAGGGCATTAATCGACTTAAAAATGATTAGTCGTCTCTAAACCCAATTTTGTGCTTAATTCCTTTCTAATTCTATCTAAACTTTTTGATATGGACCTTATTACTTTTATTGTCGTCTTTCATTATTTTTAGTTTGAATTGGAAGATTAGTCTTGGTTGAACACATGCCAATACAAGCAAAGCCATGTCAATGCCCAAGTCACCTCCAATCGGCACCTATGTGCAGCTACATGTGCATGGCAACAAATTCATATATTACACGCAACCATAACCCTTCTAGTTTAGTTCAAGCATTGGATGAATTGGCAACAAGAAACTCATTTTTTATTTCATTTTTCCAATTGAAGCCTACATAAACCAAACCTTTGGTTTCCCTCCAGACCAAGAAGTGCCACACGCTTCTATGGTTCCCCATCTATCCATTGTTAAACTAAGCTTGAGTTAAGGGAATTAATTGACTTACAAATGATTAGTCATTTCTAAATCCTGTTTTGAGCTTAATTTCCTTTTTAATTCTTTCTAACCCTTTTTATATGGACCTTATTACTTTTATTGTTGTTTTTCATCATTCTTTGATTATCTAGAAGATTAGTCTTTAGCTAACATGTGTTCATACAAGCATAGCCATGTCAATACCCAAGTGATCGCCAATAGGCGCCTAGGTGCACCATCACGAGCATTGCAACAAATCAGCGACTAGCTGACGCCATTTAAAAAATTTTCTCAAGGAAAATTTCATCATTTACACCACACCTTAACCCTTCAATTTCAGTTCAAGCATTGTATGAATTGGGAACAAGAAACCTGTCTTTTATTTCATTCTCCCATTTGAAACCCACATACACCAAACCTTTGGTTTCTCTCAAGCCCAATAAGTGCCACACACCCACAAGGTTGTTTATCTAGCCATGTTTATGCTTTAAGCTTGAGTTAAGTGCATTAATCGACCTACAAATGATTATTCCTCTCTAAACCTTGTTTTGAGCTTAATTTCCTTTCCAATTCTTTCTAACCTTTTTGACATGGTCCTTATTACTTTTATTGTTTTTTTTTTCATCATTCTTAGATTTAATTAGAATATTAGTCTTGATGTAACACTTCTCAATACAAGCATAGCCATGTCAATGCCCAAGTCACCGCCAATTAGCACCCAGGTGCAACATCATGTGCATTGCAACGAACTGGCCACTAGCCGATGCCAATTAAAATTTGTAAAGGAAAATTACATCATTTCCACCCCACCATAATCCTTCAAGTTCAGTTCTAGCATTGGATGAACTGGCAACCATAAACCCATCTTTTATTTCATTCTTCCAATTGTAGCTTACATACACCAAACCTTTGGTTTCCCTCAAGCCCAGGAAGTGCCATATGCCCCTATGGTTCCCCCATCTAGCCATAGTTAAGCTTTATGCTTGATGAGTTAAGGGCATTAATCGACTTACAAATGATTAGTCGTCTCTAAACACTCTTTTCAGCTTAATTTCCTTTTTAATTCTATCTAACCTTTTTGATACGGACCTTAGTATTTTTATTGATGTTTTTGATTGAGTTAGAGGATTAGTCTTGATCCAACACATGTCAATGAAAGTGAAGTCATGTCAATGCCCCAGTCACCTCAAATCGGCACCTATGTGCACTGAAACAAATCAGGCACTAGCCCATGCCATTTTGAACCACTTCCTCAAGGACAATTTCATATGTTACACACAACCATAACCCTTCTAGTTTTGTTTTAGCATTGGATGAATTGGCAACAAGAAACCTGTCTTTATTTCATTCTTCCAATTGAAGCCTACATACACCAAACTTTCATTTTTCCTCAAGCGCAAGATGTGCCATACACCCCTATGGTTCCCCATCTTGCCATGGTTAAGCTTTAAGCTTGAGTTGAGGGCATTAATCGACTTACAAATAATTAGTCGTCTCAAAACCCAGTTTGTGCTTAATGTTCTTTTTAATTCTATCTAAACTTTTTGATATGGACCTTATTACGTTTATTGTCATATTTCGTTATTTTTAGTTTGAATTAGAAGATTAGTCTTGGTCGAACACATGTCAATACAAGCAAAGCCATGTCAATGCCCAAGTCACCTCCAATTGGCACCTATGTGCAGCTACATATGCATGGCAACAAATTCATATATTACATGCAACCATAACCCTTCTAGTTTAGTTCAAGCATTGGATGAATTGGCAACAAGAAACCCATTTTTTGTTTCATTTTTCCAATTGAAGCCTACATAAACGAAACCTTTGGTTTCCTTCCAGACCAAGAAGTGCCACACGCTTCTTTGGTTCCCCATCTATCCATTGTTAAGCTAAGCTTGAGTTAAGAGAATTAATCGACTTACAAATGATTAGTCATCTCTAAATCCTGTTTTGAGCTTAATTTCCTTTTTAAGTCTTTCTAACCTTTTTTATATGGACCTTATTACTTTTATTGTTGTTTTCCATCGTTCTTTGATTATCTAGAGGATTAGTCTTTATCTAACACATGTCAATAATAGCATAGCCATGTCAATGCCCAAGTGACTGCCGCCTAGGTGCACCATCATGAGCATCGCAACAAATCGGCCACTAGCTGACGCCATTTAAAAAACTTTCTCAAGGAAAATTTCATCATTTACACCACACCTTAACCCTTCAAGTTTAGTTCTAGAATTGGACGAATTGGGAACAAGATACCTGTCATTTATTTCATGAATCTATTTGAAGCCCACAAACACCAAACCTTTGGTTTCTCTTTAGCCCAATAAGTGCCACACACCCACAAGGTTGTCCGTCTAGCCATTGTGATATCCCGTTTTTACGTGTATTTCACTGAAGGAGTTTTTTAATTTAATTAATATATTGGTTCTTTTATTTTAATTTATTGTATTTTAATTGGATTTATTTTAGTTTGTTTTTGGGTTTAATATTATGTTGTTGTTTTTATTAATTATTTATTATATTTTAGATTGATGTGGTGTTTAATTTATTTTAATCGTTTTATAGCTCTTAAAGTTATTTTCGTTGGATCGGTTTCTTGACTCAAGATGTGAGAACTGGATCTCACTTTCTTTCTTTCCTTTTTCTTTTTCCTCTTTTTCTTTTCTCCCTTTTTTTTTCTTCTTCTTTCGTTTTTTCTTCCTTTTCCTGCCCTGCTTCCCCCTCCAGCCTGTGCGACCCGAACCCCCCTCTCCCTCCATTCGTTCCTTTAGCCCACCCAGCCAGCGCCACCTCCAGCCGTCGTGACCCACCTCCACCTCTGGCATCTCCCTCCCACACCGGCGAGCTCTACTGCACCGGTGGTGTGCTACACCGGCCACCCAATCTCTCTCTCTTCTGCTCCAAACAAATGGGCCTTCTAGCCTTTTTCTCCTCTTTGAGCCACCATACACGGCCAAATCAGCCGCCAAGCACCACCAATAGATTCACCACATCAAGGGCTTCCTCCCCATGTCTTTCTTTTCCCCTAACTCTCTCTTTTTCTCCGATGGGTCTCCATACCTAGAGTTTTGATTGCACCACCGTACACCGTCGTACATGGCCATCCATGGTGCTTCACCACCACCATCTTGTTCCTCTCATCACCATGACCTTCCCCAAACAATTTCATGGCCAACGGAGTTGTGTATAGCCCTCACTCTCCCTTACTCTCCAAGGCTGAAATTAGCTTCAAGTGACCGATCCGCCACCGTGCGCCGCCACCCACGGCCAACTCTCACTTCCAATAGCTTCATAAACTCCTCTAGGCCATTCTATATCAATTTCATGTCTTGGTTTGTCCCCATTTGAAAGTGGGTAATTTACAACCCACGGTCACAGTGTAAAATACACTGTTACGTTGCTTTTTCTCCGCCGTTTGCAACGTCGTGATCCTTCGAAAAATACCTTATAGCGCTGTAAGTATTTTTCAAACTCTATTTTAGATTTAAATATACTTTTTCTCTTACAATAAATTATCTGACCGGTTGGTGGATTCCGGATTGAGTCCGAGGAGTTCGGGGGTCGGATGGATTGATGACGGAGTTGCTTGGTTTGGTTGTTTTGTGATTGGTTGGTTAATTGTGCCTTGAGATGTGCATTACATGGTGCATTCATGTGCATTTTATTTAATTTGAGAAAATCCGATTTTAATCGTGTAAATGGATTCTCGGGTGCCTGTGTATCACGACCCCAAGCCGGGATGGGGTATTATCTCGGTGGAGCTCCTCTAGTCACTTGGGAGTGGATAATACTGAGTGACATCCCCTGGGTTGTCGCTGGGCGACGACTGGATCGCACGATACGGTAACGCTGTCGCGTCGACTCCGTGGTCCCTAGAGTGGCGGAGACTAGAGGATGGCCTGATCCAGGTACGCGCTGGGCGCGAGTACTGGGCATCGCTCGTTTAGGTGTCACACGTAGTCATTACCTGCGGTGTGGCACAGGAGCCAGTGTGTGCGAATGATCCCTAGGGGAGATCATGGTGCATGCAATAATTGGAACGGGTTTTGGTTATTGGATATGGGCCATTTTCTAAATGGCGAGGTTATGATTGAGGCTTTGTGATCCATTTTTTGGGAAAATGGTGGTTTATTGATTTGGGCCATTATCTGGGATAATGGCAATGACTGGTTTAAAGGATATGTTTTTGGGCCAAAATGGGATTTTGGCGTGCATGAAAAAATGTGGTTTTTATGGGACATGTGCATTTGCATTCTTTCATGCATATTGTTTGAGTTTAATATGTTTTTTATCTAGTGGCATTTGGATCTTACTTACCTGCGGCACCATTTTGGTGCAGAGATCGAGGAGGAGGAGGAGGAGGCTGAGCCCGAGGAGGCAGCTCCGTCAGAGTATTGATTTGGAGTGTCATGCCTTGTAGTTTGATGTTGAAACTATATTTGTAGCTTGTAATATTTTATAATGTATGTTTTGAATGGCTTTGTATTAAACAAAGAAAAATTCTGGTACTTAGTTATATGATTTTGTTTATCCGCTGCGTGTTTTCTTTTGCACACTTGTTGCATGTACACACACTTGGCACTTGGCGATAGGGTGGTGACCTATGATGTCATATCCAGACGTCTTGATTTTCCCGTGTCCGTACGTGAGATTTGGGGGCGTTACAGCCATGGTTATTGTTTAAGCTGGAGTTAAGGTCATTCATCGACTTACAAATGATTAGTCCTCTCTAAATCCTGTTTTGAGCTTAATTTCCTTTTCAATTCTTTCTAACCTTTTTGATATGGTCCTTATTACTTTTATTGTTCTTTTTCATCATTCTTAGATTTAATTACATGTCAATACAAGTAAAGCCATGTCAATGCCCAAGTCACCGCCAATCGGCACCTAGGTGCACCTAGATGTGCATTGAAACAAATCGGCTACTAGCCCATGCCAGTTAAACCATTTTCTCAAGTTCAATTTCATAATTTACATCCCACCATAAAACCCTTCTAGTTTAGTTGTAGCATTGAACGAATTGGTGAAAAGAAACTTGTCTTTTATTTCATTCTTATAATTGAAGCCTAGATACACCAAACCTTTGGTTTCCCTCAAGCTCAAGAAGTGCGACACGCCTATATGGTTCCGCATCTAGCCATGGTTAAGCTTTAAGATTGAGTTAAGGGCATTAATCGACTTACAAATGATTCATCGTCTCTAAACCCTGTTTTGAGCTTAATTTCCTTTTTAATTCTTTTTTATCTTTTTGATATAGACCCTATTACTTTTTATAATACCCATCATTGTAGTGGGTCATTTAGAAAAAGATTTTATGAAAAGAGATAGGAATTACAATTCATTTAAAATTTTTTCCTTCCATGCCAGGATACAAAAAACTCGTTGTTTATAAAATAAAATGTGATTCTTAATTTAAAAAGAGTTACAGTGGTAAACATTAAATTTTATAATTAAAAATCTTTCACTTAAAAATTGTGCCTAGGCTTCAATTCTCTTCCCCTTGGGCCATGTTCGTCTTGACAAGTACCATTCGTCTTGTCCCTGGGATGGCACACATAAAAACTAAAATGAATCGATGTGATATGAACCCGCAGAATTAGAATCCTTTGAACTCACAATCAATTTGAAAACTCACCTAAGAAAGCCAAAATCAAGTCAATTGGATGGAAGAATCTAGTCTCATTGAGGAACTTGTTTCAATAACCTAGATTATATTAAAATCTAGACCCATTGAAAAACATGTCTCAAGAACCCATTACAAAGAAGGAACACTACAAAGATTGTGATTTACCTTTGATTAGTTCAAACGTTCAATGAAGAACAGAAGGAGATAAACTCAACTCATAATGAATAAAATTCATCAATTTCATAAACTTCATATATTGTTTAAAATGAGGCTACAAGAATATTTAAACTAAAACCTCACAAAATCCTAGGTAAAATAAAGCCCCATCTTCCAAAAATGCCCCTGAATGAATAGTGTCACAACTATAGTGCCGCACTACACTAACCCTTTTGAAACCCTAGCTCAACCAAATAATAACTTTTCCAACACGCCCTTATGTCCTTTTCACAATAAAACAATTATTCTAAACTAATAAATAAGTCCTTTAAATGAATTAAATAAATTGAAAATCTTCAAGTGCTCAAAACCTTTAAGTCATGTTGTTACCCTCTTCCATAACTTTTATCAAATGAATCAAAGCTGGATTTTCATCCTTCAAGCCTATCTTGATTGTTGAGATCTTGGTAGATACATTCCAAGTGAATTGCACCAATCCTTGTATTGCTTCCTTGCTCTTCTTAACTCTCGATCTTGTGATTGCCCCATCTAGAACTTGCAAAGGATCTCTAAGGCTCTGTCAACCTTGTGGCCCATCACGATGACTCGTAAGCATTACTTCATACAATTAAAATATCATAACATAAGTTTTCAGTCATGCATTCATCACTCCATACATACTATATTTAAGACATTCATTTCTTTTAAAACATTGCGAGGCAAGGTCTTTCTTGAAAAACGATTTTCTTTCGTAAAACATTTCCTCATACCTTGGACCTTCATTTCTTAAAGAGTCTAAAAATACATGCATTCTTTATTAACATTCATACATTCTTTCTTATCACTTTCATTGGTCGTATAGCACTCAGTTATGTCCCGTGTGTGAGCATTAGCGGTCTTTTGGACCTTGATTCCACCTGTGGCCACGGGTTAGGAATCCATTCCGTCAAGTTGAACTACCAGCACTACTTACCCAGCATTGCAATCTGCCCATTCATTCATTCATATGGCTGTTACGTATTTTCATACATTAAAGCATTCAGTTCTTCCATTCATTTAGTCCTTTCTTTAAGTACTTTTCATTCATTCTTTTTAGTCCACTCAATTCTTAAGCATCATTTAAAAGCATAGGCTTAAACATCGACATTTAAAAGCATACATTGAAATTATCATGACATAAGCATCATTTAAAACATCAGTCTATGGCATCATTTAAAACATAATCTTTCATAGGGGCATTTTAAAACCTCAATTCATAGGGACATTTTAACACATTTTCTTCGATTCATTTAAAGCATCTCTTAAAGCATGAGGTCTTAGCCTTGTATTTCAGTTCGTGAAAATACATACAATACTTACCACATATACTGTGACATCCCGTTTTTACGTGTATTTTCATTGAAGGAGTATTTTAATTTAATTAAAATATTAGTTCTTTTAATTTAAATTATTTTATTTCAATTGGTTTTATTTTAATTGATGTGGTGTTTAATTTATTTTAGTCGTTTTATGGTTTTTAATTTGTTTTCGTCGGATCAGTTTTTGGATTCCGGAGGTGAGGATTGGACCTCATTTCGTTTCCCTCATCTCTTCTTTTTCTTTTCTCTTTTTTTTCTTCTTTTTCTCTTTTCATTTTCTTTTTCTTTTCCTTCTGTTCTTTTTTTCTTCTTTTTCCTTCTTCTTTCTTCCCTTCCCGCGCGCGACCTCTCTCCCTCTCCCTCCATCCGTTCCTTTAGCCCACCCAGCCGGCGCCACCTCCAGCCGCTGTGACCCACCTCCACCTCCGGCATGTCCCTCCCTCACCGGCGAGCTCTATTGCGCTGGTGGTGTGCTACGCCGGCCACCCAATCTCTCTCTTTTCTCCTCCAAACAAATGGGCCTTCTAGCCTTTTTCTCCTCTTTGAGCCACCATACACGGCCAAATCAGCCGCCAAGCACCACCAATACATTCACCACATCAAGGGCTTCCTCCCCATGTCTTTCTTTTCCCCTAACTCTCTCTTTTTCTCTGATGGGTCTCCATATCTAGAGTTTCGGTTGCACCACCGTAAGCCGCCGTACACGGCCACCCATGGTGTTTCACCACCACCATCTTGTTCCTCTCATCACCATGACCTTCCCCAAGAAATTTCATGTCCAACGGAGTTGTGTATAGCCCTCACTCTCTCCCTCACTCTCCAAAGCCGAAACTAGCTTCAAGTGTCCGATCCACCGCCATGCGCCGCCACCCACGGCTGTTGGAGTATAGCCTCTCATATTGACAACATGGAATTGAAATCCAAAGAAGAAAAGCTCAAGGCAAAAAAAGAAAAGGAGAAGATTTAAAATACAGTTATTTCTGTTATACTTTTATCTCTATGTAGTGTAGTATAAATATCAGATAGACCTTCATGTATTAATCATCAAGTATTGAGTTAATTCATATCAGATTACACAATCCTTCCTCTGTTTTTAGTTTTCTCTGCTATTCATCAAGTTCTCAACATGGTATCAGATTGAGAATTCACAAACACTGCTTCCGCATATTTTCTTTTCCTCTATTATTGCAATCTGCATTGCACACTCTGATCTTTCTACTTCAATTACAATCTTTCTACTTCGATTACATATTTATGCTCAAGAATCTTTAATTCTTGAGAATCTTGTTTCCCAATTCTTGCACTTTCTTTCCAATTCTTGGAAACATGGCAGAAGAAAACTCCCCTAATTCTTCAGCTTCATCTCGTATTCTTAACCCTTCAAATGATTCTTCTAGCCCATATTATCTTCATCCTAGTGATAATCTGGGTCCTCTCTTGGTTTCAGAAATCTTTGCAGGAGACAACTACATTGCTTGGAGTCGTTCAATCACTATTGCCCTCACTGTGAAGAACAAGATAGCTTTCATTGATGGCTCAATTACTGCTCCTCCTACTACTCAGCATCTTAATCATACTGCTTGGCTTCGTGCCAACAATTTGGTACTTTCTTGGCTCATGAATTCTATTTCTAAAGACATTAGAAATAGTTTACTTTATGTTGCATCTGCTGTAGACCTCGAGAATGAGTTAAAAACAAGATACTTGAGAAGTGATGGATCAAGGGTTTTTCATCTTGAAAAATACCTAAGCTGTATAAACCAGGGTTCATCTTCAATCACAGAATATTTCAGTGCTTTCAAGACTCTTTGGGATGAGTATGTCAATTATAGGCCATTTCCAACTTGTAAATGTGGCAAGATGGCTTCTTGCACCTGTGATCTGTTCAAATTCTTGCTTCTTAGGCAACAGTCAGATTACATGTTGAAATTTCTGGTAGGATTGAATGATTCTTATGCCTCAGTAAGAAGTCAATTGTTACTTGTTGTCGCATTGCCTAGCATGGCTAAAGTGTTTTCTTTGTTGCTTCAAGAAGAAAGTCAGCGACAATTGACCAACTTCACAAGCAATGACACACATGCTTTGTTGGCAAAGCATTATACTCAGTCTAATCAGAATACTCAGTCCAAGTTCATCAAAGACAAGATGAAGAAATCCTCACTGCATTGTACTCACTGTGGCTATAATGGTCATACAATTGACAAGTGCTTTCAATTGCATGGTTATCCTCCTGGATGGACTGGACCTAAGGGAAAAAGAAACATTTCTTCTGCACATGCAGCCATTTCAACTGAAGAGGTCTGTATTAAAAACAGTAATGAGAACCAAAGGTTTAGTTTAACTGCTGAAGAATTCAATAAACTCATAGCACTTGCCAATTCGAGTTCAACTACCCAGAACATTCATACATCCACAGCAGTAGTAAATCTAGCCACCACTCAATTTTCTGGTAATTTTTTCAATCAATGCAATTCTATTTCTACCAAGTTAAATTCTAAATTTTCTTGGATCCTAGATACTGGTGCAACAGATCATATGATCTGTTCACCACTACTATATTCTTCTACTCCTAAACCAATTACAAATTCCATAAATCTTCCTAATGGTCAAACTGTTCCAGCATTGTATATTGGAACGGTAAGTCTTTCTAGCACATTACATTTGCATAATGTCTTGTGTGTTCCAAGTTTTTCATTCAACCTATTATCTGTTTCTAAACTAACCAAAGAATCTAATCTTTGTCTATCTTTCTTTGATTCCCATTGCCTTTTACAGGACCAATCAATGAAGAAGATGATTGGGATTGCCTATGAGAAACAAGGTCTTTATCACCTACCTCAAGCTTCTCCAAAAGCTAATTCCTGTCAGCAAAATCAGTTTAATCCTACACCAATTTCTGCATCAACCATTACTCGAAACCAGCCAAACCTTTGGCACTACAGATTAGGTCATGTCTCAAATTCTAGAATACCTTTTCTTAGACAAATAGACAATTCAATAACATTTGATTGTACAAATGTCTGTGAAATTTGTCCACTAGCAAAGCAGAAAAAGCTTTCTTTCCCTGTATCACAAAGTATTTCTAATAAAGCATTTGAATTGATTCATTGTGATATATGGGGTCCATTTGCTACTATATCATATTCTGGTTTTAAATTCTTTCTCACTATAGTAGATAATTTTACAAGATGCACTTGGGTGTATATGCTTAAAACTAAATATGAGATCTCATCTTTACTACCAAATTTTTGTAACATGGTTACAAATCAGTTTAATACCTCTGTAAAAACCATTAGAATAGACAATGGTTCAGAATTTTTCCTTACAAAATTTTATAGTGACAATGGAATTGTACATCAAAGAAGTTGTGTAGAAACTCCACAACAAAATGGAGTGGTTGAAAGAAAACATCAACACTTATTAAACACAGCTAGAGCTTTGATGTTTCAAGCAAACTTACCTTTAATTTTTTGGAGTGATTGTGTATTAACTGCAGCCCATATCATAAATAGAATTCCAACTCCTCTTCTCCAAAATAAAACACCTTTTGAAATGTTATTTCAAAAATCACCAAATCTTTCTCACTTAAAAGTTTTTGGATGCTTATGCTTTGCATCTACAATTACTAGTCACAGACAAAAGTTCAATCCAAGAGCAACAAAATGTCTATTTTTAGGATATCCTTTTGTTGTCAAAGGTTACAAACTCATGGACTTAAACACAAATAAAATCATCATTTCCAGAAATGTTGTGTTTCATGAAACCAACTTCCCATTCAAAAGTCTTCCAGTTAATTCTGCCATACCTACTTTTCTGTTTCCTCCTTTAGAATTCCAGTATAATTCCTCTCATATAAATAATCCTATCTCTTCTGATCAAAATATTTCATCACTGATTCCTAATGAATCAGATTCCTCTCATATTGACAGCATGCATCATACTGACTTAGCAAATCCTATCCCTACTGACATTGACAGCATGCACCAAAATGACTTAGAAAGTTCAGATTCATCTCACATTGATAGCAACCATCAAACTGACTTAGCAAATCCTATCCCTACTGTCAGAAAATCATCAAGGATTAAACAAACACCAAAATTTTTGCAGGATTATTATTGTGGTACTGCCTCATTGTTTCCTCAGGCAATCGACTCATCTGTTTTCATTGGTTGTTCCTCTAACACAGGTAATCCTTATCCTATATCCTCTTTTATTTCTGTCAGTAGACTTTCAGCATCACACAAAGCTTTCTTAGCCTCAATTTCTATTATCAAAGAACCTAAAACATACCAACAAGCTGCAAAATCTCATGAATGGCAAGTTGCTATGAGGAATGAACTCACTGCTTTAGAGTTAAATAAAACCTGGGAACTTGTTACTTTACCTAAAAATAAAAAGACCATAGGTTGTAAATGGGTTTTTAAAGTGAAATACAAGGCTGATGGAACCATAGAAAGACATAAAGCAAGGCTGGTAGCCAAAGGCTACACTCAACAAGAAGGATTAGACTTCTTTGATAACTTTTCCCCAGTGGCAAAAATTACTTCAATTCGGTTATTGTTAGCTATTGCTGCTATTAAGGGATGGTATATTCACCAATTAGATGTAAATAATGCTTTTTTACATGGTGAATTAAATGAAGAAGTTTACATGGAAGTACCCCCTGGTTTGGATGTTAAACATCCCAATGTAGTTTGTAAACTGTTAAAGAGTCTTTATGGCCTAAAGCAGGCATCTCAACAATGGTTTGCCAAACTTTCTCAAGCTCTTCTTCAATATGGCTTTACTCAAGGCAGTTCTGATTGCTCACTTTTCATCAAGAAAACTGCAACTTCCTTCATTACTTTACTAGTATATGTAGATGATGTTCTACTAGCTAGTGATAATCTAATTGAGATTCAGCAACTCCAGATATTTCTGCATGATAAGTTCACAATCAAGGACTTGGGACAGCTGAAGTACTTCCTAGGATTGGAAGTAGCCAAATCAAAGTTTGGCATCTCTCTCTGTCAAAGAAAGTATACTTTGGATATACTTCAAGATGCAGGTCTCAAAGGTTCCAAGCCAGCTGCATTTCCAATGGAATCTACTCTTAAACTTAGTGCAGATGATCCTAATCTCTATGAAGATGCCTCGGGTTACAGAAGGTTAATTGGCAGGCTACTATATTTGACAGTTACAAGGCCTGACTTGGCCTATTCTGTTCAAGTCCTTAGCCAGTTTCTTGCTAAACCAGCAGTTTCTCATTATCAAGCTGCTATGCGTGTGCTTAGATACTTAAAAGCTACACCTGGACAAGGATTGTTCTTCTCTTCATCTTCAGATTTTCAATTAAAAGGTTTTTCTGACAGTGATTGGGCAGGTTGCTTAGACACCAGGAGAAGTGTTACAGGATATGCAATTTTTCTAGGAGATTCTTTAATCTCATGGAAATCAAAGAAACAAGCCACAGTTAGCAGATCATCTACAGAAGCAAAATATAGGGCTCTTGCTGCCACAACATGTGAGGTGCATTGGCTATTATATGCCCTTCAAGATCTCGGTGTTGATCACTCTTAGCCTACAATGCTCTACACTGACAGCAAATCAGCTTTGTCTATTGCAACTAATCTAGTACAACATGAAAGGACTAAACACATTCAAATCGATCGTCATCTTGTTAGGGAGAAATTGCAGCAGAATGTTATAAAGCTTTTCTATATTCCCTCAAGATTACAACTAGCAGATATATTTACCAAACCTCTCGGATCACTGCCTTTCCATCATAATTTGCGCAAGATGAACATTATCAATATACATGCTCATCTTGAGAGGGGGTGTTGGAGTATAGCCTCTCATATTGACAGCATGGAATTGAAATCCAAAGAAGAAAAGCTCAAGGCAGAAAAAGAAAAGGAGAAGATTTAAAATACAGTTATTTCTATTATACTTTTATCTCTATGTAGTGTAGTAAAAATATCAGATAGACCTTCATGTATTAATCATCAAGTATCGAGTTAATTCATATCAGATTACACAATCCTTCCTCTGTTTTTAGTTTTCTCTGCTATTCATCAAGTTCTCAACAACGTCCAACTCTCACGTCCATTAGCTTCATAAACATCCCTTGGCCATTCCCTATCAATTTCGTGTCTTGGTTTGTCCCCGTTCAAAAGTGGATAATGTACTACCCACAGCCATAGTGTAAAATACACTGTTATGTTGCTTTTTCTCAGCTGTTTGCAACGATGTGAGCTTTCGAAAAATAACTTATAACGTTGTAAGTATTTTCCAAACTTCACTTTAGATTTAAATATATTTTCTCTTACAATAATTATTTGACTGCTGGTTGTTTGATTCCAGACTGAGTCCGAGGACTTCGGGGGTTGGATGGATTGAGGACGGAGTTGATTGGTTTTGTTGATTTGTGATTGGTTGATTATTTGTGCCTTGAGGTGTGCATTACATGGAGCATACATGTGCATTTTATTTAAATTGAGAAAATCCTGTTTTATTTGCGTAAATGGATTTTCGGGTGCGTGTGTATCACGACCCCAAGCCGGGATGGGGTATTATCTCGGTGAAGCTCCTCTGGTCACTCGGGAGCGTAATATACTAAGTGACGTCCCCTGAGTTGTCGCTGGGCGACAACAGGAGCAGGCGGGATGGTAACGCTCTCGTACTGACTCCGTGGCCCTTGGCTGCGAGGGTTAGAGGATGCTTGGCTACATAAGCGTGGGGTGCAGAACTGGGCATCGCTCATTTAAATGTCACACGTGTGGTCGTTACTTACGGTGTGACACAGGAGCCAGGGTGTGCAGATGACCCCTAGGGGAGGTCGTGGTGCATTTGGATTATTTGGTTATTGATATGAGTTGGATTTGGGCCAAATGTGACTTTTGGCGTGAGTTGGAAAGTAATACATTTTTGGGGCCAAATGGGATTTTTGGCGTGCATGGAAAAATGTGGTTTACGAGTCATATGCATTTGCATTCTTTTATGCATATTGTTTGAGTTTTAATATGCTTTTATCTAGTGGCGTTTGGATCTTACTTACCTGCGGCACCATTTTTGGTACCATAGATTTTGATGCAGAGATCGAGGAGGAGAAGGAGGCTGAACCCGAGGATGCGGCTCCGCCGGAGTATTGATTTGGGAGTTTATGCTTTGTAGTTGGTTTTGAAGCAATATTTGTGGTTTGTAATATTTTATTATGTAGGTTTTGAACGGGTTTGTATTAAACATAGAAAAAATTATGGTACTTAGTTATATGAATCTGTTTATCCGTTGCATGTTTTCTTTTGCACACTTGTTGCATGTACACACATTTGGCACTTGGCGATAGGGTGGTGACCCGTGATGTCACCACCCGGACGTCTCGATTTCCCCATGTCCGTACGTGGGATTTGGGGGCGTCACATATCCCATCCATTCACATGCATACACTTAATACTTTGGGTGCATAAAAATGGGCTGCTGTAATAGCCCACTAGAAATTCATTGGTGGAATTTCTATAGACTTTAGGAATCTCATGAAAATCCCATAAGTTTTCACAAATTGACTAATCACATAGGTTTTAGTCTGTCAGTGTTATCACTCACTATGGTGCTAGAAGCATGATTTTATTTATTTGAGGTAGTTTGAAATGTCAGAATACGTTATGGTATGCGCCAATTGACTCAATTGATTGTTTAGGATTTTATGGCACAGTAATCTCGTTTTCAATTTTTGGATGATATGCTTGTTCGAAAACGCGTTTTGCTTTTTTTGAGGCACTTCGGTGTAGAATTTTGGTAAACAAATTGCAAAGCTAGGTTTGTATGAATATTTAAGATTTTTCAGTGCAAAGTTTATTTTTCACCTTCCCAGAGTGAATAGTAACCTCAATAGTAACACCTAGAGTAGTGTTTTTAAAATCACAGCGTGAAATATCCAAATTAGGGTAAAGAAGTTTTATTTGGACAGTTGGCAAGATCTTAGCCACACTTGATTAATAGTATTAGACACTTGGCACAAAGATTAGATGGATTTGTGAAGGAAATCAATGTGTGAGAACAAGCCACCTAAGCAAAACCCTATTCTTTCATCTGATCAACTAAATTGAGCCAGATCAAAGAGGGTTTTCACCCTAGTGAAACCCTAAATAGTTGGAATTCAATTGAAACTCCAAAATCTTGGTTGAAACCGAAACCCTAAATGTTTCCCCAAACCCTAAAGTTCGCCTTCAAATCCTTTTGATCCAATTTCTAGCATTGTGTTTAATCACTTGATTAAATCACTTCCACATACTATTTGTGACGCCCCCAAATCCCCACGCATGGACACGGGGAAATCGAGACGTCCGGGTGGTGACATCATGGGTCACCACCCTATCGACGAGTGCCAAGTGTGTGTATAAGCAACAAATGTGCACGAAGAAACACGCAGCAGATAAGCAAAGTCATTAACTAAGTACCAGAATTTTTTCTTAATTTAATACAAAGCTGTTCAAAACATACATAATAAAATATTAAAAAACACAAATATAGTTTTAAACCAAATAACAAAACCAAACTTTAACTTCAGCACCCCGGCGGAGCCTCATCCTCTGGCTCAGCCTCCTCCTCCTCATCCTCGATCCCTGTACCAAAATCTACGATACCAAAAATGGTGCCACAGGTAAGTAAAATCCAAACACCACTAGATAAAAACATATAAAAACTCAAACAATATGCATGAGAGGATGCCAATGCTCAAAACCCATAAAATCATATTTTTCCACACACGCCAAAAATCTCATTTGGCCCACAAACATATCATTTCCAAATATCACGCCAAAAGTCACATTTGGCCCATATCAAACTCAAACTGTTAACCAATTCATCCGTATACACCATGACCTCCCCTAGGGGTCATCCGCACACCCTGGCTCCAGTGCCACACCGCAGGTAACGACCACGCATGTGACACCTAAACGAGCGATGCCCAGTTCCGCGCCCCGCGCATTTGTAGCCAAGCATCCTCTGGCCCTCGCCAGCGAAGGCCCATGGAGCCGGTGCATAGAGCGATGCTAGGTTTCGTAGCCAAGCATCCTCTAGCCCCTGCTCCCGTCGTCGTCCAGCGACAACCCAGGGGACGTCACTCAGTTTATTACGCTCCCGAGTGACCAGAGGAGCTCCACCAAAATAATACCCCATCCCGACTTGGGGTCGTGATACACATGCACCCGAAAATCCACTTACGCCAATAAAATAGGATTTTCTCAAATTAAATAAAATGCACACGCATGCACCAGGTAAATGCGATTTCAATGCACAAAACGATCAACCAACCATAAATTAATAAAACAAGCAACTCCGTCTTCCATCCATCCGACCCCCAAACTCAATCTGAATCAGTCCGGAATCAGCCAACCAACAACAAATAATTATTGAATAAGCAAAATATATTTAAATCTAAAAGTAGGGTTTGGAAAATACTTACAGCGCTATATGGTATTTTTAGAAAGCTCGCGGCATTGCAAATGGCGGAAGAAAAGCAACGTAACAGTGAAATTTCACTGTGGTCGTGGGTTGTAAAATACCCACTTTTGAACGGGGACAAACCAAGGCTCGGGATTGATAGGGAAGGGTCTAAGGATGTTTATGAAGCTAAGGGAAGTGGAGTTTGGCCGTGGGTGGCGGCAAAAACGGCGGAGGAAGGGCTTAAACGCCCAAAACGGAGACTAGCTCGTGGGAGCTGTTCCGGCGACTGTTAGAGGCCGGAAATGGGTGGGTTAGGATGGCAAGGAGTCGGTGATGAAGTGGTGAAGAGGTGGTGGCCAGAGGTGGAGCGACAGCGGCAGATCGGAGCAAAAACCATGTGGCTTGATGGACTTTTTTCGACTAAACGGCGGCACGGTTGGTGATGAAACTTGGTGGGGTGGTTCACCAGAGGGAGGGGAAGAAAATGGTGGGGGTGGTGTGCCGCACGGTGGCCGGCGGCGGTGGGTCTGCGCAACTGGCGTGATCGGCGTGAAGGAGAGAAGAGAGAGAGAGTGCACCTGGGAGAGTGAACCGGGGAGGAGAGAAAAGAAAGAAAAAGGAAAAAGAAGAAAAAAGAGAAAGAAGAAAAAAAAAAGAAAAGATGAGGGGAAGGAAATGATATCCAGTCCTCACTTCGAAAACCAAAACAGATCCGCCAAAAACGACATTAAAAACCGTAAAACGACTAAATAAATAAAACACAACATCAAATAAATTAAAAACCAATTAAAATACATTAATTTAAAATAAGTAAACCAATATATTAATTAAATTAAAAACAACCCTTCAGTGAAAATACATGTAAAAGCGGGTCATCACATCCTCCCCCCTTAAAACAAATTTCGTCCTCGAAATTTGCAAGATCAACCAGCAACTTAAAACAAGCCACATAATATCACATAAACCACCTGTGACCAAGATTAAGATACGTACCTTCATTACTCAGACAAGTATAGGTACTGCTCCCTCATGTCTGCTACTCGCTCCCAAGAGAAATCTTGAGCTAACGGATCTCCCCATGCCACCTTAACCAAAGGTATTGCCTTGGACCTCAACTGTTGCTCCTTCCAATCCATGATCTGCGATGGAACAACCTCATAAGTAAGGTCCGGTTGCAACTGAATACTCTCTGGGTCGACAAAGCGTGGCTCTTGTTGTCCAAAGCTCTTCTTCAGGGATGATATGTGGAAGACATCATGAATATCCCCAAAATACTATGGCAAAGCAACTCTATAGGTGACAGACCCTACCTTCTCCAGAATCTGAAAAGGGCCGACATACCTCGGATCCAGTTTCCTCTTCTTACCAAAACGCTTAACTCCTCTCATGGGAGAGACTTTGAGATAAACCCAATCACCTTCTTCAAAAGATAACTCTCTCCTCCTGGTATCAGTGTAGCTTTTCAGGCGACTCTGAGCTGCCGCCATTTTATCTCTGATGATCCGAACTTGGCTTTGCATCTCTTGAATTATTTCGGGTCGAATTATCCTACTCTCCGTAACTTTATCCCAACACAAGGGCGATCTGCACTTCCTCCCATAAAGAGCTTCATAGGGAGCCATCTGAACGCTCGCATGGAAGCCGTTATTATATGCAAACTCTATGAGCGGCAAATGGTTTTCCCAACTCCTTTGAAATTCCATGACACATGCTCGCAACATGTCTTCAAGGGTCTGAATGGTGCCCTCTGATTGGTCGTCTGTCTGCGGGTGATACGCAGTACTGAACTTCAACTTAGTACCCAAAGCTGCCTGCAAACTCTTCCAGAACTGCGACGTAAACCTTGGGTCTCGATCAGACACTATACTCTTTGGTATGCCGTGCAGCCGCACTATTTCTTTCACGTACAAGCGTGTCAACTTACCCAAGGAATCAGTGTTATTAACAGGCAAGAAATGAGCACTCTTCGTTAACTGGTCAACAATCACCCAAACAGAATTTTTCCCACTAGGCGTCCTCGGCAAGCCCACTACAAAGTCCATCGTGATGTCATCCCATTTCCACTCAGGAATAGGGAGGGGTTGGAGCATACCTGCGGGTCTTTGATGCTCGGCCTTCACTTGACGGCATGTGTGGCATTTCTCAACATACAAGGCAATATCCCTCTTCATTCCATCCCACCAATAACTTTTCTTCAAGTCCCGGTAAATCTTTGTACTTCCGGGATGAACTGAATAAGGAGCTGCATGAGCTTCTGCCATGATCCGCTCCTTGAATTCTGAATCTTTGGAGACCACTCTGCGATCTCAGAACTGAAGTATTCCACCTTTATCCATACTATAGTGCAACGGCCCTCGAGATTTTCTGACTCTTTTTCTGATATTCAGCAGCTTCGGATCCTTCCTTTGAAGAGTCTTCAATTCTTCAAAATCAGTTACCCGAATATCAAGAACTGAAGATAAAATCTCTTCTTGCTATGAACTTTCAATAAGGAGCCTTCTCATCCCACAAAGCAAAGAATCCAATTCCGACAGCTCGGCTTCATCTTCCAAGTGCGATTTTCGGCTCAAAGCATCAGCAACTATATTAGCCTTCCCTGGATGGTACTTGATCTCGCACTGGTAGTCACTGATTATCTCTAGCCATCGCCTCTGCCTCATGTTCAGATTTTTTTGGGAAAACAAGTGCTTCAAGTTGTGATCGGTGTATACTTCACATGCTTCCCCATACAAAAAGTGCCACCAGATCTTGAGAGCAAAAACAATCGCAGCCAATTCCAAATCGTGCGTTGGATAATTCTTCTCATGGTCCTTTAGCTGACGAGATGCATAAACAATAACCCGTCCTTCCTGCATAAGGACACGACCCAATCCGAATTTAGACGGATCACTGAAGACTACGAATGGCTTATGCGGTTCTGGGAGCACTAACACTGGTGCTGTCGTCAACCTATTCTTTAATTCTTGGAAGCTTCTCTCACACTTATTTGACCAAACAAATTTTGAATTCTTCCTAGTCAAAGCTGTGAGAGGTCCGGATAGGCGAGCAAAACCCTCCACAAATCTTCGGTAATATCCGGCAAGTCCCAAGAAACTCCGATCTCGCGCACTGTGGTCGAACGCTGCCATGACAAAATGGCTTCCACCTTACTAGGATCAACAGCCACTTCGTCTCGGGAAATCACATGCCCAAGAAATCTGACTTCCTCCAACCAGAATTCACACTTGCTGAGCTTGGCGTACAACTGGTGTTCTCTCAATTTCCCAAGTACCAGACGAAGATGATACACATGCTCTTCAACATCTCGGGAATAAATCAGAATATCATCAATGAATACTACCACAAAGGAATCTAGATAAGGTCGAAATACTTGATTCATTAAATCCATGAAAGCAGCAGGCGCATTGGCTAATCCAAACGGCATCACCTTAAATTCATAATGCCCATATCTCGACCTGAAAGCAGTTTTGGGCACATCCTTGTCTCTGATCCTCAGCTGGTAGTATCCCGACCTTAAATCAATCTTCGAGAACACAGCTGCTCCTTGAAGCTGATCAAATAAATCATCTATCCGCGGGAGAGGATATTTATTTTTGATGGTCACCTTATTTAATTCCCAATAATCAATGCACATACGGAGGGTTCCATCTTTCTTTCTAACGAACAGCACTGGCGCACCCCACGGCGAAGTACTAGGCTGAATAAATCCCTTATCTACCAGCTCTTGCAACTGAGTCTTCAACTCTTTTAATTCAGCCAGTGCCATGCAGTAAGTAGCTTTATGTACAGGAGCCGCTCCAGGTTCTAAGTCTATAACAAACTCCATTTCTCGAACAGGGGGTAGTCCAGGCAAGTCATCCACAAACACATCAGGGAATTCTTCCACAACTGGAATATCTACCAAAGACTTCTTCTCAGACAGCGTGGACACCATTTGGACTAAGAAGGCTTCCGCTCCCCATGCAATCTCTCTTTTTGCTTGAATTTCCGATACAATTACCTGTTTTTCTTTTAACTTACTTCCCGCAAATTCCAAATGATCACCATCTGGAAGCTGAAAGCTAATTATCCGATTTCTGCAATTAATACTCGCAGAATATCGGTATAGCCAATCCATCCCGAGGATGATATCAAAACCCAACAGCTTAAACACCACTAAATCAGCATCCAAGAACCTTCCATCAAAATTTAACGGGCATCCCAAAGCAACCTTGGAACACCACACTATTTCACCATTGGGTAGAGCCACTACCAATGACTTCGGCAAAGGTTCCGTGACCAAATTACACATCCACGCAAACGTGGAAGATATAAATGACTGTGACGCACCCGAATCAAACAAAGTGCAAGCATAAAACTCATATAAACGGACTCTTCCTGAACCAAACACATTAACCCATGAAATCCAAAAAACAAAGGAGAAACCAAATACACCAAAAATTAAATCCAACATAAAATTAAATTAAATCCATACCTGTAATTACTCCAGCATCATGGGTCGCTGGCGCCTCATCATCCACATCTCCGGGTGTGACAGCATAAACCCGGGCTTGCACTGCTTGTCTTGGATTTGTTCTTCCACAACACCTCCACGGCTTCCTTGAACTCTGACGGGGCACTCACGAGCAATATGTCCCACTTGGCCGCATCAGTAACACTGGGGTCCACCACTCAGCCAACACTCGCCCTCATGAGCTCTATTACATGCTCCACAAATTGGCACCCGTCCTCCCATACGAACACCTGAGGACGCTTGAATAAATTTCTGAGGCGAACCCGAGCTGCTTCCTTCACCAAAAAAACTTCGCCTCTTATGACTAGGAGGGGAGCCCATACTCAGATTATTCTCTCGCTCCACAAGAGTGGCCACATCCACTAAGTCCTGAAAAGTGGATATCCGGTGACTGACCACCATACGGCATATATCAGGGCGTAATCCCTCCTGGAAATGCTCAGCTCGCATCTCCTCTGTGGCGATGAGGTGGGGAGCAAATCGCCCAAGTTCTGTAAATCTTTGGGAGTACTGTTCCACTATCGTGCTCCTTTGGACCAAATTTGAGAACTCTCTTGCCGTTTGCTTCCTTACAGAAGGGAGGAAAGAAGTGATCATTAAACTCTTTCTTGAAGCGCTGCCAGGTCACAGTGGCGAAAGATCCCAATTCTGATTCCAGCATCACCCTCTTGGTATCCCACCAATCAGAAGCGGTGCCTTGCAACAGATAGCTGGCATAGAGTACTTGTTGCGCCTCGGTACAACCACACACCTCAAAAGTTCTTTCCAAGTCTTTGATCTACTTTCCAGCTTGAAGTGGATCCTCTTCTCCAGTGAAGTGTGGAGTTCTATGTGCCAGAAAGCGCTCATTGGTGCATCCGGCGTGCACCATGCTATTAGGTCCTCTTGGGTATAGCCAAGGCCCTCCCTGATGTGGCCAAAGACCTCCTGGTTGTGGCCAAAGCCCTCCTTGTTGTGGACAAGGCCCTCCTTGTTGCGGCCAGGGACCACCTTGTTGTGGCCAAGGTCTTCCTTGTTGTGGCCAGGGCCCTGTCTGCTGTGGCCTAAAATTCTGCTGCATAAACTCTGTCATCTGCCGTATTGGTTGGGCTATGGAGTCATCTCTTGATGTATCATCCCGTGGCTCCTGAGTAGATTTCCTTGGTCTCACCATTTTTTTCCTACCACAACAACCTTTGACCCCCTTTAAGAAAACAAAAACAAATAAAACCAACAACAAACAAAAACAAAAACCAAAGACGAACACCACATAACAAGAAACAAAAAGAAACCAGCTTGCAAAAACATAACCAAATAAATAAAAACAAGCAAACAAGCTCAAACAAATAAAATAAATCAAATAGCAACTTTACTTAACATAATTTTTAAAATACAACCTTAAAAAAAACATTCTGGTACTACTTACGGGACATGTGGTTTTACCAAGAGCCAAACCGCTCTGATACCACCTGTGACCCCCCCAAATCCCCACGCATGGACACGGGGAAATCGAGACGTCTGGGTGGTGACATCACGGGTCACCACCCTATCGACGAGTGCCAAGTGTGTGTATAAGCAACAAATGTGAACGAAGAAACACGCAGCGGATAAGCAAAGTCATTAACTAAGTACCAGAATTTTTTCTTAATTTAATACAAAGCTGTTCAAAACATACATAATAAAAATATTACAAAACACAAATATAGCTTTAAACCAAATAACAAAACTTAAACTTTAACTTCAGCACCCCGGCGGAGCCTCATCCTCTGGCTCAGCCTCCTCCTCCTCATCCTCGATCTCCGCACCAAAATCTACAGCACCAAAAATGGTGCTGCAGGTAAGAAAAATCCAAACACCACTAGATAAAAACATATAAAAACTCAAACAATATGCATGAGAGGATGCCAATGCTCAAAACCTATAAAATCATATTTTTCCACACACGCCAAAAATCCCATTTGGCCCAAAAACATATCCTTTCCAAATATCACGCCAAAAGTCACATTTGGCCTATATCAAACTCAAACTGTTAACCAATTAATCTGTATGCACCATGACCTCCCCTAGGGGTCCTCCGCACACCCTGGCTCCAGTGCCACACCGCAGGTAACGACCATGCATGTGACACCTAAACGAGCGATGCCTAGTTCCACGCCCTGCATGTTCATAGCCAAGCATCCTCTGGCCCTTGCCAGTGAAGGGCCACTGAGTCGGTTGACTCATTCAAAAATGAGTAGCACTAATGCTATCCCAAGTGCAGGAGGATGTCGTGTAATAATTAGGAATAAATTCCTAAATCGTCTCCTCAGAGAAAGTTACTTAAAATTAAACTCGTTGAAAAATGTGAGAAACTTCACAAAGAGAAAACAAGAGGATGATATGTGCAATGGATGGAAGAGATTACTAGTCATGGACTAGATTCATGTTTTTAGATTTTGATTGTCGGATTGGAATGTAAAGGACTAATAGATTAAACTCAGAAATTACTAAATTAAGAATTAAACTAAATTAGAAAGTAATTGACAAAACATGCACTGAAAATTGAAAATGCCTAAAACCAAGATTCTAGAATTCGTCTTTGTATTTAAATCACAAATTCTCAAAATAACACATAACAATTGTAATCACTATTAAATGAAAGCTTAAAGAAACAATAAAAATAAATAACATGAAATAAGTAAACAACAAATAAATTACCCAATTAAAACAAAAACAAAAGCTCTCTCCTTCACTTTCTGAAAAAATATAATTCAAACCAACTAAATCTCCTCTAGAAAAAATAAATATAAACCGACTCACTTCACTTTACGAATGAAAAGCTCAATTCCCTCTACTCCCATGTATCATGTTTCAGAAAAAATCAAAAACAAAAACTCTCAACCGAATCCTTCTTGCAATAAATTAAGGTAGCACACTTAATGAAAACTTCTAAAAACAATTCTTTTGTTTCATGAAACCAACTAGCACACTTGATGAAAAATTAAGGTATTATACTTAATGAAATAAAATTCTAGAGCAATTCTTAATACACTTAATAAAAATTCTAAAACAACAAAGCATTGAAGCCAAAAGGAAAAACAAAACTGCCGAACACAAGAAGAAGCCAACTCTTTCAAGAACATAACAAAGAAATAACAAAGAAGCAAGTTCTCCCTCTCATTCGGACTGCACCCCTTATTTAAAGAGCCAATCCACCGACTTCAATGATGTCCAATTCGGTGGAAAGCTTCAATCATGCCTCTTCATCTCTCATCTATTCAATCAAGCACCGATTCCCTTCCCTTTAATCATGCACCGATTTATTCTTCACTCAATTCCAGCACAACATACTTTAATTCCAGCACATCATGCACTCACCGACTGCACATGTTTCTCTATATTCTCTTCTCATTACCGTAGACATTGACCAAGCTTGCATGTGTCTTTCTTTTCATGCTTTCCATTTTCCTTTTTCGGTGGTGTTAATTGTTGACTACATCACATGCAGCTCTCTATCTTCCTTCATTTCGGCTACCTCTTCCTTAATTTCAGCTCTTTTTTCTACACATGTTTCTTCATTCTTTATACATGTCAGGCTTCAATGAATTTCCACCGATTTCTCCTTTCTCATCTTATTCAATTGGTTTCTCAATTCAAACCAAGCACCTTTTACTTTTATTTTTATTTTTCTCTTCCAGCCCCACATGTCTTCATGTTTCACTAGCTATCTCTTGCATTCACACCTCCAGAAAATTCAAACCAACTTCAGCATTGGCAACCAACCGACACCTCTCTTTTAGGTAAGTGGACTAGAGTTTTGTGGAGGAACTTTTTTGGCCAGCAAGTGGGGCTTGGGTTTAATGATGTGTAGGTGAGTGGAGGTAAGCTAAAAGGGACCATGTGAGTGATGGGTAGGTGCCGAATTGTTAAAGAAAAAGGCAAGATGAGTAGGGCTAGTTCTTGGTGAGAGGTTGCCGAGTGGATGGGAATAAAGAAAGGGAAAAGCTTGCTTTTTGGCCTTTTGGAAAAAGAATTGTCTAAGCATCCTTTTGAGGTGGCGGTTTAGGGTCATCCTAGGTTGATGGGCAATGGGATGGATGGTTAGGATTTATGGATGAAGGGATCCATTGGTGAGATGGTAGCTAGCCAAAATGACTAAGGGCAAATTAGCTAATGAAAAGGCAAATTGACCACGTTTTAGGTGGTGGCTATGTTTGAGGGAAATGAGGGATGGGTTTAAATGAACATGATGTGGGGTGATTGGTGTGGCCGTGTATGAAGTTAGATGGAGTTGGGAGTGTGAATGGAAGGGGTGGTGGGGAAAGGGATCACTTCTCATTAATGATTATCATGCACATCACAATTGACTTTCCTCCCCACACCAAATGGCTTAGTGCGTGCCTTTCCTCTTGAAAATGCAATTCTATTGTCCAAAAGAATTAATACAATGGGTCCATATGTTTCCCACCATTTCATCTTTTGTCAATAGAAAATACCAATGTCCCCACATGTTGCTTAGTCTTGAAGTGAAAGTGCTTTCCTCCCCACGTATTGCTAATCTTGAAGTGAAACTTTGAGAGGTGGTGGATGATTGATGAGAGTGACTTGAGTTGAGTTGGTGGGATGAAGCGCATACGACACTCTTCAATCTAGAGGTGGTCAACAATTCAATATATCTTTCCATGGCATGTGTATAGGACCTGCAAGCCAAAATTCATTGTTTTGAGTTATGCATGCGTTAATGACTTCCAACCTATTCAAAAAGTTTAAAATATGGATCACACACAAAATTTATCTCATACCAAGCTTTCTAAATAAAATATGCATATGAATAAACATTATCCAATTAAATCTCAAGTTATAAAATTAAGCATAAACTCATGCTATTAATCAATTTAAATCACAACTTGCATTTATTCTTATTAACCATTTTTTCATTTAAAACCAATAATAATGTCATGATGAATTTAAAATACATTGGTTTTAAATAGCTAAAATATGCAATATCTCAGCTCAATCACACCCCCCAACTAGCATTTTGCTAATCCTTGAGCAAAATAGTGAAAATTAATTGAGATAAATATTGCATAAAGATCGAAATCCAAACAAAAACAATCAAACACAATTTTGAATTCTCACAAAAGTGACATGTTACTACTCAACCCCCAAGTGTTATACCCACCAAGACTATCTCAACAATCTTTCACATAGAATTAAGGCAAATATCTCAGGACTCAAATGTGTGTGTGGAGCTAGACCAGTTGTGTGTTCCTCTTTACTAGCCATGATTTGCCATAGGATTTTTTAACCTTAAGATTAATCATTCTGATTCTAACTACCTCAAAGCCCAAGGGACTAGCAGTTTTCACGCCAGCTATGTTTTTAAAGGTTGGACACTCAACCCCCAAAGTCTTGGGTAACTGTTTTTAGCCCTTTTTACTTAGGAAAGTTCATAAGTTGCCTTTATTCATTTTTTTTTTCCAATCCTTTCTCTTTTCTTTTCTTTTCTTTTCCTTTTGGCATGGCTCGGTAGTCCTGCAGTTTACTTCTCTAATGTTAAATCAATGAATGGTAAATAAGGAACACTACAAGCGTAAGCATGTGCAAAATGTCCTTCAAAATTTGCCTTTCGTTCTACAAAAATTTTATCAAGTTTCATCTCAATAAGCATAACATCCTGGTGTTTCAAACCACATATCAACAAAATATGATGCATAAAAAAAAATCATGCTCTATGTTTAAGCTTGAAAATAAATCTTCACAAATGATCTCGCTCAACTACTCCACCAAGATGCTCAAATTTTACAAATCTTTTTTTTTCTTTTTCTTTTTTTTTTATATGTGCACACATGCTATCCCCCAACTAGTGAGAGACATAGTCCTCAATGAATCGAACGAAAGAAAACAAAGTGCACAGAACTAAGTAAGCAGAACAAACAATCAACATTAAATATAAAACCAAAGCAAAAGAACAAATAAAATAAATGCAAGTAAAGAAAATTGTAAAGAAGGAAAAGCAACTTAAAACACTTCCTTGGGGTCTTGCACAAGCAAGATCTCTTCATGTGGATCAAAGACCTTCAGAAATGACTTTAGACGTTGTCAGTTGACAGTGAAGCTATTACCATTATTCGGATTGACAATGTCTACAGCGCCATGAGGATGAACGGTCTTTACAATGTACGGCTCACTCCATCGGGATTTCAACTTTCCAGGAAAAATGTGCAAGCGAGAGTTGTAAAGAATAACTTCCTGGCCAAGTGTGAAATGCTTTGGATGAATTTTCTGATCATGTAGAATTTTCATGCGTTCCTTTGCCAATTGCGCGTTGTGATAAGCATTCCGACGAGCTTCATCCAATTCATTGATCTGCAATTTTCTCAACCCTGAAGCTTCATCAAGTGACAAGTTAACATGTTTTATGGCCCACAAAGCTCGATGTTGAATATCAACAGGTAAATGACAAGCTTTACCATAAACTAATCGATAGGGAGGCATCCCTAGATTTGTTTTAAAAGCTGTCCTATAAGCCCACAAAGCATCAAGAAGTTTAATCGACCAATCTTTCCTATTAGGCTTGATGGTTTTCTCTAAAATGATTTTTATCTCTCTGTTTGCCAATTCAACTTGCCCATTTGTTTGAGGGTGATAAGGGGTAGAAACTCTGTGTGTAATACCATATTTCTTGATAAGTGTAGAAAATGGTTTGTTGCAAAAATGAGAACCCCCATCGCTTATGATAACTTTAGGCATGCCAAAACGAGCAAACAGAGATTGCAAAAATTTTAGGACAACATGATGGTCATTTGTTTTGCAAGCAATGGCCTCCACCCAATTTGAAACATAATCCACAGCTAAAAGAGTATATGTGTTTCCAAAAGAAACTGGAAAATGCCCCATGAAGTCTATTCCCCAACAATCAAAAATTTCTAAAGTCAGAATAGGGGAAAGAGGCATCATGTTTCTTTTGCTAATGGATCCCAATTTTTGACAAGGCTCACAAGCCTTACAAAAATTATGAGCATCTTTACACATGGAAGGCCAGTAAAAACCGCTTTGAAAAAATTTTTGATACTGTTTTCTTTGCTGAAAAATGGCCACCACATGCACCCATATGACAAAATCTCAAAACCGAAGAAAACTCATCATCAGGAATGCATCTTCAAATCAATTGGTCCGAACAATATTTAAAAAGATATGGGTCATCAAAGTAGAAATGTTTTACCTCAGATAAAAACCGAAGCTTATCTTGGGTTGACCATTCAGAAGGCATTCGTTCGATCACCAGATAATTGACTATGTCAGTATACCAGGGAGCTCTATCAACCACAAACAGCTGCTCATCCGGGAAACTATCATCAAGAGGAAGGCTGACATGTGAAGAAGGAGATGATGACAATCTAGAGAGGTGGTCAGTTACCACGTTTTCAACTCCTTTCTTGTCCTTAATGTTGATGTTGAGCTCTTGAAGTAATAGAATCCAGCGAATCAAGCGTGGTTTTGCATCTTTCTTAGCCAACAAATACTTAAGAGCAGAGTGGTCAGTGAAAATAGTAACAGGAGAACCAAGAATATAAGCCCGAAATTTATCAAGTGCAAAAACCACTGCAAGCAATTCTTTTTCAGTAGTGGTATAATTTTTCTGGGCATCATTCAAGGTTCTACTAGCATAGTAAATCACACATGGTCTATTATCCACACGCTGCCCCAAAACAGCTCCTAAGGCATAGTCACTAGCATCTGTCATAATCTCAAAGGGAAGGTCCCACTGCGGGGGTTGCACAATAGGGGCAGTGGTAAGCGACTTTTTCAAGGTATCAAAAGCTTTTTGGCACTCATCAGTACAAACAAATTCAATATCATTTTGTAAAAGAGTGCACAAAGGTTTTGCAATAGAACTAAACCCTTGAATAAACCGCCTATAAAAGCCAGCATGACCAAGAAAAGAACGAATATCCCTAACTGTCCTAGGGATAGGAAGTTTAGATATTAATTCAATCTTTGCCTTGTCAACCTTTATACACTCAGAAGAAACAATATGCCCCAAGACAATGCCCTGAGTGATCATAAATTGGCATTTTTCCCAATTAAGTAAAAGGGTTTTTTCCTCACATCTCTGGAGAATACGTGCCAAATTATGCAAACAACTCTCAAAGGATTTTCCAAAAACAGAGAAATCATCCATGAATATTTGACAAATATCATCAATCATGTCAGAAAAAATACTCATCATGCATCTCTGAAAAGTAGCTGGAGCATTACACAAACCAAAAGGCATTCTAGTAAAAGCAAAAGTTCCAAAAGGACAGGTAAAAGTGGTTTTCTCCTGATCCTCAGGTGCTACAGCAATTTGATAATAACCAGAGTAGCCATCCAAGAAACAATAATATGCATTACCAGCTACTCTTTCCAAAATTTGATCCAAAAATGATAAAGGAAAATGATCCTTCCTACTGGCTGAATTAAGTTTTCTATAGTCAATGCACATTCTCCAGCCAGTAACCATTTTAGTTGGAATCAACTCATTTTTATCATTTTTTATGACAGTCAAACCAGATTTCTTTGGTACCACTTGAGTTGGACTTACCCACTTACTGTCTGAGATGGGGTAAATGATTCCCACTGCGAGTAGCTTAAGCACTTCCTTTTTCACGACTTCCTTCATTGTAGGATTGAGCCTACGTTGACCATCACGAACCGGTCTAGCATCGTCTTCAAGATGGATTCTGTGGGTACATACAGCGGCATCAATGCCTTTGATGTCTGCTATTGTCCAACCAATTGCGCCTCGATGCTTTCTCAATACTTCAATCAACTGGGTTTCATCCTTCTGATTTAGCTTTGAGGAAATCACCACCGGAAAAGTGCCTTCTTCAGGTCCAAGAAATGCATACTTTGAATCTTGAGGAAGCGGTTTCAGTTCCAACTGAGGAACTTCTTCCTCTGAAGATCTAAGTATGTCTAGTGGTGGTAGAGCTTCGAACTGGGGTTTCCATCTTGCTCCCGCAAATTGTACTTCAAGTGGTAAAGATGAATCTGCAAAACAATCAAAAAAATCAAAGTCATCTTCATTGATATGATCAATTTTCTCATCAAGTAAAAATTCAGGTGTCTGAAAAATATAATCATCATCAGATAAGGGAGAAGTTGAGCAAATAAAATCTGTAGGTGTCAAACTCTCCATAGCATTCAAATCACTTGGGTCATCAAAATGTGCTGGCATCTTGCAAGCGTTGAAAACGTTCAACTCAAGTGCAATGTTCCCAAAGGTAAGCTTCAAAACTCCACTTCTGCAATTGATCAAAGCATTTGATGTAGCTAGAAAGGGTCTTCCTAGGATGATAGGAGCTTGGTAAATAGTGGAGACAGGCTGCTGCATGTCAAGAACCATAATATCTACTGGGTAGTAGAATTTGTCCACCTGGACCAACACGTCCTCTACAATACCCCTCGGTACTTTAACTGATCTATCAGCCAACTGTAGCATGATGGAGGTCTTTTTCAGCTCGCCCAATCCCAACTGCTCATATACTGAGAACGGTAGCAAGTTCACACTACTCCCCAAATCAAGTAAAGCTCTCCCAATGCTTGATTCACCAATCATAATGGAAATGTTGGGAGAGCCAGGATCTCCAAACTTCTGAGGAGTCTCACTCAATATCAATGCACTAACTTGCTCCGTTAGGAAGGCTTTCTTCTTCACATTCAGCTTCCTCTTCACCATGCACAAGTCCTTCAAAAATTTTGCGTATGAAGGCACTTGTTGTATGGCATCCAAGAGTGGAATATTGATCTTCACTTGCTTGAAAATCTCTTGAATCTCCGTGTGATACTTGTTCTTTTGGCCAGCTGCCAATCTCTGAGGATAGGGAACCACAGGTTGGTATCCCTTACTAGTTTCAGCATCTGCACTCATAGGCTTCTTCAGTTCTGGTCATACTACCTCTGGTTCTTTTTCAACTTCATCCTTCTCTGCTGCATCTTTAGGCGTAGGAGCAACTACCTTTGTGTCTATGGTCATCTCAGGTCGGGGAACTTCCTTCCCACTTCTCAAAGTAAGAACAGCTTTCGCTGTCTCAATAACGTCTCCTGAGACATTATGCACTTGATGCTGTTGTTGTCTGTATACTTGAGGATTAGGCTGAGGCTGTGCTGGAAATTTCCCTTTCTCTAGGGTGCTCAAGGTTGTGCTCATCTTATTAATAGTGCCACGCAACTCATTTATGGCCTGAGTGTTCTGATTATTTGTGGTGGCTTGAATCTGCATGAATTGTTGAAGTGTATTGGCCATCTAAGCCATACTGTCATCTAGAGTCTTCTTTGCAGATGATGAAGGCTGAGAACTTTGTACAGCTACATGAGGCTGAAATCCAGGAGGAGCTACATGAGGATAACTCTGAGGATTCTGATATGATGGATACTGATGCTGAGGAGCACCCTGATGGAATGGCTGCTGCTGAGGTGGTGGGGACCGACCAGGCTGATCATTTCTCCATGAGAAATTTGGGTGATTCCTCCACCCCAGATTATATGTGTTGGAGAAAGGCTGATTCTGTGCTCTATTGACCCAGTTAGCAGATTGCATCGGCACAGACCCACTTTCTTGAAATACTGGCATTATCGGGCAGTCTTGGGTCTTATGGGTTGAATAAGCACATATAGAACATGCCTATACTACTTTCATAGCCTTCACTTTTTCCATTTCCATGACCTCCAGTCTTCTAGTCAATGCAGTTATTCGGGCCTGAACATCAGTGTCTCCCTTAAGCTCATACCTACCCCCTCTAGAAATAGCCCTCAGTGGCTATGCTGTTAATGGAACTCGATCAGTACGAGTGTTCCACTGTTGTGCGCTCTCAGCAAGGTAGTCAAAAAATGATAGTGCTTCATCAGGTTCCTTGCTAAAGAACTCCCCATTGCACATTGTCTGAACAAACTGCTTGCATTCTGGAGTGAGACCAGTGTAAAAATAGCTTACCAGCCTCCAAGATTCAAAACGATGATGTGGAAAGATGTTCATCAAATCCTTAAATTTTTCCCAACTGGCCTGAAAGGTCTCATCAGGTCTCTGATTGAACTGGCTGATTTGCTCTTGCAAAAACTGAGTTCTCTAAAAAGGAAAATTTTTTTGTAAGAATTCACGCTGCATATCAGACCAACTAGAAATAGAATTGGGTCTCAAAGAGTTAAACCAAATCTTCGCTTTATCCTTTAAAGAGAAAGGAAATAAACGAAGTCTAATGAATTCATCAGTAACAGCCCTAGTGATAAAAGTAGCACACACCAACTCAAAATCTGTCAAGTGCTGGTAAGGACTCTCAGAATCCATCCTGTGGAACTGAGGTATCACTGACATCATGCCATGCTTAATAGAGAAATTAGGTGCATTTTCTGGTAAAACAATGCATAAAGGTGTAGTAGTACGAGTGGGTTGCAAATAGTCCTTAAGAGTGCGTGGTGCAGGTGCAGCCATGTTTTCTGATTCAATTTCAATTTCGTCACCTGGCTCACTCAAAGAAAAGACAGACGAGCTATCTATATCCAAGCTGTGTATACTACTACTCTCAACACTCGATGTGACTCTAAGCAACCTATTTGAAGTGTCTCTTACCCACGACATGAAACATCAATCTAAGATGGTAGAGATGAGTGGTTGATGCAAATAAGATGAGTAACCGGAGATAATATGGTAGAGAAAAATAAAATAAAATAACAAGTTTAAATTTAAGTTAGACAACTTTTCCCCGGCAACGGCGCCAAAAACTTGACTCACTCAAAAATGAGTAGCACTAATGCTATCCCAAGTGCAGGAGGATGTCGTGTAATAATTAGGAATAAATTCCTAGATCGTCTCCTCAGGGAAAGTTACTTAAAATTAAACTCGTTGAAAAATGTGAAAAACTTCACAAAGAGAAAACAAGAGGATGATATGTGCAATCGATGGAAGAGATTACTAGTCATGGACTAGATCCATGTTTTTAGATTTTGATTGTCGGATTGGAATGTAAATGACTAATAGATTAAATTCAGAAATTACTAAATTAAGAATTAAACTAAATTAGAAATTAATTGACAAAACATGCACTGAAAATTGAAAATGCCTAAAACCAAGATTCTAGAATTCGTCTTTGTATTTAAATCACAAATTCTCAAAATAACACATAACAATCGTAATCACTATTAAATGAAAGCCTAAAGAAACAATAAAAATAAATAACATGAAATAAGAAAACAACAAATAAATTACCCAATTAAAACAAAAACAAAAGCTCTCTCCTTCACTTTCTGAAAAAATATAATTCAAACCAACTAAATCTCCTCTAGAAAAAATAAATATAAACCGACTCACTTCACTTTACGAATGAAAAGCTCAATTCCCTCTACTCCCATGTATCATGTTTCAGAAAAAATCAAAAACAAAAACTCTCAACCGAATCCTTCTTGCAATAAATTAAGGTAGCACACTTAATGAAAACTTCTAAAAACAATTATTTTGTTTCATGAAACCAACTAGCACACTTGATGAAAAATTAAGGTATTATACTTAATGAAATAAAATTCTAGAACAATTCTAAATACACTTAATAAAAATTCTAAAACAACAAAGCATTGAAGCCAAAAGGAAAAACAAAACTGCCGAACACAAGAAGAAGCCAACTCTTTCAAGAACATAACAAAGAAATAACAAAGAAGCAAGTTCTCCCTCTCAATCGGACTGCACCCCTTATTTAAAGAGCCAATCCACCGACTTCAATGATGTCCAATTCGGTGGAAAGCTTCAATCATGCCTCTTCATCTCTCATCTATTCAATCAAGCACCGATTTGTTCTTCACTCAATTCCAGCACAACATACTTTAATTCCAGCACATCATGCACTCCCCGACTGCACATGTTTCTCTATATTCTCTTCTCATTGCCATAGACATTGACCAAGCTTGCATGTGTCTTTCTTTTCATGCTTTCCATTTTCCTTTTTCGGTGGTGTTAATTGTTGACTACATCACATGCAGCTCTCCATCTTCCTTCATTTCGGCTACCTCTTAATTTCAGCTCTTTTTTCTACACATGTTTTCTTCATTCTTTATACATGTCAAGCTTCAAAGAATTTCCACCGATTTCTCCTTTCTCATCTTATTCAATTGGTTTCTCAATTCAAACCAAGCACCTTTTACTTTTATTTTTATTTTTCTCTTCCAGCCCCACATGTCTCTTGTATTCACACCTCTAGAAAATTCAAACCAACTTCAGCATTGGCAACCAACCGACACCTCTCTTTTAGGTAAGTGGACTAGAGTTTTGTGGAGGAACTTTGTTGGCCGGCAAGTGGGGCTTGGGTTTAATGATGTGTAGGTGAGTGGAGGTAAGCTAAAAGGGACCATGTGAGTGATGGGTAGGTGCCGAATTGTTAAAGAAAAAGGCAAGATGAGTAGGGCTGGTTCTTGCTGAGAGGTTTCCGAGTGGATGGGAATAAAGAAATGGAAAAGCTTGCTTTTTGGCCTTTTGGAAAAAGAATTGTCTAAGCATCCCTTTGAGGTGGCGGTTTAGGGTCATCCTAGGTTGATGGGCAATGGGATGGATGGTTAGGATTTATGGATGAAGGGATCCATTGGTGAGATGGTAGCTAGCCGAAATGACTAAGGGCAAATTAGCTAATGAAAAGGCAAATTGACCACTTTTTAGGTGGTGGCTATGTTTGAGGGAAATGAGGGATGGGTTTAAATGAACATGATGTGGGGTGATTGGTGTGGCCATGTATGAAGTTAGATGGAGTTGGGAGTGTGAATGGAAGAGGTGGTGGGGAAAGGGATCACTTCTCATTAATGATTATCATGCACATCACAATTGACTTTCCTCCCCACACCAAATGGCTTAGTGCGTAAGACTGTTCATACGGATAACCGGGTGTCTGGTTATGGGTTTCAGCCCGGATCAAATCCGGGTCGAAACCCGCATTTTTAAAACCGGCCCAATCTGAGCCGGTTATGGGTTTTGCACTCGGGTACCGGATTTAAACCCCGGTACCCGGTTTTTATATAAAAAAAAAAATCCGTCTCTCATTCTTATCTCTCTACTCCTCTCTCTCTCTCTCTCGTCCGAGCCGAACGTAACCCTAGCATTCTCCTTCAAGTTTCGCCGCCGTTTATCTCCCTCGCCGCCGTCGCTGCCGGACTTTAGATCGGTAGTCTCTCCTCTCTCTCTCTCTCTCTCTCTCTCTCTCGATCGACCGACCAAACAAAGAATGTAGATCTGCTTTTTTTGTTAAACGTGGGGGTTTTTTTTTTTCTTGTTTTTTAGATCTGCTATTACATTAGATCTGCATGTATCCTTACTTTTTTATGGGTTTTATGGGGTCAAATCTGTGCTAGCCATTTCTGTTCAAGTTCGATCTGCTCTATGTTTAAGTATGTGTTGTTTTTCTTTCTTGGTTCTGTAGCATTTGTGCTGTCTGTGAGGGAGAGAAACAGAGAAATATACCTTTTGTAAAAAATGTAATGTATTTTTGGGATTTTCATTTGGCTTTCTATTTTTGGGTTTAAATTTCCACTCATAAGGTTGTATTTTTAATTTGTTAAATTAGAAGAATATACGGAGAGTCGGCAGTGAAGATGGGTTTGGGATTACTGCGAGATTCGCCCACTAATGGGGTTTTCTTTGATTCTCTAAGTGAATGTATGTGAATCATTCAGTATTTTGGTTAGTGTTCCTAAAGCAAGTAAGTGATAGCATTCAACTTTGTCATTTCCAGCAAGAAGATCAAATTCATTCTTTGTGGTGGTTGTGCTCCACTATTAATCAGATCTGGGCTTCTTGGTCAAGTAATATTTTTCAGTTGTTACATGTTGCTACTCGGTTTGATGTGATGTTAAGGAATTTAATGGAAGTCACATCTTTTCTTATTATTGCTTGGGGAGTTTAGAAATATAGAAATCTTTGCTTATTTAAGAATACAACATGTTCACCACAACAAGTTATTGATAAATTGTATGGAGTATGTGAGAAGTTTTAATTTTATTAACCATTCTCAGGCTGTTGTGAGGATAAAGAAGGAGCGGGGGGGGGGGGGGGGGACTCCTTATTTCGGGAGCTTGACTTTGTTGGTGTTGGGGCAATTCTAAGAGATGAAAAGGGTATTGTTTTGTTGGTTTTAAGTAAGAAGGAAATGTGGGTCTTTAGTGTGGATGACATAAAAACTTTAGCTGCTTTGAGAGGTTTGCAAATGACTTTACAGTTGGGCTATTCTGGTTTACTATTGGAAGATGATTCTTTGCTTTTTATTGAAGTTATAAAGTCTCGGAAACCTACTACTATTGAAGTTTACTATTGGGCTATTCTTTGCTTTACAGTTGTGTTTGTCATAACTTTGGCAGAGAAAATGGGTTGGACCTGGTTGGTATATGGCTCGTTTTTTGGCTTAAATCTGGTCAATCTTCTTGTTCAATGGCTTAAGTTTTATATCACTGTTGTTTCTTATATTTTTTTTTACTTGTAATGTCATTATCTTTTGTTCTTGTAGGACATGTCATTCCATTTTTGGCCTGGACACTTTCTTTATCTTTACTA